>NC_091065.1:23280805-23591563 GCF_000393655.2 Nicotiana sylvestris
ATTAATTATAAGTTGAAATAATAATTATATATTTAGTACAAGCTTTGTATCTGACCTTATTTGCGAACAATATGCACATTAATATAAGTATCATATACATTATTATTGGTATCTTTAATTAAATTTTGTGTATAATTCAGTTATGATAGGTATTCTTTTTAAGAAAGAAATAATTAAATGGACATTTTTTATTTATGAGTTTTGGTTTCTTTAATTAAATATCGTGTATAATTCAATTATGGTAAGTATTCTTTTTGAGAAAGAATCAACTAAAATTTCGTTTTGTATCTTACACATTAATTTTAAGTTGAAATAATAATTCTATATTTAGTACAAGCTTTGTATCTGACCTTATTTGCGAATAATATACATTATTATAGATATCTTTAATTAAATTTTGTGTATAATTCAGTTATGGTAGGTATTCTTTTTTAAGAAAGAAATAATTAAATAAATATTTTGTATCTATATTATATTAAAAGGAGAGTAGTTTGCAATCTATATTATATTATAAGAAGAGTAGTTTGCAATGTGGTTAAGCCAAGTGGCAAGCTAAAATGAAGTCACTTGGCAATTTTAAGACTACTTAAAAAATTTGGATTATAATGAAAAAATATTTAATGAAAGTAGTAGTCCAAGATTTTCTGTAAATTGAATTTCATTCTTTAATTAATCAAAGCCAATTATTTTAACATTTAAATAAAAAATGTTCTCTTTTTTGAGAATCTATTGGACGTACACAAAGAGGGATGCAACTTTCATTAAGCAAACAAATATATTATAGCTATAAGTATCTTTACTTAAATTATGTATAATTCAGTTATGGTACGTATCCTTTTTTGAGAAAGAACCAATTAAAATTTCGTTTTGTATCTTACACATTAATTTTAAATTGAAATAATAATTTTATATTTAGTACAAGCTTTGTATCTGACCTTATTTGCAAACAATATATATTAAAATAGGTATCATATACATTACTATAAGTATTTTTAATTAAATTTTGTGTATAATTTATTCCTTTTTAAACTAAAAATGTTCTTTTTTTGAGAATATGTTGGACGTACACAAAGAGGGATGCAATTTTCATTAAGCAAACAAATATATTATAGCTATAGGTATCTTTACTTAAATTTGTGTATAATTCAATTATGGTAGGTATCCTTTTTGAGAAAGAATCAATTAAATTTTTTTTTTGTATCTTACACATTAATTATAAGTTGAAATAATAATTCTATATTTAGTACAAGCTTTGTATCTGACCTTATTTGCGAACAATATGCACATTAATATAGGTATCATATATATTATTATTGGTATCTTTAATTAAATTTTGTGTATAATTCAGTTATGGTATGTATTCTTTTTAAAAAAGAAATAATTAAATGAACATTTTTTATTTATGAGTTTTGGTTTCTTTAGTTAAATATTGTGTATAATTCAATTATGGTAGGTATTCTCTTTGAGAAAGAATCAATTAAAATTTTATTTTATATCTTACACATTAATTTTAAGTTGAAATGATAATTCTATATTTAGTACAAGCTTTGTACCTGACCTTATTTGCGAATAATATACATTATTATAGGTATCTTTAATTAAATTTTGTGTATAATTCAGTTATGGTAGGTATTCTTTTTTAAGAAAGAAATAATTAAATAAATATTTTGTATCTTACATTTATATTATATTAAAGAAAATAGTATTAAAAAAGCGAACAGGAGGACAAAGGAAAAAGACAAGAAAAATTAAGGTTTGGTGGTTAACAAATTTTAAATAACCACAAAAAAAAACGTTGAAAATTAAAAAATGCCAAAAGCTAGAAACTGAAAGATTCGTATCATTTCTTCAGAACTCACACATACAAATTGATTTACCGATGCCTTTTTTAAATATTAGGATTTCATATACATAAAAATTGATTTACTATGATAGTCTCTCCTTACAAAATCTTTATTTACGCAACTTTTCTTTAGGGTTGGCTTCTCTACATTGCTTAGGGTTTAGCTTTCACACAAACTTCTGCAAAGTATGGCTCCAAACTATAACTATATCAGCGAAATATCAATGTCCAAAATGAGTTAGAATTTGAAGGTTCGTGTTGTTAGATTATGGTGCATTCAAGACCGCGAGAAATCAGAAAATTCTAATTCAATTGAATTAATTATTCAAGATGAAAAAGTGCATATTCTTTTACATGTTGTTATTTTTTTCGAGTTGTGATGTATTTTTTCAACTTATGCACCTTACTAACTTAAATTTCTTTCCACATTTTTTATTTTAGGGAGATCGAATTCATGCAACTATTTGGAAGAGATGTTATGCGTATTTTCAATATAAAAATACATGAAATTGGATTGTACGTTATGAAAAACTTTGCGGTTGGACCAAACAATCTGAAATTAAGACTAGCAAGCATAAATTGAAACTGAAAATTATAGAGGTTTCATCAATTTTTGATATTGGGAACAGACTGAGTTCCCAGTTGATATTCTATTGTTTATATCCATATGAAATATATTATTATTGTTTAAGTTCTCACCTCAGCATAATCAACCCTTCCACCGGCTTCATCTATGGTTTGAATAGCTGAATTTATCAGCTCTCCGCAGTTGGCCTGTCCTTTTTCTACCTCAACTTTGGCGTTAGATAGTGTTAAGCTAATAGACAAAGCTTGTGGAATGGTAGAAAGAGTAAAAAATTTCACTTACCACAAATGCCAGACAATAATAAAGAGAGAGCCTTAGCAGGAAATTAGTTTTTGCATATGCATTGCCGCATACATTTTGATTCTGAATAAGCTAATGTTTGACATAATATATTGCCTCAATATAGAGGACAACTTTTGGAAAATGCACTACAATATATCATGAGCATTTGCTACAAAAATGTTCTCTTAAGCACTTGCTTCATATCGCAAATTGTATAGTTTCATTATTTTTTCGTGGAACATTCATATCAAACAAGGTATAGTATATATCATTATTTTTTATGGAACATTTATTAGGAGATGGAATGAAAGTTTTACTGGAGTCTTAAAATGTTTCTAATGTTTGGTTGTAAAGATGGTATTAACACTAACATATTAAAAACTTTACGGTGTAGATCGTATTTGTTAATTATCCGCGCATCGCGCGGGTACTAATACTAGTATTTTGCTATTCAAAATTCATGCTTATACGAACGAAAATACATTTTGCTTTATATAAAAACTAAGCAAAGATACATGCAAACTAGTTTAAGGTTTCAAAATTGACCATGGTGAGAAAGAAAAACAACCTAGACACGCTCACAGAGAGTTAATTTTTTTTGTTTCTTTCTCTTCAACCACATTTCTGGAAGGCTACCATTTTTTCTCTCTTTACGTTTTATGTTAAAATAAAAGTGCTACTAGATTTTTCCTAAATAGGTCTTACAAATTCATCGGCAACATAAGGAAATGCAAAATAAAACACAAAATTGTAAGATCAAGTGAAAGGTACGTACAATTCCAGGATCGGCCGGAGAAGCAACAGGTATTTTGAAAAGCAAGAGGAAGTAGAGGCAGTGAAGTCTTCAAAATAATGATAGAACTTTAAAGTAATTGAACTTGGTAGCTACAAACAGGATGAAATGGTGAGGTAGCAATAAAATGTGTTCATAGAGGAGGCAGTTAACGGAGGAAGGGTAGGTTTGTACCACTTTCATGATGTCAGGGATGTATTTGGACCGATAGTATGACATTAGGGATATATTTGAACTGATAGTATAACGGAAGGTAATATTAGACCTTTTTCAGTAGTATAAGGACATGTTTGACCCTTTTCCGTATTACAAACCCTAATTTTCTTACTAAATGTAGTTCCTAGATGTCTCCCACATTGCATCGTTGGCAAATACCGGAGGAATTACCAAAATCCAAATTTTGTCAAAAAGCTTCCTCTTTGCTCCCTCTTTAGCTAAAAGGTCAGCCACCTGGTTTTGTTCCCAAAGCTATGGCTGATGACTGGTTCCTCAGTCGATCCATCAAAAATCTACATTCAGAAATAATAGAATTGTAAGGCAAATGACCAGCATTTAACATCTTAATAATTTTCCTTCAATCATTGTTAATGCTTAAAGGACTCAGGTTATGTTCTACTGCTAGTGTAAGAGGCTCTTGCACTTAGATATAGTGTCATTATTTATACAGTGAGCCATATGAGATTTACCCTGATGAATAAAGGTTGTTGTACATCTTCAGGTAGAAAAACATAAACTTGAGGCAGCGTAGAGGGCTTAACTTTCTCAAAGGTCGACGGGAAAGTCTATGTGAAAGTTTGCTAATTGTTATGACAATGAGTGACCAGTAACCACTGAGGTTTAGGTTTTAGTTAATTGACGGGCAAAGATCAATGGAAACGTGCCTGGCAAGGTACTAGTATATGTGACTTCACAGTTTTCTTGAACGAGTGGGTTATAGTATATTGGCAAGAACCCTTATATTATTGGGATGAGAGATCTAATTTTTAGAAGCAAGAATACCCTCTTTAACTACTAGAAATTTGGTTAAAATAGACCGCGGCCGACCGACTTCGGTCGATCAAAAAATAGGCCAAAAATTCGACCGAAGTCGGTCGATTTATTAATATTTTTTTTATAAAACCGGCCAATTTTTTTGGCGCAAAAATGCAGAAAATTATTTTTACGATTCCGTAAAATTTATTGGTCAGTTTTTCTTCAAAACAACTAAAATTAATATTCAAAAAATCGATCGAAATCAGTCGGTTATTTCATTCGGTCATATTAAAAAACCAACCAACTTCGGTCGGTAATTTTATTTTTTTAATAAAACCAACCGAAATCGGTTGATTATTTTAGCGCAAAAATACAATTAAAGAGTATGAATAAAATAAAAGAAAGTCTGAAACAAAAATGCACCAATGGTCTAGCGGTAGAATAGTATCCTGGCACAGTACAAACCGCAGTTCGATTCTCAGATGAACGATTTTTACTAATTACCGACGAACATCGGTCGATTTTTGCAGTCGATTTTGCCCTTTTTTAGTAGTGTTTTGTAGGGGGCAGTGATAGGGTGTTATTGGAAAAATAGCAAGTTGTACAATCAGCAATGGGCGACTTGAGGAAACTTGTGCATGATGGGGCATATAATTCAAAGTAATAGATACGTTCGAAGTTTGCTATTTGATTTGCAATTAGTGAAAGTTAAAAACATATCACTATGGACTTGTGCTAGACTAATCATGTGCCTTGAGAAAGTTTGATTAAGATTGGGTGAGATAGGCCCATTGAGTCCCCCCACCTTATGTCTGGTCAGACTGCTTATACAATGCAGCAGTGTACGCAAATATATTATTTGGAAGATTGTGCGATTGCATCGAAGATTAACAAAATTTGAACTTCTGATCCAGCCGCTTGCATTTGCAAATCTCAGCATTCTTTTGCCTCAAACTTTTCATGACCAAGACGAAAAGAAAAGGCGAGATAGGGTCACCCTACCTTAGCCCCTCATGTGCTTCAAAAAGACTTTCTAGAATTTCATCGATTATGATAGAGTGTATCATTGTGATTATGCAGAAGTGTATACGTTTAATGACATGGTCAAAATCTTTCTCAATGTCGAGCTTGTAGAGGACACCTTAGGATCTCTCTCTAAAAAAATAATACATATTAATTAAAGTCTGGTAAGATTTGGACGGATTGGGCTATGACCCAAATTTTAGTTCAACTTCACCCAGCTCATCTCAGTCCAAGCTACTAATTGACCCGCTCATTTATTGACTCAACCCGCCCATTAACCCACTCCTCACCCCCCCCCTCTATTTATTGACTCAGCCCGTTATAACCCGCCCAAAATCAATTCAACTCGCTCATTTGACACCCATAGTCTCTGTCGATGCAACTAAGTATGAAAAAGCACGGTAGTCAACACTACATTAGCTCTATAAAAAGGCAAATCATCTTAATATAAACTATTCTTGGAAATTGTGGTGATGACTGTTGCGGAAGCCAAATGTATATAGTGTGAATAAGTCACAACTACTATACCAAAAATTATGACAGCCACCAAATAATAAATAAGACAATAAAACAACAATAAAGGAAACACCAGAATTTACGAGGTTCGGCTAATTTTGCCTACTCCTCGGACACAACCAATATTTTATTCCACTCCAAAAATACAAGTGAAATAATACTAAAGAGAGAAGATACAAATGCCTTAAACAGATGAGAAGGCAAATGAGAGGTGTGTTTCAATCCTAAACATTAGGCCTTCTTTTATAGGGGAAAAATCCCCCCAAACTTAACTCCCAACCAATGTGGGACTTTGGCATTTTGCCAAACTTCAACAAATCTCCACCTTGGCAAAATTCCACATTTTCAATTCTCTCTCAATAACAAATTTTGGTTGTGTCTTCATCTTCAATCTTCAGTGTTCAACAATGTTGATCAAATCCAAACAATGTTGAAACTTGACCGCAGTCACCACCTTTGTCAGCATATCAGCAGGATTCTCTGTAGTATGAATTTTCTTCACCGTGACTCCACCTTCTTCTATGATTTCGCGTACGAAATGATATCGAACATCAATGTGCTTCGTCCTTGCATGATAAACTTGGTTCTTCGCTAATTGAATAGCACTTTGACTATCACAAAAAATTGTGATACCTTTTTGTTCAACACCAAGCTCCTTTAGCAATCCTTGAAGCCAAATTGCCTCTTTCACAGCATCTGTAATAGCCATGTATTCTGCCTCTGTTGTAGACAAAGCAACTGTTGACTGCAAAGTAGACTTCCAACTAACTGGTGCCTTTGCAAAAGTAAACACATAACCAGTAGTTGATCTTCGTTTGTCCATATCACCCGCAAAATCTGAGTCACAATATCCAACTACAGACTGATTGTCTTCCTGCTCAAAAACTAACCCGACATCTACAGTATTATGAATATACCGTAGAATCCACTTCACAGCTTGCCAATGCTCCTTCCCTGGATTGTGCATATATCTGCTAATAACTCCAACAGCTTGTGAAATGTCAGGCCTTGTGCAAACCATTGCATACATCAAGCTACCAACAACATTTGCGTATGGTACCTTTGACATATACTCTCGTTCAGCTTCATCCATTGGCGACATAGTAGTACTTAGCTTAAAATGGGAAGCAAGTGGAGTACTAACTGGCTTAGTCTTGTCATCTATGCCAAAACGTTGAAGTACTCTCTTCAAATATTCCTTTTGAGATAAACAGAGTTTCTTTGAACGTCTATCTCTAATTATCTCCATGCCAAGAATTTTCTTTGCCTCACCCAAATCCTTCATCTCGAACTCCTTCTTCAGTTGAATCTTCAACTTATCAATTTCTTCCAAATTCTTGGAAGCTATCAACATATCATCAACATATAGGAGAAGATATACAAAGGAACCATCTTTAAGCTTGTGCAAATACACACAATGATCGTATTTGCTTCTCTTGTACCCTTGCCGCAACATAAACTCGTCAAATCGCTTGTACCATTGTCTAGAAGATTGTTTCAATCCGTACAACGATTTTTCAAGTTTGCACACCATATTTTCTTTTCCAGCAACTTTGAATCCTTCTGGCTGAGTCATGTAGATTTCCTCCTCCAAGTTTCCATGTAAAAACGCAGTTTTTACATCCATCTGAACTAGTTCCAAATCCAATTGTGCTACCAAAGCCAACATAATTCTAATGGAGGAATGTTTTACAACTGGAGAAAACACTTCATTGTAATCAATTCCCTCCTTTTGAGCATATCCTTTGGCCACCAATCTTGCTTTGTAGCGAACATCTAATTGGTTAGGAAATCCTTCTTTCTTTGCAAATACCCATTTGCACCCAATTGCTTTCTTTCCCTTCGGGAGATTGGCCAATCTCCATGTATGATTCTGATGAAGGGACTGTATTTCATCATTCATGGCAATCCTCCACTTATCTTCTTCTGAACTTTGGACAGCGTCTTTATAAGTAGTAGGAACATCATCAGCTACAATTGAGGTTGCACAAGCAACCGTCTCTATGAGACGAACAGGTTTCGTTATTGTTCTTTTTGGCCTGCTGGTTGCTATTGATTCAAGTTGTTGTTGAGATTCCTGAGTTGGAATCTCCTCTACTGGCTCTCCTTCCAGAGGGTAATCTTCATTTGTTTCCTCCTCTGCTTCTTGTGTAGGAAAAATAAATTTTCCCTCAAACTCCACCTGCTTAGAAGCACCTTCATTTTGTTTGGTATCTTCTGTTACCTTATTTACCATAGCAAATTCATCAAAGGTAACATCTCTGCTGAATATTACTTTCTTTGTCATAGGACACCATAAGCGATATCCTTTGACTCCAGAAGTAATTCCCATAAAAATAGCCTTCTTTGCCCTTGGATCCAATTTTGACTCCGTCACATGATAATATGCAGTTGAGCCAAACACGTGCAAAGAGTTATAATCTACAGCAGGTTTTCCGTACCATTTTTCAAATGGTGTTTTGCCATCAATAGCAGCAGATGGTAGACGATTAATGAGGTGGCATGCATATGTAATTGCCTCAGCCCAAAATTCTTTGCCCAAGCCAGCATTGGACAACATACATCGTACCTTCTCCAGCAAGGTCCGGTTCATACGTTCTGCCACTCCATTCTGTTGTGGTGTATGTCTAACAGTGAAGTGTCGGATGATGCCATCATTTTCACAGACCTTATTGAAATGATCATTTTTGTATTCACCTCCATTGTCTGTGCGAATACACTTGATTCTCCTGCCTGTCTGATTCTCCACCATCGTCTTCCATTTGAGAAAAATTCCCAACACTTCATCTTTGCTCTTCATTGTATACACCCATACTCTTCGGGAAAAATCATCAACAAAGGTTACAAAATAGTGCTTCCCACCCAATGAAGGTGTTTTGGAAGGACCCCAAACATCAGAGTGTACATAATCCAAAATGCCTTTAGTATTATGGATCGTTGTACCAAATTTAACCCTTGTCTGTTTCCCTTTAACACAATGCTCACAAAACTCCAAGTTGCAAGCCTTTACTCCTTTTAACAATCCTTGATCTGATAGAGTTTTCAAGGATTTTCCTCCAGCATGTCCCAAGCGCATGTGCCATAGCTTGGTTGCTTCTGCCTCTTTGTCGTCACTGGATGTTACTGTCGCTGTCCCAATAACTGTACTGCCACGATAGCGGTACATATTATTATTCTTCCGATTAGCCTTCATTACCACTAGTGCACCGGAGCATACTCTCATCACTCCATTTTCTGCAATGATTTTGAACCCTTTTGATTCTAGGGCTCCCACAGAGATGAGATTCTTCTTCAAATCCGGTACATATCGAACATCTATCAATGTTCTGATCATTCCATCATGGTTCCTTAATCGTATTGAACCAATGCCATATGAGGTAAGAGGGCTGTTATCCGCTGTGTGGATGACTCCATATTCTCCTTCTTGAAATTCCATGAACCAGTCCCTGTTGGGACACATATGATAGCTACAAGCCGAGTCCATCAACCATATGTCTGATGATGTTGATGACTCTGTTGTAACTAATGAGAAGTCTGAATCATCACAATCAGCTACATTTGAATCCATAATAGCCTTTCCATTGTTATGTTTGGCCTTATTCTTCAACTTCGGACAGTCTTTCTTCCAGTGCCCTTTTTCTCGACAAAAGGCACATTCATCTTTACTGGGTCTGGATCTTGACTTGGATCTTCCCTTCTTTGTCCTCGTTTGATTTTGAGGACGACCCCTCACAAACAGTGCTTCTCCTTCTCCGCCCTTCTGTTTTTCTCGCTTTCTTTGTTCATAGCTGTACAAAGCTGAACAAACTTCTCTGAGAGAAATTTCGTCATTTCCATGGAGTAGAGTAGTTTCAAGGTGCTCGTACTCATCAGGAAGTGACGCCAACAACATTAAGGCCAAGTCACCATCATCATAAGTTGTATCCATATTTTGCAAATCTGTGACCAACTTATTGAAACTGGTGATATGTTCATTCATCGTGGTACCAGGAACATAGGTGAAGTGAAACAGTCTCTTCTTCATGTACAATTTATTTTGACTGTTTTTCTTCAAAAATTTATCCTCCAGTGCTTTCCATAATTTACTTGCAGAAGTTTCCTTTGTGTATGGATATTTCTGCTCTCTAGCAAGGTAGGATCGAATGGTACCGCAAGCAACACGGTTGATAATTCTCCAATCTTCTTCTCCAATAACATCTGGTTTCTTTTCTTCAATGGCCAGATCTAGCCCTTGTTGAAAAAGGACATCTAGAACCTCGCCTTGCCACATCCCAAAATGTCCGGACCCGTCAAAAATTTCTACCGCAAATTTCGCATTTGACACAATTCTTGTCATAAGCGAAGATGCCAATGATGACGTATTGTTGACACTTGATGTAGATTCTTCTTGTTTATTGTCCCCCATATTTGACACAAATATTATTTAATAGCTGACGACACAAATCAAGATTATTTCCTTTCTGATGTAGAAGATCAGACTAAGCTGCAACTACAGAGCATACTCAGACAGAACCTTGACTCAGTTACCAAGATAAATCTTTTCTGATGTGGAAGATCAGACTATGCTGCAACCACAGAGCATACTTAGACAGTACCTTGGCTCTGATACCAATTGTTGCGGAAGCCAAATGTATATAGTGTGAATAAGTCACAACTACTATACCAAAAATTATGACAGCCACCAAATAATAAATAAGACAATAAAACAACAATAAAGGAAACACCAGAATTTACGAGGTTCGGCTAATTTTGCCTACTCCTCGGACACAACCAATATTTTATTCCACTCCAAAAATACAAGTGAAATAATACTAAAGAGAGAAGATACAAATGCCTTAAACAGATGAGAAGGCAAATGAGAGGTGTGTTTCAATCCTAAACATTAGGCCTTCTTTTATAGGGGAAAAATCCCCCCAAACTTAACTCCCAACCAATGTGGGACTTTGGCATTTTGCCAAACTTCAACAAATCTCCACCTTGGCAAAATGGAAATGGTTGACTCAAAATCTTAATATTTAGACTCAGAGACAGTAAGTTTTAAAAAACATATATCTAACTTCATCTATGCTTGTTTTTCATACACTCCTAGTTCTATAGAACCAGCAAATCCATCCTTGGATCAGCAACTAGTGTAGGATTACAACAATAGTATGATTTCATGGCAAACACAACAGCAATTTGGTATACGATAAGGGGTTTGTTTGATTGTTGGCTACAGGTTTAGTTATTCCAGATTTAGTTATTTCCTCTTCTACCCCGTATAAAATACAATAACAACATACCCAATATATTCTTACAAGTGGGATATTAGGAAAGTAGTGTGTACGCAGACTTTGCCCTATCTTGTGTAGGTAAAGAGGTTATTTCTAAAAGATCCTCGGCTCAAGTAAGCATAGTAATCATCATAGTAATCATCAGCAAAAAAAAAAGCAACATATAAAAATGAAAAGGTTATGGCAAGGAAACATAAACAAAAGCAAAAGTTAAACAAAACGAACCAAAAGCATTATCAGGTAATAATAAGCAAAGAAACAACAAGCGTAATTCTAAAGCCACTGGCAAGAAAGGGACGTACATTATACTACCCACTAACCTTCTATCATAATTCTCGACCTCCACAACTTATTATCAAGGGTCATGTCCTCAATAAACTCCAGAAGTGTCATATCATATCTAAACACCTCTTCCCGATACTTCTTAAGCCTCACTCTACCCCATATAAATAATCATAAATTGACTCAAAACTTACACTTTTTTTTTATGTAGGATTGTAACATAAGTGGACATAAAGTGAATGGGGAAAGGGAGGAGCTAAAACCTATTAAACTATACCAAGACCTTCATTTGCAATTGAACTTAACAAGGACCTTAAGCCTTCTATTTGATAATCAATCTTGCTTCATACTCTTCTCATTTCTAAATCTTTCTAGTGAAGAATAAGGATCCGTAAAAAGAGAACTACTGTTTTAATAATAGTAAGTTTCCTTGCACACCATTTCTCCTTAATCTCAGATAAACAAAGCATTAATCTGAATGTGAATCAAACTGCATTAAGAAATTGCGAACAGAACGAAAGCAGTTCTTTACAAGTAAGGCATGGAAAACAAAATACTTGTAAACAAATGAATGAATGAATGAATAAATAGAATTGATTATTATAGAAGAATCCCTCCTGAAAACATCCAAGCATAATTATACACCTTCAAAAATGATTATTTCTACAATATCAAGTTCCTCTTCCCACTTTCTCAGTGAGCACAAAAAAGGTGGTGTGGAAGGAAAGGCATTAGCAAAATATACAAAGTTTCTTAGTTCCTTCAAAGAAAAATATGGTTTAGAACCCACAAAATAGAAGAAATTTTCAAAAAGGCGGTAACATGTACTCATCTCTTAAGATGAGCGACGAAAATACCACTTCCTTCCAAGCTTCAAAACTCGTGGATACGGGCTGCCCAGCCTATGGAGACAACTTTAGGGCATTGTTTGTCCTGCTTTATTACTCCACATAAATTACACGGTCTGTCTGGAAAAACATAATGTTAAGTTGGACGGATATTTTGGAAAAATAATCCCTAAAATGTCCAGGAAGAGAACACTTGTATGCCGTTGAAACAACTTAAATATTGATGCAAGATTTGGATAATATTATCATACCTGCAACTTATTTTTTAAGACTATTGCATGAAAGGACCTTCTTCCCATAAGGACTGGTCCGAAGAATAGGAACATGGGCTCTCACGGCCTCCACTAGTGCAGCACGCAGAGCTCCCTACATGTTAGGAAATTGTCAATATACATATTCTTTAACGTTAGAACATGCAGTAGTGAAGTGTCAAATGTAGGAATATGTGTTCAACTGTATCGTTCGGGTCCTTCAATATTTTCTTGTTGCCAATTGTCACTATATAAAGTTTCTTATGTTCTTTACAGGAGATCTTTGCACTGGTTGACTAAATATACCTGTTGGGGAAACACCTTAAAACACCTAGGAGAAGAAAAGTTCTTTATATCCTGCAAGACTAAATGTTTCAAGCGCAGAGCCATTGACTCGCCCAATTTAGGGCCCTCTTTAGAAGTATATCCGAACTACCAAATCTGTATCTTGAAACTAGCAACCATATTTAAGGTCGCAAAGAGATAAGACCGGTGCTAAAATGACTAACCTTTGAGATATTTAGAGCAGCTTGGATAACATAGTTTCCATATGGATCCTGCATGATCTGGTCTAGTCGAGGATCACTTATCAGCTCCTCAATAATATATGAACAATGTTCTTCATCTGCATGCTTTAGGCATTTCTCGACTACATTACTGCTGTATTTTTGCATAGAAAGGTCAGCATATTTACCCCTCAGCTGGTCAAAGATATCTGTTGTCGCCCAAGGAATACCAATATCGAAAATATATTGCACAACATAATTCCTGCAATACAGAAAACAATGAGAATTAACTATAGAGAAATCCAAGTTTATGTATTCTAAAAAAAGAGATGAAATTTGACACTTGAAATTGCCGTACCCAAATGGATCTTGAGAAAGAACCAAAGCATTAGAAGTGATCTCATAGATTAGTCGATGTCTTTGGACACCATCAGATTGGCTAAGGCATTTCTGAAGCACACAACAACCATGACGATCTGTTGCAAGTTCAACACAGTTGGTAATAGCAGCTTCAAACAGGAACTGCAAAAGAAAGAAATTTGTGTCATAACAAGTTTCATCAACTTCTGTGGCATGCAACACTAAGCAATAAGGAAACCTCAAATGGCTATATGTGAAAACTAGCGAACCTCTTCAGAAGTTACAAGCCAAAAGTAAGTGACACAGAACAATAAAAAATAAGAAAGCTTGTAAAGAATTTACTTCAACAGGATGGATCAATATACCCAACAATGTAAGAGGGAGGCATCGGTAGTGGAAAGAATGTCATTTATTCCCTTAAAATCAGAGGGTTTCCCATAATATGTTAAGTTTCATCAATTTGAATAGGAAGTTAGGAAATGAAGACAAAGTAACACTATGAATATATTAGTTCACTTGTTTTATTTCCTTATAAGGAAGAATATGCATTGTTTTGAATTACCAATATTACAGCTACAAGAAAAAGACATGGTTAGAAACACAATAAGTTTGGCACGACCAAATACTATAAACAATCTGATGCAGCACAGTCAACCAATATCATTGAAGTTTAAGAGTATCAGTCACTGATGAAATGACATCAACACAACAAATAAAAGGACAATACATATATTAATCATGATTATGCGGTCAAATAGTTCCTGTAGTATTATTTACAAAGGACAAGGAGAAGATTGACTATTCTGTTAATATCTATCCCATGTGAAAACAGAGACATTGGAGAACATCAATCTCCTTAACTAAACTCATGCAAAACTGGAGATGAGTGTCTAGCAGCTGTAACAACCAAGGACAGACAGAAAAATCAAATGATTATCCGATCATCAAGTTATACTAGGCAATGGGTTGCAATTCAACTGAATTAATTAAGCAAAGCACACATTTCATTGCTGATAAAGATTACATAGCATGTCCTTTGGGTGGAAAATAACTTGTAAATAAGGAACGTTGCACATTAAAATTAGCAGCAGCAAAGTGACGGAAAAGAAAAGTATGCATAGTCTACTTGCTAAATTAAAATATCCATAAGATTGAGAAATCCAAGTCGTTTAAAAATTGATACCAAACATGCTACAAAAATGCAGTAGAATCTAAATGATAGAATTTATGGATAAAAGAGGCAAACTTTTTCCCTTTCTGCATTTTCTATCAAGGACTTGCAAAGAAAAGGAGCTTATTTTGATTATGTTCATTATTTACATAAAAGGAGTACTTGAGTCATCTCGACAAGATTGAGTAACAACTCAACCCTTTGATCTCTAAACTACATCAAAGAAATACCAGTCTAAATATTTTCCTATGAACGGATACATATGAAACTTACTTCTCTATATTCAGGTGTTAAGTATTGCAAGCACCGCTGTGCAACATGGTTTCCATTCATGTCTTTGATTAAATTCACTAAACCGGGTTTCAATGAGGACACAATCATGGAAAACTGTTCAGGTGTTTTAAGCGTTTCAACAACTTTTTGCACAGCTCGGGTCCTGCAGTTGAGAAGAAGAAAAAAATCAAACTATTGTGATGAAAATGGACAAAAACTGCATATCGGTAAGAAAAAGGACTTTGATAAAGATAGAAATCAGACCCGTGCATGTCACATGAAATCATTACAAGATCCCCAGCTTTTCTAGTAATTGCACGAAGTATCTGCATTCGTTGATCCTCATTGCACACCTCAAGAAGCTTTTGAACAAGGTAATTGCCAAAGGGGTCAATCATGAGCTCCACGATATGAACAATAATCTCAGGAAAAATCTTTTCAACATCTTCTGAAGTTCCTTCTGCAAATTTCCTTTGCAAGAAGCGGCATCCATTTTGATCCTTCGCCATGAGATATATTCTTCCAGCAAAATCATCAATTAAATTATACTCTTGAGATTGTGACCTCCGATGAAATTTGAGATCAACAGCATCAGGAGAATAGCTTCTTGAATCTAGACAATCCAAGCGAGATTCCATAGTTGGAGTATAGAAACCCCGCTTCGGATAAGCACCGGGTAGAACTCTTCTATTTCGGTTCATATTTGAAAGACAGTGATTACCTCCAAAAGAACCGAATTTAGCTGACTTGACTGGCTCCAATCCATGCGATCGTATTAACATTCTTTCAGGAAAATATTGTTTCTCTGCTTTGTCTAGACCTTGCTGTGCATCAGAACCCACGGAGCAAAACAGGGGATTTAACGGGCTTATACTCCTTGAAACTTGCTGGTTGACTTGAGGAATGGGCAGCTCCATGAATGGTGGTCGGGGGCTACTATTGATTGCTCTACTTGTTATCATCCCATTTGGTTGAATTAGACGTTGACTGTCCAACTGTTGATTTCGGAGCTGCTGCATATATAAGAAATAATGTTGTTCCTCTTGTCGACAAGCTCCGTGGGGCCGATTGATTTGTGAGTGGAAGTAAGGAACTGGTGATGTAACATCCAAGAAATAATGTTGTTGATTGGAAATTACTGGAATATCTACCGGATGAATTGGTGGAAGTAGGTGAACACCTTGTACTCCAGGAGGTAATGGTACAGCTGCAGATATGTTCTCCATTCTATGTACATATCCACTTTGGTGCCCATAATTTTCTCCAATAGGAGTAAAACCATTAAAAGCAGTCGGTAGATTATTTGGTGTTCTTGGAGAGGGAACAACTACCACTTTGGAATCCAAATTCGAAGGGATTTTACCTAAGCCATTTTTGCGTTGTCCATTCACAACAGCTAAATGGTTCAGCAACGGCGTAGAACTGGCCAGAGGAGCTGCAGAGTCTAACAAGTCGCCATCTTTTACATGCAGCTCAGCAAATGCGGATGTTATAGCCTGTTCATTTGGTAAATTTATTTCTTCCGACTCAAACCTCTTTTTCATTGGCGTTTGGACTCGGTTACCAAATTCTTTTAGCTCACCTAAGATCCCATTGATTTTATATGGCTCACCGACACCAATGCTCTTCGACCTATCCAAAGCCAAAGCCCCATTTGAGGATACCAACTTCTGATTTTTTGGGCAATTGATAGCTCCAGATTCCTCGGGATATGAATTCCCAGAAGTAACATTTGGAATCTCTCCAAGAAGTTTCTCAAACTCATCATTTTCCAGTTCATTTACTCCATTCTCCATTTTTCGAACAATAGGCAGCATCAAGATTGCTCTTCACTAATCACTTCAGTGTTTCTTCTATACTACAACAAAGAGAATAGAAAATGAGTCAAAGCACATAGTCAGTATACAAAATACAAAATTAGCTAAAATTTAATATATATACATCAAATATCCTCCTTGCAAACCAAATTTATCACACACAAAAAAAAGAAGGAAAAACATCAGCAAGCACAAAAACACCAAAAATTTTGCACGACAAATTCCGCTACAAGAATGATACATATTGGCATCATCCACTATCTAAGCCAAAGAATCAAACAAAATGATTGTAAGAAAAGCAAAAACAAGGAAAAACATAGACAAACTTGGTAAAGAATGTTTTATTTAAGCTCATCTGACTCTAATATTATATAAATAAAAATTACGAGAAGTTCTCTATATTTTCCACCGCAATTCGTTCACATTTGAAGGAGATGATGAAATCTACATTTTCACATTCTAAAAAACATAGACAGACTGGGAAAAGAATGACAAAACCCCAGTTCAAGAACTGAGTCAGCACATTCACATTTACAAAAATTATGTCATTATCCAGAACATCAGACAATAGTCTACCAACCAGTCTCCTCGATATTGACGTCAAACAAAATACATAAAAACAATCGAAACAGACAAAATAGAATAACACATCAGATTCCCACAAACACATCCAAGATTCATCAGAGGACTCAAAACCCAATTCCACAGATCATCAAAAATCAAATGAGAACCCAAACAAAATATTCAAAATTTTCAGAACAAAACAGTGAGAAAACATAAAACTTTGATCATAACACAGTGGGAAAGAACAGTGAGCTTACTGATCACAGTAACAATAATGCCATGAAATTGATCATATTATGAATTCACAAGGAAAAGGCTTTTCTTGATTTTTCAAGATTACTAAAAAATAAAACGAAAAGGGAGATTTTCTTGAATTGTGAAAAACACAGAGGAAGTGAAAGTGAAGTGAGGCGGCGTGTGAAGAGTTTTCATAGGATTATAACTGAAGAGAGAGAGAAAAAGAAAGAGGTGGCATTCAACCATAGATATAGATAGATAGTATGTATATGTATGTATGATTTGTACATCACATACACACCAAACCCAATTGAAACAAACAGACCAACAACTAGAAAAAGGTTGGCAGATATTTCAAGAAAGAGTACAATTTTGGAATGGCAGATTAGCCATTATTATTATTTGGGATACACCAAAACCATGCATGCCTTTGGTCTTCCCACATTGTTTGGTACGTTTCTGGTTTCTTGCCAAGGATGACCCCTTTTTAAAGTATTGATTATTTAACCATACTTAATACTAGTACAATTAAACATCACTAGTAGAGTATTTAATTAGTATTTCCACTATATTTATTTAAGACTTTAACACTTTAGACAAATGCGGAGTCACAGTCGTTTTAGTTATTGGATTTATAATTACATATTTTATAGCTTTTCTAATATAAATGTATAGTCTAAACAAAGGTTACTGTATTTATCTAAACATGTAATTTATTTCCTAGCTCCGCCCCTGCTTTTAGGTTGTCTAAATGATAATCAGATTCTAGAGATAACTGATTATAGTAAATAGAATTAGAAATCTAAAAAATAAAATATGCGGCTTGTTATAACATGTTAAATTTCATTAATTGTGTAAATGTTCATTGTATTGTCAATGTATATAAGCAAATCTATTTTTAAATCTGTCTAAGCTCAATACATTATTATATGCTTTAATTAGAAAATGTGGATAGAAGTTATGATATACGTTTGATATAATATATTACACATAAAGAATATAAAGAGCATTGCATGCCTTATTATTTGGCTCAACAACCCATGAGAAAATGGCTCACGTTTGAAGCTCTTGCCTAGTATGATCAAGATTGTATATAATCTGAAAATTACTTTTTATATGTTAGTCCACCCCTTCTAATTGTTTTTTTTTCCTTTTCTTCATTCTTCTTCTTCCTGTATCACGACTTTGCACCCCAAATTCCTCTACCGTTATTATTCTCCTTCAATTCTCCTTCCAGATTCAAAGTTGATCCAACAATACATAAATATATTTGTTATTTACTGTCATGCACTAAAGATGTTCACTTGGTATGTTGTTAGATCATCAAACTAGAAAGAAGGTGTCGGCATTGTCTCAGTCTTATCATCATGCCACATGTAATTTCAACCCCAGTGGTTGATTAAAATCTTGAAAAATAGAAGTCACCATTAAAGGTCGTTCGAAGCTTCGATTTCAGAAATTGGATTTTTCGAGTTTGTTAGTTGTTTGGACTAGATGTTGTCCCAATTGATTGGAATCATCAAGAGGAGTTCAAAACTTAATTTGAAGTGATTTGGCATAGACTCGAGCTAGATTCGAGTCAAGGAGAGGCTCAAGGAAGAAGAAGAACCCGTGAAACTTTATTGGTAGGATTCATTTGTATAACAGTTTATAATATTGTAGAACAATGTATAAACACCTCTTATACACTACTCCCTCCGTTCCAATTTATGTGAACCTGTTTGACTGGGCACGGAGTTTAAGAAAAAAATGAAGACTTTTGGAATTTGTGGTCTTAAACAAGTCCAAATGGGCCCCAGAGTATTTGTGTGGTTATAAAAGCTTCTCATTAAGGGTGGAGTTGTAAGTTTAAGCTAAATTGTTACCAAATTTAGAAAGGGTTCATTCTTTTTGGAACAGACCAAAAAGGAAATAGGTTCACATAAATTGGAACAGAGGGAGTATTATATACAAGATTAATACATTATTTACAGGTATTTGGTGGATTTTTCACTTCTTCTTCTTCTTCACTTATATATATAGTGTATCACAAACATTTTCAGTATTTTGCTTATACATCTTTATACAATTATATACATATTGTATCTCCTTGTATAAAAGTGTATAAGCATCTTTGATGGAATTTTTGTACGATTTCAACTAGTAATTCTTGTTCAAAACTAGCCTAATTCTCCATTAAATTACTTCGAAATCTGTACACAACCTTCTTAGACTATTCCTAACAAGTCTAAATAACACCAACTCTATTTCTTATAAAATCATGTTCGAAATTTAACAAGATTAGCATTGGAGACGATCCGATTTTAGGTTTCTCACGCTTGTTTTTGTATTTTTATAGCTGGGATATGTATGTATAAACTTGAGGAAGAAGGAGAATGGAAACTCACGGACATTTCACGCCTAAAAATCTGGAGAATAAAAAACGATAAACTCTTTCGAATATAAGCTTATTCACGTTGGGCTACGCATTTACAAACTTATAAATAGGCTACAATATTGCATCGTCAACTTATAAACTGATTTATTGTGTAATTCTTTTGAGAACAAGAATATACTACAGTTGTTGTTAATTCCTAATAGTTTTTATAACATGCTTTTCTTCTTTTTCATTCTCCTTTGACGATGGTCTTAGTCTAACTACACGCTATAATTATCAACTTTCTTTTTTGTCCATTCCCTAAGGACTTTGCAATTTTAGATACCACATAAAAAGACAATTTTTACTAGTGTAGCAAACAAAGAAAAATCATTTTAATTTAACTTAACCTTCAAAAAGCCATATTTGTTAAAGTTTGACTTGTTCATGATTCAGATTAATCTAAATCAAGCTTTGAATTTGTCAAACACAAGGAAAGCGTATAACTTTTTCTTTTTGTTTTGTAGTTATTTCTTTGAATAAAAGATATTGACATGCTGATGTAAAAATAAATTAAATTCTTGATCAATATTAGCTTAAGTTCCTTTTATAACAACTAGAAATGAATTATAATCAAATAATTTTAAAATAGATAAATTGGGTTTTTATCATAGTCACTAAGATTTGTGCAATTGATTGTACTATTATATTTCCGTTCATTTTAGAGAAAACAATGTCTAATTTTTAGCCTAAAATATTTTAATTCATTGGAGGGGGAAAAGGTACTAACTACATGATTAGGGAGCAACATAAGAGAAATTCCTAGATGTACAGTACCATTAGCTATTCTCTATCAACAGACTTTTATGACTTGCTAAACCGAAAGCAATAATTAATGTTTTCCATTCTTTCATTTCTTCCCCCTAAAGTAATTTAGTGTTAATCCTGTTTTTACCATAAGTTAGTAAATAGTAGAGAGAGTATAACAAGGGCAATTCAATAAATTTTAGTGATTTAAAGCCAAATTTTAATAAGAATCCAAATTGTGTACACCTATACAAATATATGTAAAAAATTAATATTATCTTTTCTTTTCTTTCATACTTATTTGTAGTGTAGTATCCTTACAAAATATAAGATTTTTAGCTTCACTTATTATATTAGCAAGGGTTAATTCAAGTTAATAAGATGTTAAACATATGTTTACAATACACTACCTTGGATCTTGTTGTAAAAAGCTTTATTTACTAATATAAAAATTTGAGTAATTTAATTCAAAATTTTAAAATATTTCTAATGTTTAAAAATAGATATTCTTTGTTTCTTTCTTTTATACACAAATTTTGTACTTTTTTTCTACAAACTTCAATATTGTCTAAGCAAAATAATTATTATGTATTCCACCATCAATACTTTTTGGAGCCTCAAAATTTTGGGGGCCTAGAGCAAAGTAGTTACTAGCCTCATTATTGAGACACCCATGGAGTATAAAACTTTGTTGTGTTTACACTTAACAATTTGGCAAATCAAACCTCAAAAGTAATAGGAAGTGTGTTTGTCTTTCTTCTATATAAAATTAAATGATTCAATTATTATCTTTGAATACGGTTAAAATCAGGCTTGCCCAATTTTGCCATTAAATCGAGACCAGGGAATAACATCGAGGGTCAACCCCTTTATGGATCAGGACAGAGCTCGGAGACAAGGTATCGAGTTCAAGAATCAGAGTGCCCGTCGAGATCAAGGCCATCAGCAATCGAGGCCTAATACGATCGACTTCGAGTGAGGCGCAATAACGGAAAGTTGGAATATCGTAACCCGTCGGAGATCACCGCGAAAATTCCGGAACAGATCAAATCAAGGGCATTGTTAAGGCTAATCATGGGATTTACTTCCGTAATTAGAATTGTTCCATAAATAGGACTCCTCTGCTATATAAAAAGAACCCTAATCATTTTGTAACCAACTTACATTCATACAGGTCAAGGCAATATAATATTTCTCTCTTTCTCTGGTTTATCAACTTGTTGTTCTTTAACTGTCCTTACTTTACTAAGCTCAAGGGCATTGTCCAAGCATTGGTTTGTTTATATTCTTGTCAATTCTCATCACTTATCTTTAAGTTAATCAATTGGTATTAGGTGAAATCACATATCCTTAAAACCACATTATAAGTTTAATTGTTATCCAATTTTTAGGGTAAATAGTATTAATCCTCATAACACACACTGTTTTTACACTTGTTCTCGTAAGTGTCATTGATTTCAAGAATTAATATGTCAAACTCTCAAGTAGTGCCCACTCACATAGCCATCGGCCTTGGTCTTCATGGTAAGAACGAGCACATAGTCACCTCGGAAAACGGAGTACCCCCAATCAATCTCGATGGACCACAGGCCGTAAATAGACCACATGCCGTAAATCTAATCGATGTCAATTCTAGTGTTGTGATTCATGGAAATTTAGGCGTCGACCCTAAAAATAGCGCAGAGACGCCCGGGCAGCCGATGAGAATGCACAGAGCGGTGAAAAAGACGGGATTAGCCTTCGAATGATATTTGAAATGTTACAAACTCAGCAGGCTGTAATAGCGCAACTCCAGAATCGGGCACCAAGCAGAATCAAACTCGATACATCACAGGAAGTTATTCATAGGGTCGAACCTGTACATGAGAAATTGAACGATAATGGAATGGGAACTGACCCTGCCGTCATGAAGGTGTTCGAGGAGCTCACTATACGAATAGAATCAGGTCAAAAGAAAATTGAGGCTAATGACAAAAAGGTAAAAACGTACAACTCACGAGTTGACCAAATACCAAGGTCACCCCCGATCCTAAAGGGCTTAGATTTGAAGAAGTTCGTGCAGAAGCCTTTTCCTCACAGTGCAGCTTCGAAACCCATTCCTAAGAAGTTTCGTATGCCGGACATCCTCAAGTACAACGGGACCACCGATCCTAATGAACATATCACTTCGTACACATGCTAAATAAAGGGAAATGACTTAGAAAATGATGATATTGAATCCATTCTGTTGAAAATATTTGAAGAAACTTTATCGAATGGGGCATATGGTACTGCAATTTGTCGCCAATTCCATCGATTCTTTCGCCAAGCTCGCCGATTCGTTCGTAAAGGCAAACGCCGGAGAAATAAAGGTCGCGACCAGGAAGTCAGACCTCTTCAAAGTGAGACAAAAGGACAATAAAATGCTAATGGAATTTGTAACTCAATTTCAGATGGAATGCATGGACCTAGCGTCGGTTACCGATGATTGGGCTATCCAGGCCTTTAGTCAGGGTTTGGACGAGCGAAGTTCGGTAGCATCACACCAACTAAAGCAGAATTTCATCGAATATCCAGTGGTGACCTGGGTCAATATGCATAATCGATACCAGTCAAAGATCAGAGTCGAGGATGATCAGTTGGGAGCCCCATCCGGTACCGTTTACCCGAATAGATCTGAAGGCATGATTCAAAGAGACATCGACAGAGAGCCCCGATCGAACAGAGATCGGTATGAACCATATAGCGCAGATCGTAGAAAAAATGTACCAGGACGTAATCCCGTTCGAAATGATCGAAGGAGTGATCAAGGTCAAAATTCCTGAGGGCTTATGAGTAAGAGTGGCTTTAATAAACATGTCTAGCCTAAAGAAGCATCACGGTTATTGGAATACAATTTCAGCGTCGATGCTTCAGGTATTGTGTCAGCCATTGGACAAATCAAGGATACTAGGTGGCCTAGACCTCTACAGACCGATCCAGCTCAAAGGAACCCAAAATGTGCAAGTACCATGGAACCCATGGTCATAGAACCGAAGACTGCAGACAGTTAAGGGAGGAGGTAGCTCGTTTATTCAACAAGGGTCACTTTCGATAGTTCTTGAGTGACCAAGCCAAAAATCACTTCAAAGACAAGGACGCAAACAGGAAGAACTGCAGCACATGATTCATATGATCGTTCATGGAGTCAATGTTCCTCAAGGCCCGATATTCAAATGCACCGAAGTGACAATCACAAAGGAGAAATGTACTCGGGATTACTTACTAGAAGATACCTTATCTTTCAATGATGAGGATGCAAAAGTAATCGAACAGCCTCACAATGACGCATTGGTAATATCTATCCTTATGATAAACGTGTGTTGATTGATCCAGGTAGCTCGGAGAACATTATTCAATCGAGGGTCATAGAGAAGCTCGGCCTTCAGGATCAAATCGTGCCTGCAGCTCGAGTGCTCAACGATTTCAACATGGCAAGTGAAACCACCAAAGGGGAAATCATGTTGCCAGTAAACGTGGCCGAAACTATCTAGGAAACGACGTTTCATGTAATCGAAGGTGATATGAGATACAACGCACTGCTTGGGAGACCTTGGATCCATAATATAAGGGTGGTACCTTCAACACATCATCAAGTTTCGAAATTCCCAACACCGGAAGGAATCAAAACGGTGTACGGCGAACAACCAGCAACCAAAGAGATGTTTGCAATTGATGAGGTGATACCAGTGTCAACTCTAACATCAACAAAGGGACCATGATCGAAGGAAAAGCAGGAAGCCAAATAGCAACCATAGTCGCCAGCCTCGGCCAGATCGGAATAGTAGGAAATTATTGAGGATGATGATTGTATGATACCTCGAACCTTCATAATCCTCGATGATTCTGACGCCACAAAGTCGATGGTCAAAGAACTGGAGCAAGTCATACTGCTCGAGCACCTACCCGATCGAAAGGTATACCTGGGCACGGGGTTAACTCCCGAGCTCAGGGAAAAACTCATTAAATTCCTTATTAAAAATATGAATTATTTTGCTTGGTCCCACCTTGACATGACAAGGATCCCACTAGAGATTACCACTCATCGACTAAGCCTAGACCCGAAGTTTAGACCGGTAAAGCAAAAAAGAAGGCTACAGTCGGAGGTTAAGCATGCATTCATCAAGGATGAGGTAACCAAACTTCTCAAAATAGGGTCCATTCGGGAAGTAAAATATCCTGAATGGCTAGCAAACATAGTCGTAATCCCTAAGAAAGGTAATAAACTCAGAATGTGCGTAGACTATAAAGACTTAAACAAAGCATGCGCTAAAAATTCTTTTCCTTTGCCGAATATCAATCGTATGATCGATGCCACGGCCGGCCACGAGACCTTCATCTTTCTCGATGCCTACTTCGGGTACAACCAAATACAAATAAACCTGGAGGATCAGGAAAAGACTCCATTTATTACTAAGTACAGTACTTATTGATATAATGTAATACCGGTTGGGCTAATAAATACTGGTGCTACTTATCAACGCCTAGTAAACCGAGTGTTCGAAGAACAAATAGGTAAATCGATGGAGGTTTATATTGATGACATGCTAATTAAGTCCCTACGCACATAGGACCATTTGACACATTTGCAGGAAACCTTCAACATATTAAGAAAATACAACATGAAGCTCAACCCTGAGAAATGTGCTTTTAGGGTCGGTTCAGGGAAGTTCCTCAACTTTATGGTGTCAAATTGGGGAATCGAAGATCAACCCCGATAAAATCAAGGAAATCGAAGACATCACAATCGTGGATAGCGTTAAGGCCGTACAAAGATTAACATGGCGGATAGCCGCTTTAGGCCGGTTCATCTCGAGGTCTTCGGATCGAAGTCACAGGTTTTTCTCACTTCTCAAAAAGAAGAGCAATTTTACTTGGACCCCGGAATGCCAACAGTTATTGGAAGAATTAAAGTGGTATCTTTCGAGCCCACCATTGCTTCATACTCCGAAAGCGGACAAGCAACTCTACTTATGTTTGGCAGTCTCTGAGGTCGCGGTAAGTGGTGTCTTAGTTCGAGAAGACCAAGGTACGCAATTTCCTATTTACTATGTTAGCCGAACTTTAGGTGAGGCCGAAACCCAGTACCCACACTTAGAAAAATTAGCGCTTGTCCTAATAAGTGCAACTAGGAAATTAAAATCTTATTTTTAATGTCATCTTATCTGTGTTGTAACCACATACCCCTTTCGCAACATTCTGCACAAGCCCGAACTCTCAGGCCGACTAGCCAAATGGGCCATTAAAATCAATGGGTACAATATCGATATCAACCCCGAACGGCCAGCAAGTCTCAAATCTTAGCAAACTTCGTGGCCGACTTCACACCAGCCCTTATACCCGAGTTCGAAAAGGAACTATTGCTAAATTTGGGTACATCCTCGTTGGTGTGGACCCTTTTCACAAATCGTGCTCCAAATGTGAAGGGGTCCGGGCTATGTATCGTTTTGAAGCCACCAAAGGCAATAAGATTAGGCAGTCTATCAAAACTTTGAAATTGACTAACAATGAGGCCGAGTATGAAGCCATGATTGCAGGTTTCGAGCTAGCTAAGAGCTTGGGTGCAGAGGTCATCGAGGCCAAATGTGACTCCCAACTTGTGATAAATCAGGTCAATAGAAGTTTTGAGGTTCGGGAAGATCGGATGCAGAGGTACTTAGACAAGTTACAAGTGTCTCTACATCGATTTAAATAATGGACGCTACAACACGTACCTCGGGAACAAAATGGCGAGGTTGATGCCCTCGCAAATTTGGGGTCATCGATCGAAAATAATGAACTGAGCTGGGGAACTGTCGTGCAACTTTCAAGGTCAGTGATCGAAGAGGGACATGCCGAAATAAACTCCACAAGCCTAACTTGGGATTGGAGGAATAAATATGTCGAGTATCTAAAAAGCGGGAATCTTCCACCGGATCCTAAGGAAACAAGGACTCTTCGAACAAAGGCTGCACGATTCACATTAGTCGAAAATGGAACATTATACAGAAGGTTCGATGGACCATTGGTAGTATGTTTAGGTCCAGGAGACACAGATTACATTCTATGAGAAATTCACGAAGGTACTTGAGGAACCATTCTGGCGCCGAATAACTGGTTCACAAAGTTATCAGACCGGGATACTATTCGATCGATATGGAAAAGGACACTAAGGAAATCGTTTGAAAATGCGATAAGTGCCAAAGACATGCGCCGATGATCCGCCAACATGAAGAGCAACTTCATTCGGTCCTATCCTCGTGGACATTCATGAAATGGGGGATGGACATGGTTGGTCCTCTATCATCGACACCAGGTAAAGCTAAATTCATTTATTTATGATTGACTACTTCTTTAAGTGGGTTGAAGCACAGGCTTTTGAGAAAGTCAGAGAAAGAAGTTATGGACTTCATCTGGGATCACATCATATGCCAATTCGCGATACCTGTCGAGATAGTATGCGATAATGGAAAGCAGTTTATTGGTAGCATAGTAACAAAGTTCCTCAAGGATCACAAAATAAAAAAGATATTATCGACACCATACCATCCCAGTGGAAACGGACAGGCCGAATCAACAAACAAAACCATCATTTAGAATCTAAAGAAAAGATTGAACGACGCTAAGGGAAAGTGGAGGGAAATTTTACCCGAAGTTCTTTGGGCATATCGAACAACGTCAAAATCTAGCACAGGGGCAACACCGTTCTCCTTAGTGTATGGCACCGAAGCTCTAATCTCGGTCGAGATCGGGGAACCTAGCGTCAGGTTTCGATACACAACGGAAGAGTCGAATCACGAGGCTATGAGCACGAGCCTCAAACTGCTAGATGAAAAACAGGAAGCTGCCCTCATCAGAATGGCAGCACAAAAGTAGCACATCGAAAGATACTACAACCGAAGAACCAATTTTCACCACTTTCAAATCGGGAACTTAATTCTGAGAAAAGTCACCCTCAATACCCGAGACCCAAACGAAGGGAAACTCGGCCCGAATTGGGAAGGGCCATATTAGGTCCTCGGTGTCATCGGAAAGGGATCTTACAAACTTGGCACAATGGATGGCGAACAATTGCCAAATAATTGAAACATATCACTCCTCAAACGATATTATTGTTAAGGTATGACTTTTCCCCTTTTCATTTGTGTTTGATACTAACTTGTTGTAGGTGTTCGATTAAAGACGTCGAGAAATCCTTCAACACAAAGACCTTAGGTTTTAAAGCATGTGTCGCACTCTTTTTACCTTAGATCGATTTTTATCCCAAATGGGTTTTTCCGACGAGGTTTTTAACGAGCCAAAAATATTTGTGCTATCTGGGGACAATTTAAGAGGCTTCTTTACAATCAACCTCGAATACTAGGGGGCATCATCCTCGGATGTTATGTTCTTAAAGAAGATACTCCATATCAACAAGTCTCGATAGTCAAAAGTTTGTAAAGGGCCAAACGGTCGAATGAACTGTATCCTTGTAGATTACTCGAGCCCCGATGACAAAACATGTATGCATGGATGATCTATTGAAAGAAGTATTATTTTCCTTTCCTGATGTTCCATGCCTTAGTAAAATTTCTACTTTACTTATGACCTATGCGCCGATCTCAACTAAAGCTCGAGCTGCTAACCTCGTACTCGGGGACTGCTGTCCAAAATTGACATACTCGAATTACTAAACTTTGACACCATAAGATCTTGTAAAGGCAACTCTCGATTTTATAGGCCATGGCCATCCCACTCGGGGACAAGTACTTCGAACAAGTTCAAAGTACTATTGAGAAACAAGCCCAAAGGGCAAATCTCAAGTTAAAGGCTATGTCCAAACTAACACAGTTCGGAGACGTCCAACTTTTGTAATAAAACAAGCCTTCAAATATTTTCATAAAACCGGTTAAACAAGGCTACCCTCGGCAAAATTTAAAGGGTTTCGATAACATCAACTCTCAAAAACGTTAAGGGGTACCAAATTGTTCGAACTCTCAAACAAACTTATGCTAAGGCATACCAGAGTTTTTGATAACTCTAACCCTCGAGAATCCTGATGGGTACAGAGTTACCTCGTGCTAAGGCATAATAAATTCTTATATGATATAAACTTTTTAAGCCGAAAAGGGAAGAAGCTACTCTTTTGAGGCCATATCGGCCCAATTCAAAGAGCCTAAGGGGCATTATATATTTGGGTTCGAGGATCCACCCTTGCTCAACCGAAACCTAAGGGTTCTTTCTACTCCGAGTTCGAGCAAGTACTCACTTGATTATAGAGACTATACTAGTCAGACTTCAATCAAATCGCTTAAGTTTCGGTCGCAAGCAAAATTTTCACAAGACAACGAAGCGAGTCAAAATCCTCACAAGATATAAAGTATATAAGGCGAAAAGAAAAACAAAGTTTTCACGAAACAGAAATCAGAGACAAATCGGGAAAAAATGGATCTTTCATATATAGAAAAGTATTTACAAAGACCACCCAGGGTCTTACACAAAAAATCCAAAAAAGAAAAATAAATCTAAGTGCCTAATCTTCCCTGGGAGCTTCATCTACATCTTCTTCGCTCTCGGATCCGCTCATGCTCCCGGATTCATTATCATCTGGGATCAAAGCTTTGGCTTCGGCATCTAGCACTTTCGCGTTCTCGATATCGACAGTAAGGTCAAAACCACGAGCATGAATCTCTTTGAGAGTCTCTCTCCAAGACTGGCATTTGGCATGCTCGGCAACTCAAAATGATCGAATCTGGGCAGCATCAGAAATTTCCTTTACCCGAGCGTGAGCAGCTTTAGCATCAGCTCGGTAGACGTCCACGACCGCCTCTACATCGACCTTTACTCTTTCTGCCTCAGATGTGGCTTTTGCAAGCTCAGCGGCCAGCCAAACCTCGAGCTCCTCAATTTTCTTGGCTTGAGCCAAGATCTCCTCCTTCATGCTTTGGAGTTGACGTTCGGCCAAAGATAGCTGGGCCCGAGCAGTGTCTTTCTCCGAGGCAAGGCAATCCATGTTTTGCTTCCACCCAAGGTATATGCCTCCTTCATCTTGGCCTCCTCGCGAAGTTGCTCGATCTTTTCGGCCTTCTACTGAACCTGCAAGATTGAAGTGTTAGTCATCGTCCTCGGCTTAATAAAACGAGCTTCCAAAAAATTGCATTACCTGCTCAATTAAGTCGGTTTGCCCTTTATGAGCTGCTTCCAATTCAGCTCTAAGGCCCCTCACCTCCTCTTCCTTTTGCTCAATAAGGAGTTTTAGGACATCTCTCTCCTCCGTAAGTTTTTTGAGATCGGCCTCACACCGGTCCAACTCTACCCGGGATTTAGAAAACGTTTCCCGATGGAGCATCAAGGCCTATGAAAAAAGAAAGAAAATCAGACAAGAAGAAATAAAGACAAAGATAACATTAACAAAGGGAGCTAAGGCTCACCTAACTCAAAAGTCGATGGGCTTCATCGAAGATACTCAATGCATCACCCAGATCGGAAGTCTCTTCGACCCCCTTGAAGTAGCCACAGAAAAGTTCTTCCCCTTCGTGGGTCGTTCCCCCATCGGGGGTCCCGATGGCCTGGGCTTCCTGAATTTTCCCCTCAGAAAATGTTGGGAGGGGCGAATTTCTAATGTCTATTGCCCAAAGCGAGTCACTTGGGGCGTTCTCTTTGTTTTGAAGGGCCTCAGAACTATCCCTTTCAGGTACATCCATCGGTTTCCCATCACGGTGGGAGGTAACCTCAGCTTTCGATGACTAGGGGACTTTGCTCGGGCCATCTTCCGAGATCCCCTCGGTTCGAGGTTGAACCTCTTTGGTCATCACTGGCTCGGCGGCCTTTGGGACCTCGGTGTTCCTCTTTCGAGCAACCAGCTCGTAGCCAGCATCTCCATTCTCCTTTTCTTCATCTCGTAGCTGTTGAACTATATTTTCATGCAGGGCGGCGGTATCTTTCTTCGACTTGCGAGCCTTACTCTTCTTAGGCTTTGGAGTATCAAAAAGCGAGACCCTTTTTCTCTTCTTCTCTTTTGACAGCTTCGAAACCTCCTCTTCCCCAGGCGAAAGCGGCCTCATGATAGCATTGTCCCCGAGACCTGTACGAAAGAAAACCAGGTAGAAATAAAAAAGAGACATTTCATAGAAGAACATCAAACACACAAAAAGAAACTTACCATGATTTTTGGCCTCCCATCGACCCTTTCCAAATCATGCCTCGAGCGCTCGGTGTGTGAAGAGGTCGATGCCAATTTTTGAACCCAGCCCTCAAGGTTCGAAATTGCACCAGGCACCCAAGAGACTGTTGCACCATAAGAAAGAATGTTGATGAGAAAAGGTAAAGGAAGCAAAACAATCAACAGAAGGTATTGGTGGGTTTGTACTTACGCTTCGTGTTCCATTCTTCGGGGAATGGCATCTTCTCGGCCGGGATTATGTCAGAAGTCCTCACTCGAACAAACCGGCCCATCCATCCTCGATCTTTGTCCTCATTTATGCTCGAGAACAACATTTTTATGGCCCGGCGTTGAAGCCTTATTAACCTGCCTCGATAGAGATGAGGGCTATATAGTCTAATGAGATGGTCGAGGGTGAAAGACATCCCTTCGACCTTGCTCACGAATAATCGGAGCAAAATAATGATGTGCCAAAAAGATGGGTGGATTTGGCCTAGGGTTATATGGTATTGGCGACATAAGTCGATAATAACGGGATCGATGAAACCCAACATGAAAGGGTAAGTGTAAACACTTAAAAACCATTTCACATAATTGGTAATATTCTCCTGGGGGCAGGAATCACCACCTCTTTGTTTTTCCAATGGCAATCTTTTTTCACCTGCTCAAGATCGCCCTCGGTTATCGATCATATGTATCTCAACATTGTCTCGCATCGGCCAAGGACCGATGAGGTTTTCTCAACTTTAAAATCGAAAGTAAGATCGCACGACCCGGGAACACACTCTTTGATACGTGGCTCCACCGGCATTTTATCACCGGCCAGACGCGATTAAGAGGCTTTTTTCCTTTTGAGGAACGATTTTTGATGTTTTCTCTGTTATTATATGAGTTCAAAGAAAGAAGAAGATGAAACTTGTTGTTTCAAGAAAAGATTGACAAACGAGATTTGGAGAACCTGCAAAATTGATAAGCTTGAAGGGAGTAGAAGAGTTTTTGAAGATTAGGAGAAATTTTGAAAGTAAAGTTTAAGAAAATTATGAAGATGATCTATTTATAATATTTGCTATGACGGTTGTAAAATGCTAGTGGCTGGCCGTCGACTGACGATCATTAATGATTTTGGGAACTGTACAGACGTGACGCTTCAGTCGCTTCCGTCACGAGGGTGACGTCATAATTGGTCGAGGTACAAAATTGAAAGCTCAGTTCGTTTCTTCTCATTATACTCCAAGAAACGAGGGGACTATCTGTATACGATTAAAATCAGGCTTGCCCAATTTTTCCATTAAATCGACACCAGGGAATAACATCGAGCGTTTGGCCCATAATGGATCAGGCTAGAGCACGAAGACAAGGTATCGAGTTCAAGAATCGGAGTGCACGTCGAGATCGAGGCTATCAGCAATCGAGACCTAATACGATCGACTTTGAGCGAGGCACAATAACGGAAAGGCGAAATATCATAACTGGCCGGAGATCACGGCAAAAATCCTGGTACAAATCAAATCAAGGGCGATTGTTTAGGCTAATCATGGGATTTACTTCCGTAATTAGAATTGTACTCATAACTAGGACTCATCTGCTATATAAAGAGGGCACTAATCATTTTGTAACCAACTTACATTCATACAGGTCAAGGCAATATAATATTTCTCTCTTTCTCTGGTTTATCAACTTGTTGTTCTTTAACTTGTTCTACTTTACTAAGCTCGAAGGTTCATCAGCTCGAGGGCATTGTCCAAGCATTGGTTTGTTTTATATTCTTGTCAATTCCCATCACTTATTTTTAAATTAATCAATTGATATAAGGCGAAATCATGTATCCTTAATTTAGGGTAAACAATCTTATATTCTACTAGTGTAAGGTTCGATTTAATTAGACATTTTTCTTTCCTTGCTTCTACCCTAAACATAAGAAATAAGTTCTTCCTTTTTAGTTCTATTTGTGCCCGTCATGATACTTTTCTTTTCTTTTCTTTTTATAAAAGAACCAATGCTAGGAACTTTTAAGCTTTGAACATGAAGAAAAATATACATACATTTTGTATGATTATTTATACAGTAATTGCCATAGAAAGAAATGAATAATAGACAAAAATAATGCGTACAATACAGATTGAACTTTTAAGGTTGAGGCTCCTCGAAAGCATGCATTCAAAATAATAATGTGTTGGGACACGCCGAGCGAATGGTCTTGGTATCATGGAACAGCCATGAAAAATATCTTTCTTTTACCTTTTGTTTTTATAATATTATGTTAACTCAAGTGAATTTTATTCTAGTGGATCAATTAAATAATAAAAAATAAAATAAAAACAATTTGAATCGATCTTGAAAAAAATGCTCTCTGAGCATTTAAGTATTGGCTAGAAGACAGACGAATTACTGAAAGAACGGGTCTTCCCCGAGTGGCAAGCGACGAAAAAAGCTATGAGCGCAAACGGACTATTGTTCGAACTTCGAAATGAGTTTAGCATGACAAAATATATCTTTGAAAAAATGCTTTCTAGAAAATGATTTATTTTCTAAAAGAATTGTTTTTCCACATTTGGTTGTAGAATGAATACTTTTTAAAGCGGCATTACGAAACTGTCGCAACGAAAAGTCACTTTCACCGCAAAGCAAGAGAAATCATTTTTTATATTTGGCAAAAACTGTTTCCCCTAAAAAATATTTTTTTTACTACTAAATCAAGCTCATAGAAAAAAAGAAATATGTATCGTACTCTCTCGACCAAGTCATCATAAGAAAATACTGAAAAATCTTTCCAAAGTGAGAGAAGGAGGGAAGACGCGCTACAATTAACATAACAGCTAGCTGAAAAACGTTAGCTTGAGATTGACTCATCGAAAAATACTTTTCGGGAAACGTTTGCAAGCAGGGTTTTGTTTAGCTGCTTTTGTGAAAGAAACGTTTCTGAAGAAAAAAAATTCAAAAGTCAGTTTTTCAAATCTTTCAAATACACAAAAGCTCCTGATAATTTTTAACTGTTTTGTATCCCACTTTAGAATGTAGGAAAAAATAGGAGGAAATCTGAGGAGTAGCAAATATAGGTTTCATTTTTGCTGCCTCATTGGGCTGAAAACAAGAGGAAAATAAATTATTTTTCTACTAGCAAAGGCCATGCTTAAAGCAGTGAAAACAGCCCGAGCTAGCTAATTTTCGGGCTGGTAATTGAAAATAGCCGGCGCTTGCATAGTCATTGAAAAATAGGTAGTATTTTGCTGCAAGACGGAAAATTCCGGCATAATATACTAGAGATTGGTGTACCTGTATGAACTTCTAACATATTATGCTGGAACTTCAACCACGAAAAATGTCAGCATAATATACTGGAAACTGGAGCACTTGTGTATAAACTTCCACTATATTATGTTGGACCAGTATATTATACTGAAACTCCAGTATATTATGATAGAAGTTCAGATATAAAAAATTAGAAATCCAATATATTACGCTGGAATATTTTTCGAATTTTGACCAACGTTCAGATTTACCCTTACATAAAAATAGCTACCTTTACATAAAAATAGCTAAATTTTAATTACTTTTGAATCTGGCTATTTTTGAATTTCTTCCCTCAAAGCAACAACAGAGGCATGCAGGTCTTAAAACCACCAAGTTATCTTACTCTTTCGTTGCAATCAAAACTAGAACTAGAGTAATGTAATATTTGTTAAAGAGCGCCTAAATGACAAGTTTGAAGTACGAAAATCAAAGTTAATGTTTCATCATTAGAGCTGGTAGTGAATCCTGCGAGTTCTCATCAAGATGTAACCTATGTGGCTCTACATTTTGGGTAATTTTTCTTCCCTTTGGTATTCCATTAGACTAACAGAGGTAATAAGTTGCAATATGAGAAACTATGTAAAAGATTTATTTCTGTTCTGCCACTCAACAGACATCCACGGAATCTGCAATTATACATTGAATTGCATGTTCATACAGTGCCGAACCCTGAAGGCTACTCCCACCAGGATTTATATATCCTCCCAGAAAGAATACCTAAAGTTTTACAAAAATAAAGGCTTTCAAGCATTGCCACCAGACATTGTTCATCTACCACTATCATCGCGCAGGTGCAGTTCTTCTCTTCCATCTAATCAGTAGCCTTCATTCAATCATCTAGTAACCGTAACCTGAAAATGAAATTAACCACAAATCTCAGTTAACTGGAGTTCTGCCAGACTACAGTAAAGAAGAGAAAGGGATTGAGTAGATTGAATCCAAGAAGGTACCTGAGTTGTCCATTGGGTTGCCAGCAACTGCTGGTTCAGGCTCCTTGATCTCTACCACCACACAATCTGACATCAAGAATGTCTTGGCCACTGATGACGCGTGCTCTAAACAACATCTCACCACCTGAGCAGGGCACATAGTCATGTCAGCTTTCAGTAATAATAACAAACCAAGGATAGTTAACATGCTCGTTTTGGATTTCCGTCATCAGGTAGAACTCTAGAGTTAGGAAGAGTGATACAATCTCTCAGTTCTATATAGAGCCACCATACATAACCTATTTGTGTCATCTCTTCTGAACCCTTCCTGCTGAACACTCCTAGCCATCCCGAATAAAGACACACCATAAAACCTAATGTTTTATCTTGCATTCCGAGCACTCCTAAGCATCCCAAACAGGGTTAGAAAAGGAAAGATACACTGAGAAGATCAAAAAGTACTTCTGTAAATGCATATGCTTTTTGGCCTACTCCCATATCAAGGCCTTATGTCACATCGACTAGTGTCAAAGAGCAGATAATTATAGTCAATTTCCACTGAAAATCATAAGCCAGCAACAATAAAACCAAGACTTCTATCAGCTTTATTTCCACAATCCAAACTGTACTATCCCTTGGAAGGAACACCAAGTAAAAAAGGACTCAAATAGAATAGTACCATCCCAAAACCCACTAATCAGGTGATCTCCAGGAAACACGGCAATATATGTTTGGCCGCATCATAATATCTTATAATGCAAATCCAGATAATGGCCTCTCTAATGCAAACCCAGACAATGGCCTTTATCAGAAAAAAAAATTGCAAAACCAGATAATCGCACCTTTGTTGGGTCAATAATACCAGCAGCCATTAAGTCTTCATAATTGCCAGTTGCAGCATTGTATCCAAATTTTGGATTGTCACTAGAAAGCACCTGAAAGGTAAACAAAGATACTTAAAGAGTGCAAAAAAATTTCAACCAAACTTTTCAGTTGGCACCATAGTCATTTTTTCCCCTAAAACCAAACCATATATCAGTACCTTCTCACTGACAACACTTCCATTAACACCAGCGTTTTTAGCAATCAACTTCAATGGGTAGCTCAACGCTCTTTTAACAATATCAGCTCCAACCTGCAATTAAGACAAATGAAGTTAAAAGGACTGCTTATGAACTCGCAACAAAAAGAAAAACTGCAGGCTACCACAAACTTGCCTTCTCCTCATCATTCTCAAGAGTCTCCTTGATGGCATCAACTTTAGAAGCAAGTCGCAGGAGTGTGCACCCTCCACCAACAACAATACCTTCCTCAACAGCTGCCTGAAATCAGAACATTATTAGCCTTCAGTCTTCATATTACCAGTCATCAATCAAAAAACTCAAATATATCCTGGAGAGCACAAACCTAACTAATTATTGCCTACGAAACTAGCTTACCTTTGTTGCATTGAGAGCATCTTCCACCCTCAGCTTCTTTTCCTTCAATTCAGTTTCAGTTTGTGCTCCAACCTTCAGCATTCAATTAAGGAATCAGCAACTTATAGCTGCACTTTATACTGATTCAAAAAACCAAAATGTTAAATAATTGGAACTGAAGTTACCTGTATAACAGCCACACCTCCTGATAATTTAGCAATTCTTTCATTTAGCTTTTCTTTTTCATAATCTTGATCTGCTGCCTGCTCAGAACCGCACGAACTTAATGAGACTGGATCATGACAAAAAAATCTTTACCAAAAATGCCAAGCGAACACTCACCTCTATAAGGTTTTTAATCTGTGCAACACGCTTATTGACTGCATCCTGAGTGCTACCATCACCAACAATTGTGGTGGCATCCTTAGTCAGCACTACCTTAGAAGCATGGCCTAGAACTTCCTTGTCAGCCTTGTCTAAGGTAAGGCCAAGTTCCTCCCTAATCACAGTGCCTATACATTAGGGGAATAAAAAGGGTTAGTTATTTCCATCTCCAATTTGGGGTTATCAAAGTCCAAAGGTACAAGGGTCAGAATTGAAGATAGACATTTTCAAATAGAAACAACAAGAAAACTAAGCAAGAGATACCTCCAGTAAGGGTTGCTATGTCATCAAGATACTGGCTTTTTCGTTCACCAAAACCAGGAGCTTTAAGGGCAGCAACCTTTAAAGCACCTCTAAGCTTATTGACAACAAGGGTGGCTAGTGCTTCTTGCTCAATATCTTCGGCAATAATTAAAATTGGGTAACCATTTCTGATAGCATCTTCCAGGACACCAACAAGATCTCTTGCATTTGTTATCTTCTTGTCAACCAGTAATAACTGCATCTCAGAATACATAACATCATCAGTAATAGATACACTGTGCATCCAAAGAGGTATTATGAACATGCTGTACATACTAAACCTAGAAAGAAGGATCCCCACCTTACAGTTCTCATACTCAACGGACATTTTCTCACTATCAGTAACGAAGTATGGTGAGATGTAACCACGGTCAAATTGCATTCCTTCAACCACACGGAGACTGTTTTCAGCACTTTTTCCCTCTTCAAGAGTCACAACACCTTTCCTTCCAACCTTGCTCATGGCTTCAGCAATCATACTCCCTACTTCAGAGTTGTTCCCAGCACTTACTGCAGCAACATCTGCTAGTTCACTGTCTTCTACCTGTGTGGCACACTTGGTCAGCAAAGTTCTCAATCTTGTTTTAAAGTTTATACTTACAATATTTAATGCACAAACCATTACATGATAGCAAAAAAACTAAAACAGCCAGATCTTTGGATTCAGTCCAACAACCATTGATGAAACTAACAATTTACCTCTTTTGACATATTCTTCAATTCAGCTACTAAGGCTTTTGTGGTCTTCTCAATTCCTCTGGTGATCAGGACAGGGTTTGCACCAGCTGCAACCACCTACTTACACAATCTAGTTGGTAAGAAAAATATTCTAGGAGATTTAACATACTGAAAATTCAGCAGTATATGGGTTTCACAAAGTACCTTAACACCTTCAGCAACCAGGCCCTGGGCTAGTACGACAGATGTTGTAGTCCCATCACCAGCCAAATCATTGGTTTTGGCAGCAGCTTGTCTCACTAGTTTAGCACCAATGTTTTCTACTGGATCCTCTAACTCAACCTGTTATAAATAGTAAAGAGCATTTTGATCAAATACAAATTTAAGCAACTAGCAAACAAACAGACGACAGCAAAATAGAAAAAAAAATGACATTATTCTGTTATCTGAAAGTCAAAATAAAATTATAAATGAAAAAAATAGGAATTAAAACAGCTTGATGTTTCGAGAATGACCGGAAATTAGTTGAAACAGCTACAGGTACAATATATCTACCGGGTGTAACAATTAACACACCTCTCTGGCAACAGTAACTCCATCATTGACAATCTTTGGAGCACCATACTTGCTCTCAAGAACAACATTCCTGCCTTTTGGGCCAAGAGTAACTCCAACTAGATCAGCGAGTTTGTTCACACCAACCTGCAACAGCAAGAAAATCAAGCTTTAACGATGTACACAACAAGAATTCACTGCAACCAACTATTTGATAATTTGAGATAAAAAGCTCACCTGCAGCCTCTTGATAGCTGATCCATCCTTGTTGAAATACAACTCCTTTGCCGCAGCGGAAATTTTTGGACTGCGTGCCTTTCTTAGTACAACATTTCTTCTGCTCCCGAAAGAGCTTGAAGATATATTAGCAACAGAGGAAAGCTTGTTTGAAGAAGTGCTGGGAGCAGCCAAGGGACCCGCTGAGGACATGCCAGCAAAAGTAGATGCCATCTGTCCATTCAAAAAAATCACTATATGATTAGTCGACCAACTTAACAAAATTAACACCAACATATCCTAGTGAATTACAGTATTCAACACAATGGAAGCTAGTCTAGATTCAGAAATATGCTCTGTTACTTTAAACAGCTAAGACAAATATAGTTTTCAGTGCTCGGTTTGCTCAAATAATCAACACAAGTTTCAAGCCAGTCAGATAAATCGCCTCAAAACACACTCCACAAGTGAATTAGTTGAGTGACTAAACAGATACTCTTAACCATAGTATTTAGAACGGTATCAAAAAAGAATAATAATACTACTCTTATCCACATTATCCTCACTCATTTATATACACTCTTCTCCTTTTTTCCTTTGCAATTACACAGAGACTGTGTGACACGGTCAATCTATAAATACAAAGTCCCATAAATTACACTGCCTTATCCTAATACAAACAGAAATTGAAACAGGTGCTTATCCATATTTTAAATAAAAGGTCCAATTTTTATCATCCAAATAAAGGAAAAATTTCCAGAAATTGAAACAGTTACTAAGAAGCAACAAAGACACCAATAGCATCCGACAGAAGAAATGCTACTAGTATAAGCAAAAGCCAACAAGAATAGCAACTTATCCACTTAAAGAGAGATAAAAGAACCTTTAACCCAGTAACAAATGAAATCCCATACCCAAAAATAGTTCGATTTATACATTAAAAATTACAACAGAACAAGATACTAACATCATTCTTAAGATACAGATATGGACTAAGAAATTAGCTGGGCGTGAAGCTTACCTTGAAAATTGTAAGAGGTTGAGTGTTGAAGCTTAGGGTTTTACTATAGTGTTGTTGAAGAAGTAGAGCTGTAGTAGGTGGGTTTATCTCTTCTTGAGAAAAAAAAGAAGATACGGTTAGGTTATATAACCAAACCAAAGGGTGGGGAGAGAAGAGTGTGAATGGACGGTAGTAGTGGCTCTTGAAGCTTCTAATCCATCACAGCCGTTGATACTTTTGCATTTTGAAGCTGCCCATTTGGTTTGTCCTTCTTTAGAATAGTCTAGAAGTTTGAATGCTTTACTTTAATGATTACCCCTTTGTATTTTGGAAAAATTGCAACTTGGTTGTCTTAATATTGAACTTGCATTATTTTATCTGGTATTTAATTAAATTTTTGAATTCGGGATTAATTTATACCATAATTATAATATTATTTTATCCCACTTTGAGGTAGAATAATAATTTCGGAATTACTTAATCACAGAATAAAATATTACAATAACAAAATGCTCTTTTCAAAGCCCTTCCCCTAACGACCTTTAAAAAATTCAAGGTTAAAATTAAAAATAAAAATTTATCTCAACTTATCTAGTATACCCTAACACACATATTTTATAATATACCCCGTATATCTCATTTGTTATCCAATAAATCGAACATCTCCTAATTAAAATCTATACCACTAAATAAATTCGTCATTATCTAAGCATCGTATTATAATCTCACATTATGATCTCGAGATAACTTGTTTTATAACCAAACGATCCCTAAATTTGTATAATTCTCCTTTTATCCAAATCGTTGTATTGAAAATGTGTCATCTCAAATTCAGATGAATTTGGTAAATTTTTAATGGAGTATAATTTAAATTTTACATAACTATGTTACTGCTCTTGGATATTTAAACTAACTTATTTTATTTTTCTTCTAAATTTATTTAATTATTTCAATGATTAATTGAATTAATTTTCTAGATGTGTATCTCTTGAGGATTAATGGCCAACTGACCCATCACGTAGGAGAGGATTCAAATCCTTTATGTGAGGTATTCATGAATCGATTTGGATCAATTTTTGGTTAAAATTAAAATAAAAATAATTTAGTCATTTTATTATTTATTAAAATCAAACCAAATAAAAAAATAATATATTAAAAAATTATACTCAAAAGATAACAATACAAAAGATGAAAGCAATAATAAAGAAAGACAAGAAAGAGCAACTTCCCAAGAATAGGGCTTCTACCCACTAGGAGCAAAACAAAACTCTTCTAGAGAAGGCTACTGAGGCAAGTAAGAAAAAGAGAAAGGAGATAAAAGAGTAATGAGAGTTTGAGTTGAGGGATGCGTTATTCTATATGGACGCTATAGACAATGACAATGAGAATTAGGGAGAAGAGGAGATTCCTCTGAAAAGAAAAGTAAAAGAAAATGTTGGTTCATCCAGAACCACTCTAATCTAGAGAATAAAAGAGGACTCCGAAAAGAAGAGTGACATCTCAGCTTGAGGAGGTAGGGACTAGTTCTAAAAGGAGAAGAAAAAATAAAGAAAATATTACCAATATGGGAAAGGAGAACTAGCTTAGTGACTTGACTGTGTTGAAGGGGAGAGCAGGTCACAAATGCGGCCATCGCATTTGGGAGTACTTTCTCGCTTTTGCGAACCAGGGGAGTATTGGCCATTTATCGCAAATGCGATGCTGGAGTCGCATTTGCGACTCTGGGTTGTCCGCTTTTACGATAACACTGTTCGCTTTTGCGACTGCTGTTGCTTCACATTTGCGAAGACTTTGATCGTAAATGCGATCTTCGTATGGTCTATCAAGGGTCGCTTTTGCGATGCTTTGTACGCATTTGCGGACGTTGCATTTTCGAACCCTATATCGCAAATACGACATATGCAGCTGGTTTATCGTCGAGCACTTCGGGACTTAGCTTCATTCTTACATATTTTTTACCCTAGACTAGGTAGGAGGCGATTTTGTGAGGAGATTTTCATGCCAAACTATTGAATAATTGATTTTAATCGATTTTCAATTAAATTTCATGATTATATATTATATTTAACATCAAATTTATGAGAATCTAAGAGAAATTTTGGGAATTTTGGTCAAAGTTTTTAAAAATGAAGATTTGAGTTTTGATAGTCGATTTGAACTCAGATTTAAAAATAAAACACATATATAGACTCGTGGGATTATGGGTAGTCAAAACCTGCCCTTCGACTCGGGCTTTGAACGGGCGAGCCCGGGGTTGATTTTTGTTGACTTTTGGGAATTGTATAAAAATCATACCGTTATTAATTGAAATTATTTTCTCTTGCGTGGTTTAATGTTATTAAGTCCTTTTGGCTAGATTTGAGCCGAGTGGAGGTGAACTTGTAAAAGAAAAGCTATTTTGAGATTGATTTGGCCAAATTGAAATAAGTATATAGCCTAACTTTGTGGGGGGGGGGAGGGAAACTGTCCCTCGGGTTTTGGATTGATAGTACTATTTGAATTATGTATACGATGTGTACACGAGGTGACGAGTGTGTACACAGACTTATATGTGGTATTTGACTGATGTAGACTTCTAGACTTTTTTCATGTATCTAATTTTATTTGTCACAATATGTTATATCTTCCATTGTTAAATTTGCTCTTATGTGCCTTACTTGAAGTTGTTAGTACATGTTACAACAACAACAACAACAACATACCTAGTAAAATCCCACTAGTGGGGTCTGGGGAGGGTAGGATGTACGCAGACCTTACCCCTACCCCGGAAGGGTAGAGAGGCTGTTTTCGGGAGACCCTCGGCTCAACAGAAGAGATAATAATATCAGAAAATAAATGCAAGAAGAGATATGTAACAACAAAAGAAGCAAGAGAAGTAATAATAATATCTTAAAATACACCAAAGAAGTGAAAGGGAGTGCAGTAATACAATCCTATGCAAAACAACAAAATAGTGTGAACACAACATATATCGCTACCAAACATAGGCAAAGCTCTATTAGACTACCCGGTACAAAGAGGGAAAAACTATGCGCTACCCCCTAGCCTACAACCCTAATACTCGACCTCCACACGTTCCTATCAAGAGCCATGTCCTCGAAAATCTGAAGACGCGTCATGTCTTGCCTAATCACCTCGCCCCAATTCTTCTTAGGTCACCCTCTACCTCTTCTCGTACCTGCCAAAGCCAACCGCTCGCACCTCCTAACCGGGAAATCTATGATTCTCCTCCGCACGTGTCCAAACCACTTAAGCTTCACTTCCCGCATCTTGCCCGTCCACGGGAGCAACGCCCACCTTCTCCCGAATATCTTCATTCCTTATCTTATCCAGTTTAGTATGCCCGCACATCCATCTCAACATCCTCATCTCAGCTACTCTCATTTTTTGGATATGTGAATTCTTAACTGGCCAACACTCAGCCTCATATAACATAGTCAGCCTAACCACCGCTCTGTAGAACTTACCTTTGAATTTCGGTGGTACCCTCTTGTCACACAGGACTCCAGATGCTAACCGCCATTTCATCCACCCCACCCCAATGTGGTGCGTTACATCCCTGTCAATCTCCCCATCTCCCTGGATAATAGACCCTAGGTACTTGAAACTTTGTCTCTTGGGGATGACTTGTGAGTCAAGCCTCACCACCCCGTCCGCTTCCCCCGACACGCTGCTGAACTTACACTCTAGATATTCCATCTTGGTCCTACTCAATTTGAAACCTTTGGACTCCAAAGCTTGCCTCCACACCTCCAGTCTCTCATTAACACCGCTACGCGACTCATCGATCAGAACTATATCATCAGCGAACAACATACACCATGGCACCTCCCCTTGAATATGGTGTGTCAAGGGATCCATCGTCAGAGAAAATAAGAATGGGCTAAGCGCAGATCCTTGGTTTAACCACATAATTACCGAAAAAAGCTCGGAGTCACTTCCCGCAGTCCTAACCCAAGTTTTAGCTCCATCATACATATCCTTTATCGATTCAATGTATGCTACCGGCACCCCTTTCACTTTCGGGCATCTCCAAGGTACGTCCCTAGGGATCCTATCATACGCCTTCTCTAGGTCAATAAACATCATATGAAAATCCCTCTTCCTATCCCTGTGATGTTCCACCAACCTCCTTATAAGGTGGATAGCTTCCGTAGTAGAACGACCCGGCATGAACCCGAACTGATTTTCAGAATGTTAGTACATGTTCTATCTTTTATTTTTCAAGTTCACTCTTATGTGTTTTATTTGTTATCTGTAATTACTTGTTGAATTCATATCTTATCTGTTACATGCCTTAATTGTTAATTGATTCTTGGTAACCGTGTATTTATTTATAAATTGTCATTTCTTGCTATTTGATTTTTGGGAGTTATCGTGTAACTTTATCCTTCGTTTGTGACTTCTTGTGTAGCTTCGTTATTACATTTGGTTTTGTGATACGCCGTAGTTAGTTGTAGTTGTTTGTGTAATGCCTATTGTTTGGGGATCGGGTTGCACACCACTTGTATCTCACTCGATGCTTTACTGATTTAAATGGTTATCACATTTTTACTTTAATTGGATTCTCAAATTTTACTCATCACCTTATTGTTGTGTACTTTACTTAAAAATTATTATCACAATTTATTTTTAATAAATTCTATATTTAACTCGTTAAGTTTAACTGATATTTTACTTTGTTTAAATAAGTATTTTTACTTCATCTTATTAATTTCTAAACTAAGCTCATCTAATACTCTATTTACACAACCTCTCCTTTAGTTTATATTTTTTGAATCCTAAAATAAACTTCATATCTCATTTGACGCTTTAATTTATTCAAGTAGTTGTGTTTTATTGTGTTTAAATTTATCCCTCGATCATCTTAGTTGATATTGATATGAATACGATGTACATGGTAGCACAATGACTTTACCATGTGAAGGTGATTGCTATTATGGGCACGAAGTGCCATATGTATAAGATTTGAAAGTTGTGACTCATAACTTGTGATTACGAGGAGTGGTATTTCAGGTAATAATTCTTGTTGTAATTCGTGCATTGGGAACAATTTGAGTAATTGAGTTGTCATCAGTTTTCCTTACTCGAGTTCATTCATACTTTATTAGTATTCTAACTATGTTTTTGCTTTATTACCTGGTTATTTCTTGTCTCCATTTGTGTTTCTATTATATCACTATTGGTTATAAATTTGTGATCCTTCCGTTGTTGGTCTTACATTTATTTTCTTTCTATTGTTAGCTTTATGTTATATCTTGCACAAGTTTACATGTCTGGTAGGTGTCTTGATTTGGCCTCGTCACTACTCTACTGAGGCTAGGCTTGATACTTGCTGGGTACCGCTGTGGTGTACTCATGCTATGCGTCTGCATATTTTTGTGCAGATCCAGGTACTTCTGATCGAGTTGGTTTTGAGACTTATGCATTCGCGACTGGAGACTTCAAGGTGTACCTGCTTGACGATTGCAGGCCTTGAAGTCACCTTCTGTTGTCTTTTATTTCCACTATTTACTATTATTTTAGAATAGTGATGTACTTGGTATTCCTAGTTACTCTTAGGGGAGCTTATGACTTGTACTACCGATTTTGGGATTGTATGACCGATGTTGGTTCAGCTATGTTGTTTCAGTTATTATTTAATGTATTGCAGTTAAGTTAGTTAAATTTCATTAATAATCAGCATATGTTATTCTTACATAGTCTGAGAGACTAGGTGACTTCACGACATCTTATGGTGGGAAATTGGAATCATAACAAGTTGGTATCAGAGCTCTAGGTTCATAGGTGCTACGAGTCATAAGCAAGTTTAGTAGAGTCTTGCGTATCGGTACGGAGACGTTTATACTTATCTTCGAGAGGGTACAACACTATTAGAAAACTCCACTTCTTTCATTCCTTATCACGGGGAATTCATTCAGCTTGAAATGTATATCTTATATTCCTTTGCGTCCACTCGTATATGATATTACACACTCGCTATCAGTTATGCAGTAGGTTCATGATGATGCGGATGAGCTATGAGGGGGCCATGAATACTCAATCATCGCATTGACGTGTTGTCCAGACTGAGGGTACAGATGCATTGAGAGATCATACAGTTGTTCACATGGGGGTGTAGCGAGTTCTGGCATCTGATTGATAAGTACGAGCTTGGGAAGATTTAATTGGTTACTTAATTGTCGTGATCATGGTAGGGCTATGAAAGGGGGTTGATTTGAGAATAGTTGGTGGTTCTAGAGACTATGTGTTTTGTATGGGACTTCTATTCAATGAAAGGTACATATTGTCATTGAAGGCACTTGAGGAAAATGGGCTTGGCTGTCACGAGGATGGCATGCACTTAGTCGGTGATCTGAGGTATCTTACGATTAGTGTTATATGAGCTATGATTGTTGGTATTGTGGATCATCGGATGTTATGTCCTATGGATTCATGCCAAGTCAGGGAGTCTACTATCAACGATCAGAGTGCAGGGTCATGTGTTGTATCAGTTATGGCCTGAGATGCATATATGGTATGGAAGGGTTCCCGGGAATTTATGTATGGTTAAATACTGAGATTTGCATGGAATAGTGTTGGGACTTGTGGTATTTCTGCATCATTAATAATCTTATTTCAGTATTAGAAAGGTTAGAGAAACAACTTTAGATTAACAGAAGGTCTTTTCAGAGTGAGTATCTCAGTTGCGGCATTATGGGGTGCTTTAGAGTAAATACAATTGTTTATGAGCTTCTGAGCTACGTGGTTAGTACTAGGATATCTTGCACTGAGTTTTGGTTATGATCATTATGTACCTGAGGGGAGAAGCGTTACCCTAAAGAAAAGTCGAGGAGTCAAAGAAATGGGTCAGCTCTATGGCGTTTGGGTAGCATCAGTAAAGTACTCTCGGGTTTGATGGTTTGAGTGACTCAGTTGAGTTGGGAGAAATTTAGTTTTGATGGCTTGGTTTTGTGCGGATGGATTTCGAAGAGTTCTCGATGGTGTCGACCATGACTTGTGTCGGCTTTCTTCTACTAGCATAAGGAATATGTTGTGCATTATGGTTTTCTCCTGGATGGATATCAGGAGTTAAGAGAATGCTAGAACTATTGGATATCGCATATGAAGAGCGTGCATTTTAGGAGTGCACCTTGTGTTTTTGACTTGTAGATAATTGACTGGTGATGTATCAACCATTTGAGTAGCGGGATTGAGATCGGGTATGGAGATTCTGGTATCCATGAGGTTTCGGGACTGGATGTCCTCGTAGGCGGACTATTCCTTGATTGTGGATTGTTAAGAAGTGTTGAGATTAGGATAACTGATGGCATACATTATGGATAGGTTGTTATGGACTTTTGGGAGGTTATTTATTTATTTGGTAAATGATCAGAATTGGTTTAGAGGCTATTTGAAATCCTACAACAACAACAACAACAACAAATCCAATTTGATCCCATAAATGGGGTCTGGGGAGGGTAGTGTGTACGCAGACCTTACCCCTACCTCATAGAGATAGAAAGGTTATTTCCGATAGACCATCAGCTCACAGAACAATGAAGATAAAGCAACCAGGTAACGGGCGTGCATGCCACAACATACATAATAAAGAACCATAAATAGCAAATTACAAAAATAGTCCTAGTACTACTGGTCAGCCTAGGAGGAACACACTACTATCTTTCAACCTATAACCCTAATCATCAACCTCCACACCTTCTTATCATGGGTTATATCCTCGGTAAGCTGAAGAAATGACATGTTCTGCCTAATTACCTCTCCCCCAATACTTCTTAGGCCTACCCCTTCACTTCCTCAGATCCACCAAGGATAACCTCTCACACCTCATGACTGGAGCATCTATGTCTCTCATCTTCACATGTATGAACCATTCCAGCCTCGATTCCCGCAACTTGTCCTCAACAGATGCCACTTCTACCTTATCTCTAATAACTTTATTCTTAATCCTGTCTTTCCTAGTATGCCCACACATCCATCTCAACATCCTCATTTTAGCTACTTTAAACTTCTAGACATGGGACTTCTTGACGGGCCAACACTCAGCTCCATACAATATAGTAGGTCTAACCACCACTCTTTAGAACTTGCCCTTAAGTCCAGGTGGTACATTCTTATCACTAAACACCCCGACGAGCCTCTATCTCATCCATCCTACCCCAATACAATGAGTAACATCCTCATCAATCTCTCCGTTGCCTTGAATAATAGATCCAAGATACATAAAACTATCTATATCAAGTATCAGATTAGGTTTGGTTACTCTTACGCAATTGCTATTATGTGTATATTACCGAGCAAAATGGATGTTATTTGTGCCCCAGTCTATGTTATGTGCTTCTCTCTTATGTTATGATGGGCTATGATGTTGTATAATTATTCACACACATGTTATAATCCCGTTCAGGCCTTAAGGAGATATGGCGATATGGCCCTCATGGTGTTGATTTGCTTATTTCACCTTAGTTGTGCTCACTTTTCTCCGTATTGTATTATTCCTATTCATCTTTCCACAATTATATTTGTGCACTCTAGCGTGCTTGATGTTGGTATACATGTGATTAGTGATCCCGAGAATTTTGGCTCGATGGGTATCCCTGGGTGGATTGATATATTCTGGGATCGGGTCGCGCACCGCAATGGATGTTAAGTGGGATACCCTTTCTTGTGTTTATTTCGTGTTTTATTTTCCTCTGTGGGATGAGCTGATGAAATTGTACTTTTGTTGTTATATTTGTTGTACTTGTTAGATAGTCCTTATACCTTTCTTTCTAGTGTTAGATAATTTCTTTATGAGTTATTGCTTGTTTAGCGTATGAAACGTGTTGTGTGAGAACCCATGTGGTTTCGATGTGACTTGCCAGCTGGGATGCTTGTATTGGCAGAGACGAGGTTTCTAGACATGAGATTTGTACTATCATATCGGAATGAGGAATGTTCGGACGAAGGATATTATATTTTTGCTCAAAATTGGGCAATGGTCTTTGGCGGACGAGAGAGCTTCTTGGCTTGTTGATTTTATGGGTGGTTATGAGTTTCTGCATGTGCAACGACCCGACCTGTCGTTTTTAGCATTTCCATCCCGTTTAGATATTTGAAGTCTTGAGTAGCGTTGTTTTATGTATTATGACTTGCGAGAGTGGTCAAGTTTTATTTTCAGATGATTCAAAATTTAATTGAAAGAATAATTCATATTTTGGAAGCTTAAGTTGAATAAATGGACCGGATGGTAAAATATGTGTAAATGATTCCCAAATGGATTTTGATGATTCCAATAGCTCTGTATGGTGATTTTGGACTTAGGAGCGTGTCCGGAATTCTTTTTGGAAGTCAATAGTTAAATTCGGCTTGAAATGGCGAAAATAGGAAATTTGAGTTTGGAAGTTTGACTAGGGAGTTGACATTTTGATATCGAAATATGATTCTGAAAATTTGAACAGCTCTATTATGTCATTTATGACTTGTGTGCAAAATTTGAGGTCAATCGAAATTGATTTGATAGGTTTCGGCATCGAATGTAGAAATTGGAATTTGTTAGTTTTGAATAGGCTTGAATTGGGGTGTGATTCATGTTTTAGTATTGTTCAATGTAATTTGAGATATCGACCATGTTTGTGTCATATTATGTGACTTATTAGTATATTTGGTTGGGGTCCTATGTGGCTCGGATGAGTTTTGGAAGAGTTTTTGGAAGAAATTGGTATTTTGAGCATAAATATGTAATGATCCAAAGGTCCATTTTTAGTTCTAGAGATCAAAATTTGATTTTGAGACTTTCGGAATTTTTATAATGAATTATAGGAACGATCGGGAAAGTTTGGTGTAATTTCGTCAAGTCGCGATTGGGTTTTTAACGTGAAACATGAGTTAATTGTTTAACGAGCGAAATGGGTATCGCACTAAGCAAATGATTGAAGGACTAGGTCCGTATTATTATTTGTGACTCATAGGAACAAGAATCATTAAATTCCGAGTTCGTATGATAGAGTTAGAGCATTTTAGTAAAATTAAAGACTGTTGGTGTAGCAGGATCTGGTGCGCACCTTTAGCGACCAGATATGACACTTTTAGCAACGAGAATTGGGCCTTTACCGACCAGAATCGTGTTTTTAATGTTGTTCTGGTTTGTTTAGCCCATTTTGACATTTTTGGGCGAAAGAACATGGCCTGGGGCGATTTTTGAGCAAGAAATCATAGGAAATCTTGAGATAAATCACTTGTGATCATTTCTACTCCATAATATTGAATTATCATCGAATAATCCGACTAGATTACATATTTTTGAGGTGTAAATTAATGATTTGGACCTAGATATTTGAAAATAAGATTTGAAGATTTGGAGGCCGAGCTGTTATCGGAATTTAGTAATTTTGGTATGGTTGGACTCGTGGTTGAATGGGTTGTCGGATTCCGAGATGTGGGCCCCACATGCGATTTTTGGTTAATTTTTGGATTTTTGTGAAAAAATAATATTTTTACATGGAATTAATTTATATAAATTGTATTGACTAAATCACATTAATTGTGGATAGATTCAAGGCGTTCGGATGCCGATTTACGAGGCAAGGGCATAGTGGAGTAAAGAACTTCATAGTTTGAGATAAGTAACTCTTTTAAACTTAGTGCTGAGGGTATAAACCCCGGATTATGTGTTATGTGATTGATGTTGAGGTGACGCACATGCTAGGTGACGGGCGTGTGGGTGTGCACCTTGTGAATGATGACTCTGTTGTTTCCAAGACACTGTGTAGTGGTCCTACTTTGTTGATATCTGAGTTTTCACCATGTGATAAGTAAATTGAGTTGTACATTATGCTAGATATCATATCTAGGCTTTATGCCAATATTGTTGAGACCCATAATGGTTGTTTCTTGCTGTCATCTCACTAATTTTATTAATATTTTGTACTCAGTCATATTCATGTATTCATATAATATCTCAGTCTCATTTGTTATTATTGATAAATTATATCATTATTTTTTGGCTGAGTTTCATGACATTGTGAGCCCGTGAGTGAGACTGGAGAGATTGATGACTAAGTGAGGTCGAGGGCCAGATTGTGAGATATTAATACTATAGCACGTGAGTTGTCTGTGCTGATACTGATATTGATACTATAGCACGTGAGTTGTCTGTGCAGCACGTGAGTTGTCCGTGTAGATACTGATATTGATACTACAGCACGTGAGTGGTCCGTGCAGATACTGATATTGGCACGTGAGTTGTCCGTGCAAATACTGATATAGATACTATAGCACGTGAGTTGTCTGTGCAGATACTGGTATTGATACTATAGCACGTGAGTTGTCAGAGCAGATTTTAGCACTTGGGCTGTAGAAGCCCCTCTGGAGTCTGAACACCCCCAGTGTGCGGTGTGAGCACGTGATTTTTGTTTCGCACGACAATCGCTCCAAAAGAAATAAAAAATAATAATAATTGGTCCTGCTGTACAATTTTTGGATTTCTGTGCAGCACTTTGTTGATTTACTTGTAACTTTTGTCCATTTTTATGTATTTAGCTATTTAAAACAAAATACAAAAGAAAAAAAATGTGTGGGTCATGCATAATTCGAACCGTAATCCGGTCGTCAAGTAGAAAATCATAAATAGGCATCTTCGCCCGTGATTTTGATTGGTTTGATTTTACCTATTCTGAAATATTTTAGTATGTGTGCAAATAATTGTATTGAGTGTGTATTTAATTTTTAATTTGATTTTTTGCTTAAGTTTTGTTTTCAAAATAAAAAAAAAGAAAAAAAAAGAAAAAAAAAAAAGAAAAAAAGAAATAATCTTCTTCCTCCGGATTGGGCCAATTAATAAATTGGCCCAAACAAACAATGCCCAAACCAGGCCTGCCGGTCCAGTCCAGCTGATACCCAGGGTGTCCAAACGACGCCGTTTTGGTCCAAACTGATCTGGGCCGTTGATCTCAGATTGATCAACGGCCACGATCACCTCCCCTTAACCCACTAATGGCCCCGACCCGTTTTCACCCGGACCAACCCAAACCCTTTACCCTCGAAACGACACCGTTCCACTTAAGCCCTCAGATCCAGACCGTAGATCTAGATTGATCTAACAGTTGAGATCCGCCCACCCACTAACTATATAAACCCTTTACCATACCCTGCCCCCCTAGCCAACACCCCTGCCTTCGTCTTCACCAAACCCGTCCCCTTCAAACCCTAGCCGCCCCTGTATCCTTCACCATGAAAGCCGGCGGCACGGACGCCGGTGACCTTGCCCTTAACACCATAGAACCCCCTTGCCGTCCTGAACCCAAATCTATCAACCACACACCTCGAATCCTATCCCACCTTCTCGAATCTTCATTTGAAGATTCGAGTCGGAACCTAATCTACACCGATCGGCCCTAAATTCATACCAGACACTCCCCAGACCCCCTCGTGACCAAACCATACTTGGTTTGGTCCGAATCTGACCAGGGAAGCACGAATCCCAGATCTGAGTTTTGAAACCACAAGGTTCCTCGTCACTGGTTCATACCCGTTCGAGCCAAAGAAATTAAGGTCTAAGGGACCTTAATCGAAGTGTTTCTTATCTGAGAAACACTTCGATTAAAGTCCGTTCAGCCTTAAGAAAAGTCTGTCCAAATCCGAGTTCAAATTTTTGATTTTTTCGAGTTTTAAGGTGAGTTTGCTTTCTTTACTTTACTTGTTTTAGTCCGTGTAATTTGTTTTAAAAGTCGGTTCATGTTTGTCTTTGAATTTTTACCAACTTCTGTTTGTCCACTTTGCCTGAACCACTGTGTTTGTTTGAATCCCTCCTTTATTCTGATAATGCGTGTGTATATGCTGTGCGAATAATTGAGCTCCAAATTTTGGACTGACTAGTTGACTCCTCGAGTACATTTCTGTTTAGTCAGTATAATTCGAACCATGTATCGATACTGTTTAAATGTCTGATTTTTGGCTACGATTGTGTATGTTAATGCTAATATAGTCGAGTCAACATGTGTCGTCAATTAGTTTCAACTGTCCGAACAATAACAAATCGACTTACTTCTGCTAAGCATTTGTTGAATCAATTAAGAACCAGTTTTGTTTACTTATAGCTGTTGATTTGGATCAGTAATGTAAAAGGGATGTTTGGTTTAAATTCTGAATTGGAGGGCATGTGCACTCGTGCACAGCATGTGCATTGGTGCACCTCATGTGCTTTGTGCACAACCTGTGGCCTGCATAAAGGTCTTTGTTAAGTTTTAAATAATTTGACAACATATGCTGTCAGATATATTCTACTGCCCATACTTTGCTTTAGTTTAAAAGTATTAAACCTTTTAAAAGTTAAGCCTGCGAAGGGAATGATGGGGTTTAATATTTACTTAGCTAAAGTGGAACTGAAAATGGAAGGCACATGGGAGGGGTATTGGTGATAATCTATCAGGCTGTAAAAGGGGTAATGTGAAGGCTTATAAGAGGAGGGACATCTGATAGGGGAGAGAGAGAGAGATACACAGAAGAGAGTAAAAGAGAAAAGGATACCACCTGATATTAAAGAGAGGACATACACTGTGAGGATATAAAAGAAAAAGAAGAGATCTGATAGATACACATAGATACAGAAATAGAAAGAGAGCAAGAATGAGATAAAACAGATTAGGAAATCAGAAACTTGGTCTTGTTTGTCTGAAGTTCATCTGTTGTCAATACGTTAGGCAGTGTTGCTTCTTCTAAGTTTCAATCGAGTTTATTGTTAGTGTTTTGTTGCATTTGGTATATCCCGGAATTGGATTGTCTGGAGTGTTGTTGCCATCACACTGTGTGCTATTTCATTTGGCTGTTTCTTCTTCAACTCTAGTTCCACCTCGCAATAGAATCCTTTCTGTTGTGCTGTTCTGATTGCTGCTGTTACTCTGATTCTTGCTGCTGCTATTCTGTTTCCTGTTGCTGCTGCATTTCTGTCCTGCTGCTACTGCTAGTTCTGTTTCTTGCTGCTGCTGATTTCCCTACCTTTTCTCCTTCTCCTTTGCATTTCAGTATTTCCAGGTACACATTTCGAGTCCCCATATTGGTGTAACCGAAACAGTTTGAAAGCATGAAATGAAAAAGAGTTGAAGAAGTTCAAAGTTATTTGTTGTAATATTTGTGGTATATTAATGGGCCTGTGTAGTTGTTAGTTTACAATTCAACAGTACGAAAATGTATGTTAACTAACACTCATCTGAGTTTAGTCCTTCATGTTTTAGTTTGTAGTTGTTTTGTTAATACGGGGTATAGATACTCCAAACTTATACTATGCTGCTTTGTTTTATTTTAGTCCTTTTGCTGTGTCTCGTTAGGTAGTACATAAGATCACATTCAAATCCCATTAGTAACAATGCCTAGTAGTTAATCCCTTTAATCTTGCCTAAGTAAGTTTAGCTAAATTCAACTCAAGAAATGTTCGGTGTATGTAGCGTTTCACCAGCCTGTATGTCATTTTCATTAAAATCAAAGACAGGGTCCGCGAAATACTGCGTTTTTCATCTTGCAAACAATTCACCAAATGAATCAAATGATTGACAGGAAATCCGGATTTGGTTAAGTAAATTAGCACGTACCTTTTCTTTTTTTTTTTTAGAGACAAACATAATAGAAAATGTAGCTACTTTAGGATATCTCTCGTAAATAATAAGACGAGCCTCGCCAAATAAAAATTACAAATTGCGGGGCCCTCAACAACTAATCATAATATTTAGAATTCGGGCTAGGCCGTTTAGTGAATCTCATGGCCTTCTCAGAAAATAGTAACGCGTTAGACTCTTTAGGCGCGGCTTAATTAAATCATATTCTTAAATTCGGGTGCACATTGATGTGACCCAAATCCAAATCTCAACGAAGTCCAAATGTGTTGACAATCACGGGCGCATTGATTGTGACGTAGTTCGAGATGCATTTTCACGACGTTGCAATTCTATAAAAATAAGTGATAATAATAAAAGCGGTTTTAAACTTAATAAAAGCACATAGGTCACAACATGTATTTAAATCAGATATTTAGCCATTATAACAATTTAAGCGACCGTGCTAGAACCACGGGATTCGAGGGTGCCTAACACCTTCCCTCGGGTCAACAGAATTCCTTACTTAGAATTTCTGGTTCACAGACTTCATTTGGAAAAGTCGAAAATTTCCTCGATTTGGGATTCAAGATAAACCGGTGACTTGGGACACCAAAATCCAAACCTTTCCCAAGTGGCGACTCTGAATTAAATAAATAATCCCATTTCGAATATTGTCACTTAAATTGGAAAAACTCCCCTCGCGCATTTAACCCTTCGGGGCCGGGCGCGCAAAAAGAAGGTGTGACAAGCGGAACCGACCATAAATAAATGGATCGGGTTGCATGCCGTAACGAGCCTCAAGGCTATATGTATATGGATCGGGTTGCACGTCGCAACGAGCCTTCGGGCTGTATATATGGATCGGGTTGCACGTCGCAATGAGTATAGTATAGTGCTGAGTGATTGAGAGTGCTGAGTATTGAGTTTGGTAAAAGATAATGCGAGGCAGTGAGATTGAGTACTCTGATAGCGTGAGTATATGAGTTCATTACTGAGAGGCATTGCATTTGGCATGTGTACTTGAGATATATGCATAGTGTTGCATTTCTTTCTGCTGTCTGGTTTTGGTGACATTCATGATTTTACCTGTATCTTGACATGTAGGCATAGAGATGTACTTTCCTCATGCCATTTGAAAAATGAAATCTCCTATTTTGAAAGAAAGTTTTATGGAAAAATCACAGTTTTCAGACTTACTCATATTTTGGTGATTCCAGTGAAAAGAATTGAGTTTTACTGTTATACTTGAAAAGAAAATGCTCATTTTTCTTGAACTGTGAACGAGCTGAGCATTTTATTATTAATTTATTCTTTGTGCTGCTTATGAATATTGTTGTGAAGTATTACTGGATATGGGTATGGACCCTAACCTTGCTACAAGCTCGCCACTGCTTTCAACCTGAGTTTAGGTTTGTTACTTATTGAGTACATAAGGTCGAATGTACTCATACTACACTTCCTGTACATTGCGTGCAGATTTCGAATGTTGATGCCGCCGTGTTCGATGAGAGCTGACTTCGAAGATGTTCCGGCATCCCTGTTGTAGCTGCTTCTTGTTCATGGTAGCCTTAGAATAATTCAACTCTATTTATGTATTTTTCAAATAGAAGATGTATTTGTTTCATATTAGTTTTGTAAATTATACTCATAAAAGCTCATATTTGTACTACCAGTCCTTGGGAGGTGTATAAGAAATCATTTATTTTTCCTCAGTATGTTATATTTTTATTGGACTTGATGAGTTGGCTTACCTAGCGGGATGGGTTACGTGACATCACGACTAGTTGGATTTCGGGTCGTGACATCATGTTTCTTTTATCCTAGACAATGTTGTGGAGGTCCTAAACGAGGTTTTATTTGGCATGGGGTGTATTACCGGTACCGATATTGTTATTGGGCAGCTATGGTGGCCGGAAGTTATTGCAATGGACATCCCAGCTATGTGGAATATCAAGTGATTATAACTTGGGTTGAAGTAGTGACTTAATCCAGTTTTTTCAAGCTTATATGGTGTATTGATGCGAGATTCGAGTCTTATGATGAGTTTCAGATTTTGCGGATTAGGTTTTGTTCTAAGGTTTGTGGACTAAGGATGAAGTGAGATCTTCAGTTAAGTTGTGTTGTCAGGCCTACATAGATTGGGGTGACATGGGATCACCCCGGGTGCATGTATGGTGAGCTCATGCGGTGATTTGATAGCTTTGAATTACTCTTGGCATGTTCGAGGATGAACGTATATTTAAGTGGGAGAGGATGTGACGACTCGACCGGTTGTCTTGAGTATTTGCATTCAGTGCGGCGGTCCAAGGTTATGAATAGCTTCACGTGGTGTATTATGACTTTAGTGTATCGTCGGATTTGGTTTTTGAATGGTTCGAAATCGATTTTGAAGGATGACTCTCACTTGAGAAACTTGAAGTTGAAAGAGTTGACCAAGTTTGGCTTTTGTGTATTTGACCTCGGATCGGAGTTTTGATGATTTCATTAGGTCCAGATGGTGATTTTGGACTTGGGCATATGCCCAAATTTTCATTTAGATGTTTCTAGAAGGTTTCAGTACCATTTGGCATAAGTTGACAATTTAAAGGTTTGGAATTTTCCTAAGTTTCACCATGATTTGACTTTAAGGCTATTGGGTTCGGATTTTGGTTTCGGGACTTGGAATAGGTCTGTTTCATCATTTGAAACTTGCCTGCAAAATTTGGTGTCATTTGGAATTGGTTTGACATGATTCAGACGCTTGGTTGTAATTCTAGAAGTTCTTGAAGTTCATTGTGATATTCATACATTTTGGTGTCAGATTAGTAATTCTAGATGTTATTTAAGTGTTTTGATCGCGAGAGAGAGTTAATGATGTTTTTAGACTTGTGTGGATCTACGGTTTGGAGCCCCGAGAGCTCGAGTGAGTTTCAGATTAGTTTCCAATTATTTTTGTAAGAATTTTGTGTGCTGGTGCTGGTGTCATCGCAATTGCGATCAGCAGGTCGCAAATGCGAACCATGGGAGGATTAGGCATTTATCGCAAATGTGGTGCTGGAGTACTCTGGGCTATCCGCTTTTGCAATGACAATGTTCGCTTTTGCGATAGCTGTTGCTTCGCATTTGTGAAGACTTTGATCGCAAATGCGATCTTTGTATGGTCTGTCAGGAGTCGCTTTTGTGATGCTTTGTCCGCATTTGCGGACATCTCATTTGCGAATCCCATGTCGCAAATGCGACATCTACAGCTGGTTTATAGCTGAGCACTTCGGGACATAGCTTTATTTTAACATATTTTGAACCCTAAACTCTATATGAGGCGATTTTGTAAAGAAATTTTCATACCAAACTATTGGGTAAGTTATTTTAATCAATTTTCAATTATATTTCATGATTATATATTAAATTTAACATCAAATTCATGAAAATCTAAGAGAAAATTTGGGGATTTTTGTCAAAATTTTGAAAAATGAAAATTTGAGTTATGAGAGTCGATTTGGACTCAGATTTGAAAACAAAACACATATATGGACTCGTGGGGTTATAGGTAACCAAAACCTACCCTTGGACTTTGGTTTTAACCGGCGAGCCTGAAGTTGACTTTTGTTGACTTTTAAAAATTGTATAAAAATCATAGTTGTATTAATTGAAATTGGTTTCTCTTGAATGGTTTGGTGTTATTAAGTCATTTTTGCTAGATTTGAGCCGAGCGGAGCTGAATTTGTAAAGAAAATGTTATTTTGAGTATTAATTTATCCAAATTGAGGTAAGTATCTTGCCTAACATTGTGTGGGGAAAACTACCCCTTAAGTTTTGGATTGATGGTACTATTTGAATTATATGGAAGACGTACACGAGGTGACGAGTGTGTACACAAGCTTATATATGATATTTGACCGGTATAGACTTCTAGACTTCTTCCATGCATTTGGTTGTATTTTTCACAACATATTATAACTTTCATTATTGAATTTTCTCTTACGTACCTTACTTGAAGTTCACTCTTATATATTTTATTTGTTAACTGTAATTACTTGTTGAATTCATGTCTTATCTGTTACGTGCCTTAATTTTTAACTGATTCTTGGTAATCGTGTCTATATTTATAAACTGTCATTTCTTGCTATTTGATTTTTGGGAGTTATAGTGTAACTTTATCCTTCGTTTGTGAATTCTTGTGTAGCTTTCTATTGCGTTTGGTTTTGTGATACGCCATAGTTGGTTGTAGTTGTTTGTGTAATGCCTATTGTTTGGGGATCGGGTTGCATACCACAACGAAATTAAAATGATATGAAAAGATATAACCTGGAGCAATAAGGACAAATGATATGATATAGGTGGGATCGGGTTGCACGCCGCAACAAATATTGTTATTATTGTGTGGGATCGGGTTGCATGCTGTAACGGATTTATATGTTGTAATTGTTGTGATTGTTGTCACGACCCAAATTCCATTATAGGCCGTGATGGAGCCCAACACCGTTGTTAGGCAAGCCAACCCTAATCAGCTCGTGAGTTCTCATTTATTTTACCAAAACAATCCCAAAATTTTTAAATCTTAAACTTTTAAACAGTCGATAATTAACAAGTTTATAATAATGGAAATACATTCCCAAAATAATAGTCTACAATGTGTGTGCCAAAAATTAGTGTCACAAGTACTAGGACAACTAGTAGAATGTACAAAAATACCACTATCCTACTGCCTGAAATAGAATAGACAGTAAATAACGATAAATAAAAGAAGAGACTCCAGCATGCTGTTGAACGGCTCAGAAGGGGCAGCTCACCGTGAGATCTCGATCAAGAATCAGGAACACGCGTCGGACGGGTAGCTAGATGCACCTGCCTCAGATCCTGTATAGTTACGTATAGAAGCATAGTATGAGTACATAAATAATATGTACCCAGTAAGTATCCCGTCTAATTTCGAAGAAGCAGTGACGAGGAGTCGACATGACACTTACTAGGGTCAACAATAATAATATTTAAGTGTTACACTAAGCATGGATAGCATGAATAATAGTAACAGTTTAAAATCATAGAGAAGTACGATATTCTTTCATAAATAACATGTCAAGTTCAGTCATATCATGTAGCACTTACATTTCAAGCATTTAAGTAGTGTAAATCACGGAAGAATTCCAATTATATAACATGCGCACATTATGCCGAGGTCGTATGACTTGGTCTAACATAATATTAAACTATGCACTGCCAGAGGGTCAAATGGCGTGAACCATAGATGCATCTATTTACTACCGAGGCGAACGACCCGATCCACTGTCACACCTCCTTTTTACGCACCCGCGAGGGTACAAGGGAGTTTTTTCCAATTAAAGGATAATCGAAACGGGATTTGTTTATTTATTTCAGAGTCGCCACTTGGGAGATTTAGGGTGTCCCAAGTCACCAATTTTAATCCCGAATCGAGGAAAAGAATGACTCCATATTACAGTCTGCGTACCAGAAATCTGGATAAGGAATTCTGTTAACCCGGGAGAAGGTGTTAGGCATTCCCGAGTTCCGTGGTTCTAGCACGGTCGCTCAACTGTTATATTCGGCTTGATTATCTGATTTTATACAAATATGAACTTATGTGCCAATTTTATCTTTTAACCGCTTTTATCATTTAATGTTATTTTTATCAAGAATTGCAACATCGTGGAAACACATCTCGAACCACGTCACATCAATGCACCCGTGGTTGTTGGCATATTTCAACTCTGTTGATATTTGGATTTGGGTCACATAAATGTGCACCCGAGTTTAAGAAAATTAAATTATTAAAGGCGCGCCTAAAACGACTAGCGTATCATTTACTTTGGGTAGGGCCGTGGAATTTTGCTAAACGGTCCATCCCGAAGTCTAAGCAATTTTAAAGCAAATATTTACTGAGGGCCCCGCAATTTGTATTTTTATTCGGCGAGGCTCATCTCATTCTTATTTTTTTTAAAGGAATTTGCAACGTCGTGGACATGCATCTCGAACCACGTCACAATCAATGTACCCGTGATTAGAGACACATTTCAACTCCGCTGAGATTTGGATTTGGGTCACATAAATGTGCACCCGAGTTTAAGAAAGTAATTTAATTAAATCGCGTCTAAAGAGGCTAACGCGTTATTATCTTTGGGGAAGGCAGTGAAATTCACTAAACGGTCCATCCCAAATTCTAAGTATTTATTATGATTAATTATTGAGGGGCCCGCGATTTGCATTTTTATTTGGTGACGCTCGTCTTATTTTTATTTTAAGGATAAACCTACAGTGACTACATTTCTCTATTAAGTTCGTCTCTAAAATAAAAGAAAATTTCTTAATTATTTACATGCTGAAAAACGTAACTTATTTATTAGTTCACGGCTAATGCGAATGGAAAATTGCGATCGAGTTTGTACAAAGAAAAACCACTTTCATTCTATATTCTATTATTCAATAATACTAGAACACGAGATTGACACACCATAATATCAAAACAGATTAACTATTCTTCGATTAATTTAAACTAACATTTATTATATGAAGAAATTATACATATGCAACCTCATTACTCATTAATCAATCAACTACATTTTATACAACGACAGGAAAATTATATTCAAACACAAATCCAAACAGGAGTAATTCAACAGGAACAAAGCCTGATTAATATTTCATTTCGCTTCAAGCCGAGAGTGTACAAATGTGTACCTGGAAATGGCAGTACAAGAAGAAATGAAGTAGGAGTCAGCAGCAATAATACCACAACAACAGCAGATTCAGCAACACCGCAAAACCAGCAACAACCAGTAGAATAACCCAGTAACAGATTGAAAACCCAACAATACCAAAGTGCAATCACAGTCAAAGCCGAAGAGCAAACGACACAAGATGCAGTAGTTTAATGATTTTTGAATAACACTCGAGAAAAGCAAACGGAAATTATTCGAGTGAAAGTTCAAATTGCATTTCTCTTTTACTCTCAAAATGTTTCAAGTCTGTCCGCTCTCAAGTGTAAAAATCTCTCAATAATCTCCACCCTTTTTCTCTCAATGTTCCAGTCCTTTTTATGTCAAGAATAACTCTTATTTATAGCAAGACCTTGTATTGAATTCCCAACCCCAAATTATTCCCCCAATGACATGCTTTGTCCCACTTATTAATGTTTTCTTTATTTTAAACCTTGTCCCCTATGCCTACATTAAATAAATACCACATTCCCAACCCATTATAATTTGTCTCCCATGCCTACATTAAATAAGTACAATATTCCCAACCCATTATAATTTGTCTTGTCCCCCATTATGTTAAACAAGTATATCAAAAACCCCACCCCATTATATTTTGTCCCTCATGCTTAACATAAAGAATCAAAATAATGTTCAATTACCAAAATACCCCTCCGACCTTATTGCAATTACCATTTTACCCCTGAATGCAATGCAATTTACCAAACTAACCCCATCAGCTCTAAACAATCAATTAATCATAACTTAACCAAAAGATAGCCAAGATGACCAATTTCTCAACAATCTTCAACAAAAATTATACGAACACGATGAACAACACAACTCTAAATTAATGGAAATAAATTAACCATATCGGGAACCAATCCTGATTAACTTAGACCATCAATGGATGAACAAAGAGACAACAATACAAACAACAATATGCATGATTCAAATTAAATCAACAAATCACAAACAAACATAAACTCACATTAAATCACTGGATTTAAACATGAACTTCAAACCAAGACGAACATGAATTAAATCTATTTTTAAGCAACAAACATGACGGATTCACATGACTCAAACAACACTAATAATTTCTGGAAAATACATAACAACATGAAACAAATTGAAGAAATAATTAATTAAATTTCAATTTGAATCTAACAAACAATAAACTAACAAATATTCACTTAAACAATAATACAAACATGAAATAAACATGAAAACAACTAATTAAACTTCTATTTTGAAATCTGAAAATTAATTTAACAAAACATATGAACAAAACTAAAAATTAATTCAAACGATAGACATGAACAAAAAAAACATTTGCCGATTTTAGATTTGAAAATATCAAAACAAAAATACGGACAAAATAAAACTCAAAAACTACTAACCGGATCGAAATGAAATATGTACGGACTGTTTCGACAAACCTCGACCAAAGCTCGACCAAACGACGACGAAATCGGAGAAGATGGTCGTATGGAGTCGCAACAGCTACAGTAGCATCACCGCTGCTGAAACAATGGTGGTCCATCATCGCTGCTGAAACAGTGGCGGTTGCCGGAGCAGTAATAGTGACGAGGGCAGCAGCCATGTTACGTGGAGAAGATGAAGGTGAGGCAGCAACTCGGAGACAGCTTGTCCATGGCGATGCTCAAGCTGAAGAAGACGAAGTGAGGCAACAACAGCTCGGAGGCAGGAGGAGAAATAGCGGCGACGACGTACTGGGGAACAGACTGTTTTGACGGAGAAGATGAAGCTCGACCAAACGACGACGAACTCGAACCTAATTAGCAACCGAATCCATGCCGAAGCACTAGCAGCAGTTGACGCGGCAGAACAGGAGCAGCTGGTCGACGCCGGAAACAGAAGCAGCGACGTGAGATTTTCAGCCTTGGGAGCTCAACAGTGGATTGGGATTTCATGGTGGAGCTCGACGGAGAAGATGAAGGCGCAGCTGGGTCATCCATGGTCGGAGAAGGAAAAGCTTGAACAACTGGTCTTTTTGGACGTGCGGTCGAGGGCAGCCATGGATGGGGTCTTTGAGAGCTTTGGAGGAGAAGTGAAGAAGAAGAGAGGGGATGGGGGCGGGTGAGTTTTTAGGGTTTTTTGTCTTCTTTTTTTTGGTTTTGTTTTGTGTTGGACAAAAATGAAGAAAGGGTGTTGGGTTAATGGGGCGGACCGGGTCGACCCGTTCTGAAGTGGACTGGGTCATGGAGAAGATTGGGCAATTATTTGGGCCTGGGGTTAAAATTTGAAGAAGTGGCCCAATCCGATTTTTCTTTGTATTTTTATTATCTTTTCTTCTTTTATTTTCTAAAACTAAATTATAAAAATACTTAAATTATTATTAAGAACTAAATTAAGTTATAAAAGCGCAAATTATCTCCCAATAACAATTAACGCACAATTAAGTAATAATTAAGTATAAAATTGTATATTTGGACATTAAATGCTAAAAATGCAAAAGATGCCTATTTTTGTAATTTTTAATTTTTGTAAAACAAACTTAATTACTAACAATTGTAGAATTAAATCCTACATGCAAAATGCGACATATTTTTGTATTTTTTATTAATTTAACAAATAAGCAAACACAGACAAATACAAATAATTATCCAAAAATATCACAAAATCTCACAAAATTGCACACCAAGGAAAATCATTTGATTTTGAATTTTTTGGGAGTAATTCTCATATAGGGTAAAAATCACGTGCTTACAGCTGCCCCTCTTTGCCCGAAGACACGAAGGGTTTTCGCGCAAAGATAAAGCGAGCAATTTTTGCCCATCCGAGTACTCCGTGTGAAGCATTTTTTGAAAAAGATTTAACCGAACCTTTGCTTTAAAGGTTTTCTACATATCCCTGGCTAAAGGGGAATCAGGTTAATGTAGTTCGGGAAATTTTTTGGTAGCTGGGACTACCGTGGGACTGCAATGTTACTGCTGTTGTATGCTGTTATCACTGCTTACCGATCTCCTTGTTACACCGTGCTTAAAATAAAATAAGAAGCTAGGCTAGACTGAAATTTGTTCTTGTTGCCTGGCTTTCTTGTCGGCTTGTGCTTCTTCCGGTGCTTTTCTTCCGTGAATTTGGGAATGATACTGGCCCTTTGCTTTTCTGAATACCAGTTTTCATCATTTTGCTTGGGTCCGCTAGGGACATGACTTTCTTCATCAAGCTTTCGGCGGTTCCGCTGGTGGGTACGACTCTCTTCATCAGATTTTTTATGCTGGGCATGATTTAATGTTCAACAGCTGCTTCTTTCAAGACGCGTCTTTTCTTCCTTTTGACTCATGCGCCTGAATTTGTGCTGGGACCTCTTGTTGCAACCTTCTGTTTCCCGGTGCTGGGGATTTTATTGTTTACTGCTGGGGATTCCTGTTGTAACCCTCTGTTTTATTGTCTTCTGACTTGATCTCGAAATGTATGCCTCTGTTCTATGGGCGGGCTCCCAACTTCAACACTTGAAATGAAAAGACTGAAATGTATGCCTCTGTTCTATGGGCGGGCTCCCAACTTCAATACTTGTAATGAAAAGACTGAAATGTATGCCTCTGTTATATGGGCGGGCTCCCAACTTCAACACTTGTAATGAAAAGACTGAATGTATGCCTCTGTTATATGGGCGGGCTCCCAACTTCAACGCTTGTAATGAAAAGACTGAATGTATGCCTCTGTTATATGGGCGGGCTCCCAACTTCAACACTTGAAATGAAAAGACTGAATGTATTCCTCTGTTATTATGGGCGGGCTCCCAACTTCAACACTTGAAAAATAAAGACTGGAATGTATGCCTCTGTTATCTGGGCGGGCTCCCAACTTCAACACTTGAAACGTAAAGACTGAATGTATGCCTCTGTTATTATGGGCGGGCTCCCAACTTCAACACTTGAAACGTAAAGACTGAATGTATTCCTCTGTTATTATGGGCGGGCTCCCAACTTCAACACTTGAAAAGTAAAGACTGGAATGTATTCCTCTGTTATTATGGGCGGGCTCCCAACTTCAACACTTGAAAAGTAAAGACTGGAATGTATTCCTCTGTTAATATGGGCGGGCTCCCAACTTCAACACTTGAACAGTAAAGACTGAAATGCATTCCTCTCGTTATACAGGTGGGCGCCTGGTTTCAACAACAACTTAGGAGGAAATGCATCTCCTATGGGTAAACCTAAAACAAACTTAGGAGGAAATGCCTCTCCTATAGGTAAAATAAACTTTAGGAGGAAATGCGTTTCCTATGGGTAAAATAAACTTTAGGAGGAAATGCGTCTCCTATGGGTGAAACTAACTTAGGAAGTGCGTCTCCTATGGGCAAAACTAGACTGAGGCAGTGCGTCTCCTATGGGCAAAACTAGACTTAGGAAGTGTGTCTCCTATTGGAAAAGACGTGGAATGTATTCCCTTGTTATACAGGTGGGCGCCTGATGGTAAAGACACAAAAATGTATTCCCTTGTTATACAGGTGGGCGCCTAAAATATGAAATGAACAGACAAAAAGTATTCCTCTCGTTATTCAGGTGGGCGCCTGTCTTCAAACAAACAACTTAGAAAAATAAAATCCTATTCGAGGGCGGATGAACCCAAAATATCCTATTCGAGGGCGGATGAACCCAAAATATCCTATTCGAGGGCGGATGAACCCAAAATATCCTATTCGAGGGCGGATGAACCCAAAATATCCTATTCGAGGGCGGATGAACCCAAAATATCCTTAAGACTTGAAAATGTCTTACCTCGAATACTTGCTGGGGATTATTTTGCTTGGGATGAATTTTCCCTTTCTACCTTCCCCATTATGGGTTGTCCGACCCTCTTGAAATTTGGTCGAAAAATCCGTCGAAGATGCTTCTACATCTCGATGATCCGCTGGGGATAACTCTGCTGAAGATAACTCTGCTGAGTAAATATGTTATCTTACTCCTTCCAGAACTACTTCCTTTTGAGTAGGATGTTTCATTCCCCTGCAAACTACTTCCCCTTTTTATTTTTTATTATTATTATTATTATTTTATTATTATTATTAGCTTCTTCCTTTGAAGACTAACTCCTTTGAGACTCGTTTTGCCTTTCCACGAAAGGAACCGCTGAGGATACCAATTTTCACTAAACTTGTGTTGGACTGCTCGAAACTGCTAGGGATAACACTGTTGGGGGAATTATTTACCTACCTGTTGGGGGGTAAAATGTTATCATCCGGGGATAACACTGTCGAGGATAACACTGTTGGGGGATTCTGATTCTTTCAGAACTAGTGCTTCACTGAGCTCAAGTTTCATCCCTTTGCTGGGGAACAACTTCCTCCATAGAAACTTATTATGTTGGGGGCAACACTGGTTCTAAGACCACTTCCCTTGAGACTGGTGTTATCTTTATTCTTCCCCGCATGGGTACCTGACTTCCAGAAAATTTTCTAAGCGGAAGGAAAATTTTCTGCCCCAGTTTGATAATATCCCTTGCGGCACGCATTTCTGGCATCAATGCCATTTCCTTTACCTGTTTCAAATCAAACAAAATTTGTTAGTTTAAAACGCGGTGGTTGGTTGTGATACTCCTACTGGGATGGCTTTTCCCTTTTTCCTTCCTTGCTCTGCGTTCAACAACTTGTTGGGGATGATATTATTTGCTGGGGATAATCCCTTTCTGCTGGGGATATCCCTCTTCTTTTGTGGCATATCTCGAAAACTGGCATTTCCCCGACTTTTAGTCTTGTATGAATTTCCCACAAATCATGCTCACTGTTTTCCTTGCTTTGTTCACGGGCCTTGGCCTTGAGGTTTATAACCTTGGTTTTGGCAAGGATATCCCTCTTGACACTCGTCAATCCTTTTGTCAATTCCCTTTTGCTGGGGATATTTTCCTTGACACTGGCCTCGCGCTTGTTCCTTGCTGACTAAACCACTTGGATGTACTAGTCAGATCTCATCTGGCATAATTGGAAAGCTGATGGCATATTTTGAAGTCAATTCTCACTTGTTCTGACCGAACAGACTCTATTGGGGAATTTTTTCTATGAAAGGAAAAAGATAAAAGGGAACAGAATAAAAAGACAAAGGAAAAAGATGACTCTTTAACAAAAGAAACTATAAATAAAAGCCTATCAAACGCCGATACCGACTCCAATAATCATGACATGCACATGTGGCCTATCCTTTGCCGTCAATCGTCTTCAAGACCTTCCCTTGACGATTCCCCATCTGATTCCCAATCTTATTCGACTTGTAGTGCCCGAAGGGTTTTCACTATCAAGCCTCTCTCATTTTGGTTTTTCTCTCAGCTTTCATCGCCTTATGGTGCCTGTGAAGATTTTCACCGATAAGACTCTCTCATTTGTATCACTTTCCAGCTGGGGATTTGGAATGTTGCCGGTATAACTCTCTCTGCTGGAGATTAGAGTCCTTTCTACTGTGGAACAAAATGTTATATACACCGGTAAGACTCTCATTTGTCTGACTTGACATCTTTTGAAGACTGATCAGAAGGTCTTTCTTTGGACCGTAATGTGGGTTTTGGATAGGGCTAGAAAGAAAGGGTATTAAAGGCTCAAAAATGCATCGATTTTGGGTTATTAATTACAACCTTCGGAACTAGATTTATTTACAACAAACGCAACCTTTGCCCCAGTTTCTTGCTTGGGGATATCTTAATTGATTTTTTCAAAACTATGACCGAGCCGTGAAGCGCCTACATATCCTCTTTGAGGAATCAGGTCAAACATAGTTCCCAATTCCTCTTTTTTCGTTTGACTTTTTTTTTTGTTATCATTTTTCTTTTCTTTTCTCTTTTCTCTTTTTTCTTTTCGATTTGTTTTTTTTATGCCATGCTTGCGTTTTCTAATCGTTTTTACTGATTCCGAACGAGGGGTACGAAAGAAAAACAATAAGGCTCAAAAGGGGTTAACGAAGGATAAAGTGTTTAGGTAGCAGAACAAAATGCCTTCGTCATTCCAGTCTTCAAACATGCCAAGTGCAAACAACACAATTTAAATTTGTAGTCTCTTTTGATGGTGCTGGACTTGACAATTATATTCAACCTCTGTTTGTTCATTTGTCACTTCTAAATCACAGTTGGGCGACACTCTCATTCTCATTATTATGAACGGCCCTCATGCCAATTTGGCGAATCTTGCTTTTAACGGTTTTTCTTCGTGTTTTACTTGCCCCAGTTCCACATGACTCGGGCTCTGAATAATCTCAAACCGTCCTTATTTTCTCTAAATGCTTTGATCACCTTCTCGGGATTTTATGATTAACTTTTAAGATTAGACCCAAACTGTGTGCGCATGTCATGTCACTAGAATCGGCGTTGAATAAAAATGATAAAAGGACTAAACAAAAGAAAACTCGAAATAAAAAAAAGACCGGATTTTTCATTAGATTACCGGTGAAATAGTTTGAAAAACAAAAACAAACCGGAGTAAAATCCTAAACAACCTGGACAAAACTTAAACAAACTGCTATGACAAAACGAAAAGATAAGCGGAAAGATATTGACACAAAACAATACCCGAATTACAATCCTAATAATCCGAACAACAGAAATGACAACAAAATAAGCCACCACAAGCTTCTCTCTTGCTAACCAAGGAACGGAGCGTCCTCCCACTTTATCAAAACTGGCATCTTAGCCACTGAGCTTCGCATCAATACTGCCAAGACCATTACCAGCTTCAATATCATCAACCTCCGTCAACAAGTTCCCAATAGGATTCAAGTGCTTCTGTTATCAGGATTGATCCCCGCATAGTGTGTATCATGAGGTGCAAGTAAAGGATTCTGAGTGTCATTGTCCGGCTTACCACAAACTAACCACCTTAACTTTATTTGCGAAACAAACAGGTTAGAATGGACTCAGTCGGTCCTCATTATTAACAATATCTTTTTTTCTTTTTCTTTTTTTTTTTTCCGATGTTTTTCTCTTTTTTTCTTTTTTTCCATTCTCTTTTTTTTTGCTTTTTTCATTTTGCTTTTTTTCATTTTTCTTTTCTTTTTTCATTTTTTTTTCTTTTTGTCGCGGTCGAATCTTATGGAGATTGCCTACGTATCATGACCCCGCGTGAATCAGACCTTGCGTAGTTCGGACCAATAAAAGATAAATATTTTTTTCAATTTTCATATTAAAACAAACTGGGTTTCAAAGGTTTGAAGATGAATTAAAAACTTGAAAATCAAACAACCCATATATTCTAATTAAAAGATTTACAAACTCCAAAAATAAATGGTCGGCTTCCTTTCTCCGTTTGACAAATGCAACCAAACGGTTATTTTTGCAAATGTGGCCCCTTCCAAATTTCACATGAATTTTGAGGCCGGGGAGGATTATTTTATGACACTTTACAAACTTCTCCGTTCTTTTACGAAAATAACCTTTCGACAATTGACAGATACTCTAAGGCTATTTCGGCAAGAACGGTTTTAAGACGCGGCCGAAGCTGGCTCGGCTTATTATGACAAAAATTCAAACGGTATTCACTTGACCGCTGACTCTTCGTTTTTTTTTTCAAATTATAATAAAAACCTGGTGTTGCAAACACGGCCCTTCAACGCCTCGGGGACGAAGATTTATAGGGCTGTGTGGGTCAACTGGACCAAAATCCCTAAAACAAATGACCCAAGGTGGCTGTTTATACAAAGTCAGCCTTCCGGCGTCCCTTTCGGGAACATTCGGCTATTTTTGACAAAAACAGCATCACCCGACTTATTTATGACTCTTTTTATCATTTTTCAAAAATAGAAAACTCAATGTTGCAAACACGGCCTTTCAACGTCTATGGGACGAAGATTTTTAAGGCTGTGTGGGTCAACTGGACCAAATCTAAAACAATGACCCAAATGTGGCTGTTTATGCAAAGTCAGCCTTCCGGCGTCCCTTTCGGGAACATTCGGCTATGTCTTGATAAAACAGCATCACCCGACTTCTTTATGACAGAATTAAAATTATTTATTTGTTTTTGGCTATTTTAGCAAAAGGTGGGGTTGGACCCGATGAGGGTTGCCTACGTATCTCACATCCGGTGAGAATCAAACCCGCGTAGTTCGGGTAAATAAACTATTTCTGAGAAGATCCTTTTCCTTTTTCTATTTTTTCACAACAATCAAACAAACTATTATTTTCCATTCATAACAAACAAACAAACTAATAAAAAACATAAAACATTCCTTCTTTTTTCTTTTTTTTTTTGAAATTTCGGTAGAGTTTCGACACTACTTGGACATTGGTTTTTTTTTTCCTAAAAATAAGTAGTTATATCTCTACACTGTTATTTTCTCCTCTTTTTCACGATTTTCTAATTTGTGGAAAATGATGACAACATACAAAATCTTTTTGAATTTTTCAATGCTCTTTTTTTATTCATTATTATTTTGTTATTATTTTCAAAAATGTGACATGGGGGACATAGGGAATTCCAAGACTTCTTGGATTTCACAAATGTTCCCCATGTGCTTTTTCCCAAAAATGAAGCGTGGGGGACATAGGGAATTCCAAGACTTCTTGGATTCCACAAATGGTCCCCATGTGCTTTTCCCAAAAATGAAGCATGGGGGACATAGGGGATTCCAAGACTTCTTGGATTCCAGAAATGTTCCCCATGTTTAATTAACATAATATCATGCCTATCTAAAAAAACGTGCAACTTTCTTATTTAACGTGATCAGCATGATAAGGAGTGCTATTTGTCATCAACTATCATTGGTCCGCCAAATGACCCATTCACCCTTGAATAAATACAACATGTAGCACATAGGATGCCAAAAAATGGTCTATTATTTTCAGGTTGCTTGTCCTAGACGGACCCAACCCCTGTGTTGAGTCCCCTAAGTCAAAATGCACATGATGCAGATAAGCGTTCCTACTAGGGATCCGACATGAAGTTGAGTTATTCTAGGTTCAGAACCTGGGTGTTTGTTCTAGACCTGGCTTACCCGAGCGGACAGCTCGAGCCGGGGGGCAGCGTACCGGGAATACAGAAGCTTCACCGGCTTAGCAACTTGTCCGAACCTCGTTCTAAATTGGGATTTGACACTATACAGAAAAGAAGTCGTACGAAGTACACCCTTCTTCATGATTTAGAAGACTCAGAAAGGATAGGGGTTTCGGCACAGTTTATATACAGTTCAAATAGTATCAAAGCGGTAAAAGGCAACCAATTAGCACATTAAGCACAAATTATGTAACAAAATCAGATAAAACCAAATATAACAATTTATATAAGCTCGAATTTCTAACCCTGAACCAGTGGTTCTGGTTTTTTTTATCATCCCCAGCAGAGTCGCCAGAGCTGTCACACCTCCTTTTTACGCACCCGCGAGGGTACAAGGGAGTTTTTTCCAATTAAAGGATAATCGAAACGGGATTTGTTTATTTATTTCAGAGTCGCCACTTGGGAGATTTAGGGTGTCCCAAGTCACCAATTTTAATCCCGAATCGAGGAAAAGATTGACTCCATATTACAGTCTGCGTACCAGAAATCTGGATAAGGAATTCTGTTAACCCGGGAGAAGGTGTTAGGCATTCCCGAGTTCCGTGGTTCTAGCACGGTCGCTCAAACTGTCATATTCGACTTGATTATCTGATTTAATACATGTTGAACCTATGTGCACAATTTAACTTTTAACCGCTTTTATCATTTGCTGTTATTTTTATCAAGAATTGCAACATCGTGGAAACACATCTCGAACCACGTCACATCAATGCACCCGTGGTTGTTGGCATATTTCAACTCTGTTGAGATTTGGATTTGGGTCACATAAATGTGCACCCGAGTTTAAGAAAATTAAATTATTAAAGGCGCGCCTAAAGCGACTAGCGTATCATTTACTTTGGGTAGGGCCGTGGAATTTTGCTAAACGGTCCATCCCGAAGTCTAAGCAATTTTAAAGCAAATATTTACTGAGGGCCCCGCAATTTGTATTTTTATTCGGCGAGGCTCATCTCATTCTTATTTTTTTTAAAGGAATTTGCAACGTCGTGGACATGCATCTCGAACCACGTCACAATCAATGTACCCGTGATTAGAGACACATTTCAACTCCGCTGAGATTTGGATTTGGGTCACATAAATGTGCACCCGAGTTTAAGAAAGTAATTTAATTAAATCGCGTCTAAAGAGGCTAACGCGTTATTATCTTTGGGGAAGGCAGTGAAATTCACTAAACGGTCCATCCCAAATTCTAAGTATTTATTATGACTAATTATTGAGGGCCCCGCGATTTGCATTTTTATTTGGCGAGGCTCGTCTCATTTTTATTTTAAGGATAAACCTACAGTGACTACATTTCTCTATTAAGTTCGTCTCTAAAATAAAAGAAAATTTCTTAATTATTTACATGCTGAAAAACGTAACTTATTTATTAGTTCACGGCTAATGCGAATGGAAAATTGCGATCGAGTTTGTACAAAGAAAAACCGCTTTCATTCTATATTCTATTATTCAATAATACTAGAACACGAGATTGACACACCATAACATCAAAACAGATTAACTATTCTTCGATTAATTTAAACTAACATTTATTATATGAAGAAATTATACATATGCAACCTCATTACTCATTAATCAATCAACTACATTTTTATACAACGACAGGAAAATTATATTCAAACACAAATCCAAACAGGAGTAATTCAACAGGAACAAAGCCTGATTAATATTTCATTTCGCTTCAAGCCGAGAGTGTACAAATGTGTACCTGGAAATGGCAGTACAAGAAGAAAAGAAGTAGGAGTCAGCAGCAATAATACCACAGCAACAGCAGATTCAGCAACACCGCAAAACCAGTAATGACCAGTAGAATAACTCAGTAACAGATTGAAAACCCAACAATACCAAAGTGCAATCACAGTCAAAGCCGAAGAGCAAACGACACAAGATGCAGTAGTTTAATGATTTTTGAATAACACTCGAGAAAAGCAAACGGAAATTATTCGAGTGAAAGTTCAAATTGCATTTCTCTTTTACTCTCAAAATGTTTCAAGTCTGTCCGCTCTCAAGTGTAAAAATCTATCAATAATCTCCACCCTTTTTCTCTCAATGTTCCAGTCCTTTTTTTGTCAAGAATAACTTTTATTTATAGCAAGACCTTGTCTTGAATTCCCAACCCCAAATTATTCCACCAATGGCATGCTTTGTCCCATTTATTAATGTTTTCTTTATTTTAAACCTTGTCCCCTATGCCTACATTAAATAAATACCACATTCCCAACCCATTATAATTTGTCTCCCATGCCTACATTAAATAAGTACAATATTCCCAACCCATTATAATTTGTCTTGTCCCCCATTATGTTAAACAAGTATATCAAAAACCTCACCCCATTATATTTTGTCCCCCATGCTTAACATAAAGAATCAAAATAATGTTCAATTACCAAAATACCCCTCCGACCTTATTGCAATTACCATTTTACCCCTGAATGCAATGCAATTTACCAAACTAACCCCATCAGCTCTAAACAATCAATTAATCATAACTTAACCAAAAGATAACCAAGATGACCAATTTCTCAACAATCTTCAACAACAAATTATACGAACACGATGAACAACACAACTCCAAATTAATGGGAATAAATCAACCATATCGGGAACCAATCCTGGTTAATTTAGACCATCAATGGATGAACAAAGAGACAACAATACAAACAACAATATGCATGATTCAAATTAAATCAACAAATCACAAACAAACATAAACTCACATTAAATCACTGGATTTAAACATGAACTTCAAACCAAGACGAACATGAATTAAATCTATTTTTAAGCAACAAACATGACGGATTCACATGACTCAAACAACACTAATAATTTCTGGAAAATACATAACAACATGAAACAAATTGAAGAAATAATTAATTAAATTTCAATTTGAATCTAACAAACAATAAACTAACAAATATTCACTTAAACAATAATACAAACATGAAATAAACATGAAAACAACTAATTAAACTTCTATTTTGAAATCTGAAAATTAATTTAACAAAACACATGAACAAAACTAAAAATTAATTCAAACGATAGACATGAACAAAACAAACATTTGCTGATTTTAGATTTGAAAATATCAAAACAAAAATACGGACAAAATAAAACTCAAAAACTACTAACCGGATCGAAATGAAATATGTACGGACTATTTCGACAAACCTCGACCAAACGACGACGGACTCGGAGAAGATGGTCGTATGGAGTCGCAACAGCTACAGTAGCATCATCGCTGCTGAAACAATGGTGGTCCATCATCGCTGCTGAAACAGTGGCGGTTGCCGGAGCAGTAACAGTGACGAGGGCAACAACCATGTTACGTGGAGAAGATGAAGGTGAGGCAACAGCTCAGAGACAGCTTGGCCATGGTGATGCTCAAGCTGAAGAAGACGAAGTGAGGCAGCAGCAGCTCGGATGCAGGAGGAGAAACAACGACGACGACGTACTGGGGAACGGACTGTTTTGACGGAGAAGATGAAGCTCGACCAAACGACGACGAACTCAAACCTAATTAGCAACCGAAGCCATGCCGAAGCACTAGCAGCAGTTGACGCGGCAGAATAGGAGCAGTTGGTCGACGCCGAAAATAGAAGCAGCGACGTGAGATTTTCGGCCTTGGGAGCTCAACAGTGGACTGGGATTTCATGGTGGAGCTCGACGGAGAAGATGAAGGCGCAGCTGGGTCATCCATGGTCGGAGAAGGAAAAGCTTGAACAGCTGGTCTTTTTGGACGTGCGGTCGAGGGCAGCCATGGATGGGGTCTTTGAGAGCTTTGGAGGAGAAGTAAAGAAGAAGAGAGGGGATGGGGGCGGGTGAGTTTTTAGGGTTTTTTGTCTTCTTTTTTTTGTTTTGTTTTGTGTTGGACAAAAATGAAGAAAGGCTGTTGGGTTAATGGGTTAATGGGGCGGACCGGGTCGACCCGTTCTGAAGTGGACTGGGTCATGGAGAAGATTGGGCAATTATTTGGGCCTAGGGTTAAAATTTCAAGAAGTGGCCCAATCCGATTTTTCTTTGTATTTTTATTATCTTTTCTTCTTTTATTTTCTAAAACTAAATTATAAAAATACTTAAATTATTATTAAGAACTAAATTAAGTTATAAAAGCACAAATTATCTCCCAATAACAATTAACGCACAATTAAGTAATAATTAAGCATAAAATTGTATATTTGGACATTAAATGCTAAAAATGCAAAAGATGCCTATTTTTGTAATTTTTAATTTTTGTAAAACAAACTTAATTACTAACAATTGTAGAATTAAATCCTACATGCAAAATGCGACATATTTTTGTATTTTTTATTAATTTAACAAATAAGCAAACACAGACAAATACAAATAATTATCCAAAAATATCACAAAATCTCACAAAATTGCACACCAAGGAAAATCATTTGATTTTGAATTTTTTGGGAGTAATTCTCATATAGGGCAAAAATCACGTGCTTACAGCTGCCCCTCTTTGTTATCAAGCAAGCACACATTGGTCAGTTATAGTCAAATAATTCATACAAGTTCTCAAGTAAGTGAGTATATTCGTCTATATTTATTTACCAATATTTAGCATGACCTAAGTTATCTTAATAGCAAGAAAGGGCACAAGCATTTGCAAATATAGCATGATACGGTCCTAAACTACCCAGACAATTAGCATAATAGTAGCTACGTACGGACTCTCGTCACCACGTACTTACGTAGCCCCCACAAATAGTCATACATATTTATTTAATTCACCTATGGGGTTAAATCCCTCTTACAAGATTAGAAAGGAGACTTACCTCGTCCCAAAGTTTACTTCAAATTCAAGAGTACGCTCAAACCCTCAAATTCGGAGCCGAACGATCCAAAACTATTCAAACGGGGTAAGAACTAGTCAATACATGCTCAAGAGTTCGTATTCTAACTATTAAACTAATTTTCCATCCCCAAATGCAAGGTTCCTAAAATCCATCTTCGGGCTCACATGCTCGAATTTCGGAAATATTTGAATAAAGTTGTTACTCATAACCTAAGGATCAAGAATATATGATTTTTACTTCATTTCATAACGAATTTCGTGGTTAAATCTTATTTTTATCAAAATCCTAGGTTTTACTCTAATCCCATAATTTTTACTAATCTTTATGTGTTAATCTACCCAAAAACCAAGTATTGAACTCACATTAAGTAGAAATAACTTACCTCACAATGCTAGGTTGAAATCCCCTCTTTGGAAGCTCCCAAATCGCCCAAGAAATAAATGAAATGTGTCAAAATGACACATTTCCTGTATTAAATGAAGGCACCGCCTTCAGCGATTACCGCACTTGCGGTTAGGGGACCGCATCTGCGAGGGAAGGTCCGCATCTACGGAACTGGGCCAGGCTAGCTGGGCCACATCTGCGGTCTAGGGACTGCTTCTGCGAAAGAGGGGTCACATCGTTCCTGGGCTCCTCCCCTTAGGCCGCACCTGCGATGGTTATGCCGCTTCTGTGGTCTCGCACCTGCGACTGGCCAACCTCAGGTGCGGTTATGATAGAACTGGAGCTTTAGCTCCTTCTAAAATTTTCTAACTCAACTCGAGCCTCGTCCGATTGACGCTCGGAGCACCCGAGGCCCCGCCCGAACATATCGACAAATTTAAAATCATAAAACGGACTCTCTCAAACCCTTAGAATGCCCGAAACAATGCTAATTCCAAGAATCACACCCTAAAACCAATTGAATCAAACTTATGAACTTCAAGTTCTTCAATCTACTTCCAACGTGACGAAACACACTTATACTACTCAGATTGACACCAAATTTTGCGTACAAGTCTTAAATGACATTACAGAACTATTTCCGATCTAGTAATTCCGTTCGGACCTCGATATCACAAAAAATCGCTCCAAACCAAATATTTAAGAAATTCAAAATCCTTAAGGAATCAACTTTCACTATTATGCGCTAAAACGCTCCCGGATCATCCAAAATCCGATCCGGACATACGCACAAGTCCAAAATCATCATACGAACCTATTGGAACCGTCAAATCCCGATTCCGAGGTCGTTTACTAAAAATGTTGACCGAAGTCAAACTTGGCCTTTTGAGCCAACCTTAAGGAACAAAGTATTCCGATTTCAACCCAAACTCTTCCAAATCCAAACCATCCGTCCCCGCAAGCTAAATCAGTTAAAGCAAGTACGGTAAGTCTTATTTGGGGAACGAGGTTCTAGAAAGCAAAAGAACCAGTCAGGTCCTTATATTTTCCACCTCTTAAACAAACGTTCGTCATCGAACGCGTTTAGATTCATGCCTGAAATGCTAAACAAGTGTGGGTGTCTGCTACGCATGTCCTCCTCGAACTCCTAGGTCGCCTCCTCAACTGGTTGGCCCCTTCACTGGACCTTTACCGCAGATATCCTCTTGGATCTCAACTGGCGATCCTGTCTATCAACAATGACATCTGGCTCCTCCTCATAGCCCAAGCTCTCATCTGGCTGAAGAGTAATGAATTCTAACACATGAGACAAGTTGGCATGATACCTCCAAAGCATAGACACATGAAAAACTGGATGAACCCCTGATAGGCTGGGAGGTAAAGCAAGCTCATAAGCGACCTCCCTAACTCGCCTCAACACCTCAAATGGGCCTATAAACCTTGGGCTCAACTTGCCCTTCTTCTCGAATCTCATAATACCCTTCATTGGCGAAACTTTCAAGAGAACCTTCTCGCCGACCATGAATGATATGTCACGCGCCTTCTGATCCGCGTAACTCTTCTATCTAGACTGTGCTGTGCGAAGTCTTTCCTGAATCAACTTTACCTTTTCCAAGGCATCTTTCACCAAGTCTGTACCATACAACTTAGCCTCACCAGGCTCAACCCACCCGATAGGAGAACTATATCGTCGACCATATAAAGACTCAAATGGAGTCATCTCAATGCTGGACTGATAACTGTTGTTGTAAGCAAACTCGGCCAAAGGCAAGAACTGATCCCATTACCCTCCAAAGTCGATCACACACGCTCTAAGCATGTCCCATAGAATATGAATTGTCCGCTCCGACTGCCCATCGGTCTGCGGGTGAAATGCTGTGCTGAGCTCTACACGGGTCCCCAACTCACTCTGTACGGCTCTCCAAAAATGGGAAGTGAACTGATGGCCTCTATATGATATGATGGAAATAGGCACACCGTGCAACCGAACTATCTCCCGAATGTAGATCTGAGCCAACCTCTCTGAAGTATAAGTAGTCATAATCGAAATGAAGTGTGCCGACTTGGTCAACCTATTGACAATGACCCAAACTGCATCAAACTTCTGCAATGTCTGTGGCAACTCAACTACGAAGTTCATAGTAATGCGCTCCCACTTCCACTCGGGTATAGGCATTTGCTGAAGTAGGACACCTGTCCTCTAGTGGCCATACTTAACCTGATGGCAATTCAAATACCTGGCCACATACTCAACTATGTCTTTCTTCATCCGCCCCACCAATAATGCTGCCTCAAGTCACGATACATCTTCGTAGCACCTGGATGAATGGAATAGTGTGAATTGTGTGCCTCATCTAGAATCCTCTCCCTCAAGCCATCGATAATAGGAACACATATGCGACCCTGGAGTCACAGAACACCATCCTCGCCAATAGAAACCTCCATGGCACTACCCTGTAGCACTGTCTCTCTAAGAACTGCCAAATGCAGATCATCGAGCTGTCGAGCCTTGATTTGACCCAATAATGAATACTAAGCAACAACACACGCGAGGACTCGGCTGGGCTCTAAAATATCCAACCTCACCAGTCTATTAGCCAAGGACTGAATGTCCAAATCTAATGGCCTCTCCTTTGCTAAAATGAATGCCAAACTACCCATACTCTCTACTTTCCTACTTAAGGCATCCGCGACCACATTTTCCTTGCCCGAATGATAAAGAACGATGATTTCATAATCCTTTAGTAACTCAAGCCATCTATGCTGCCTCAAATTGAGGTCCCTCTACTTGAACAAATGCTGTAAGCTGCGATGATTAGTAAAGGCCTCACATGACACCCCATACAAATAATGCCTCCATATCTTAAGAGCATGAATAATCGCTGCTAACTTCAGATCATACACGGGGTAATTCTTCTCATGAATCTTCAACAGACGTGAAGCATATGCAATAACTTGCCCCTCTTGCGTTAATACACAACCCAAGCCAATGCGTGAAGCGTCGCAATATACCGTATACATCCCCGATCTAGAAGGCAACACTAGAACCGGTGCTATAGTCAAAGTCTTCTTGAGCTTCTGAAAGCTTGCCTCACAATCATCGTACCAACAGAAATGAGCACCCTTCTGGTTCAATCTAGTCAAAGGTGCTGCAATGGATGAAAAGCCCTGCATGAATCGGCGATAATAACCTACTAACCCTAGGAAACTCCTGATCTCAGTCACTAAAGTAGGACGTGGCCAACTCTAAACTACCTCAATCTTCTTGGGATCCACCTTAATACCCTCTCCCGATACAACATGCCCTAAGAATGCTACTGACTCAAGCCAAAACTCACACTTGGAGAACTTGGCATATAACTTTTGCTCTCGCAATGTCTGAAGCACTACTCTCAAATACTGCTCATGCTCCCCCAAGCTACGTGAGTAGATAAAGATGTCATCAATGAAGACAATAACAAAGGAATCAATATAAGGCATGAACACCCTGTTCATCAAGTCCATAAATGCTACTAGGGCATTAGTCAAGCCGAAGGACATCGCTAGAAACTCATAATGGCCATATCTAGTACGGAAAGCAGTCTTCGAGACATCTGAGTCCCGAATCTTTAGTTGATGATACCCTGATCTCAAGTCGATATTAGAAAACACCCTAGAACCCTTCAACTGGTCGAACAAATCATCAATGCGTGGCAACAAGTACTTGTTCTTGATGGTAACCTTGTTCAACTGGTGGTAATCAATGCACATCCGCATGGTCCCATCCTTGTTCTTCACGAACAACACTAGTGCACCTCAAGGTGACACACTCAGTCTCACAAACCCCTTTGTTAACAATTCCTCAAGCTGCTCTTTCAACTTTTTCAGAGCCATACGGTACGGTGAGATAGATATAGGCTTGGCACCTGGAGCAAAATCAATACAGATATCAATATCACGACCCGATGGCGTGCCAGGAAGGTCAGAAGGGAACACATCGGCAAACTCCCAGACTACTGGAACTAAATCAATCGTCGGAGACTCTACGATGGTGTCTTGGACATAAGCTAGATAAGCCAAACACCCCTTCTCGACCATATGTCGAACCTTTAGAAAAGAGATAACCCGACTAGATGTACTAACTAAGGAACCTTTCCACTCTAACCTTGGCAACTCTGGCATTGCTAAAGTAACAGTCTTGGCATGACAATATAGGACGATGTGGTATGGGGATAACTAATTCATGCCCAGGATGACCTCAAAGTCGGTCATATCAAGCAATAGGAGGTCTGCTCTAGTCTCGAAACCATAGAATGTGACCACACAAGACTGATAAATCCGATCAACAACCACAGAATCGCCCACAAGAGTGGACACATGAATAAGAGTACCCAAGACTCATAAGGAATATCCAGAAAATAAGCAAACAGAGATGACACATATAAATAGGTAGACCCTGGATCAAATAGCATTGAAGCATCCCTACCGCAGACGAAAATAATACCTATGATAACGACATCTGAGGCCAATGCATCTGGTATGGTCGGAAAAGCATAGAACCTAGCTGGAGCACCGGTTGGCTGGCCACTACCTAACTGAGCATTAGCTGGCTGACCTCTCCCTGCCTGGCCTCCACCTCTAGGATAGCCCCTGCTGGCCTGCCCTCCGCCTCTAGGCACCTATGCAGCCGATGCTGTAATTATGAGCTGCTGATCCTGCTGCACTACCTTGCCCCGAAGTCTGGGGCAGTACCTCCTCATATGACTAAGGTCTCCGCCTCAAAACAACCCCTCGGTGCGGTGACCTGCTGCCCTGATGGCCTATAGACCCACTAGAAGAAGCCTGAATAGCCGGTAGGCGGTATGAACTCTCCTGTATAGCACTGAAGTAGGAGCCAGAAGAACCCTGGGGACCTGGATACCCACTGGAAGAACCTTAGATAGCTAGCGGGCGGTAAGAACTCTCTGGTATGGGGCCTAAAATAGGGGCGCGCTGGAGCACCCAAGGAGGTGGTGGTGCTGAATATGTGGGCCTCCTGGGCTGACCCTTCCCAAGCTAACCTCTGCCCCTAGCCGAGATACCTCTAAACTCTCCGGAGAAACGGGCCCTCTTGTCCTGCTGTATATTCTCTCTACCTCTCCGATAGTAGCCCTCAATCCTCCGAGCAATCTCTACTACCAGCTGGTAAGGAGTCCCCATCTCAACCTATCTAGCCATGTTGGCCTTAATGCTAGAGTGCAACCCTGCAACAAACCTCCACACTCTCTCTGCGTCAGTAGGAATTATCATCAATGCATGGCGGGAGAACTCAGAAAACCTCGCCTCATAGTCGGTCACTGATATCTGACCCTGCTCAAGCTGATACCGCAACTCTTCCCTTTCAGAGATAGGGATATACCTATCCAGGAAAAGCTGTGTGAACTGACCCCACGTAATAGGAGGAAAACCCATTGGCCTACCAAGAACATAAGACTGCCACCATCTACGGGCCCTGCCCTCCATTTGGAAAGTAGTGAAGTCAACACCATGAGACTCCAATATCCTCATGTTGTACAGTTTGTTCCTGCACCTATCAATAAGTCCTGGGCATCCTCATGACGTTCACCTCCGAATATAGGAGGGTGTAACCTAGTCCATCTGTCTAATAACTTTTGTGGATCACGGTCTGCAGCCGGTCTGGGCTCGGGTACCACTGTGACAACTGGCTGATCCCCATGCGCAGGTACTATACCCGGAGTATGATACACTGCAAATACATGACCAAAAGCCTAAGTAGTAGGGTTCTGTGCTCCCCCTCCCGCCTGAGATGTGGCCGGGTCTACTGGAAATAAACCATCCTGAGTCATGGAATCCATAAACCGCAACATACGACCCATGACCTCCTAGAAATCCGGTGTTGTCATAAAGTCCGCCGGTGTAGGCTCAGCTGTAGGGACCTCACCCTACTCCTCAATGATAGGATCCCTCACAAGATCCATCGGTGGTGCAACTGGGGCAGCTCTAGGACGCCCTCGTCCCCTACCTCGGGCCGGTGCCCTCCCCCGGCCTCAGCCTCAGACTCTAGCAATAGGGGAGCAGCTCCTCCCGGGTCTGGAACATTAGCCGTATGCGTCCTCACCATATGTGAGAGAATAGAAGAAGGAAATTTAGTATACCATAAACTGCACGGTAGAAGATGAATAAAGAGTATTTTTTTAACATTCTATAGCCTCTCGAAGATAAGTATAGACGTCTCCGTACCGATCCGTAAGACTCTACCAGGTTTGCCCATAACTTGTGAGACCTACGTGAACTTAGTGCTCTGATACCATGTTGTCATGACCCAAATTCCATTATAGGTCGTGATAGTGCCCAACACCGTTGTTAGGCAAGCCAACCCTAATCAACTCGTGAGTTCTCATTTATTTTACCAAAACAATCCCAACATTTTTAAATCTTAAACTTTTAAACAGTCGATAATTAACAAGTTTATAATAATAAAAATACAACAACAACCCGGTATAATCCCACTTAGTGGGGTATGGGGAGGGTAGTGTGTACGCAGACCTTACCCCTACCATGGGGTAGAGAAGTTGTTTCCAAATAGGCCCCCGACATCCTTCCTTCCAAGAACTTCCCACCTTGCTCTTGAGGAGACTCAAACTCACAACCTCATGCTATAATTGCAAATGCTTGCATCCTTGCTTGCTATTAAGATCACTTAGGTCATGCTAGATATTGGTAAACAAATATAGACGATTATACTCACTTACTTAAGAACTTGTATGAATTATTTGAGTATGACTGAGCAATATGTGCTTACTTGATAATAAATTGCTATTTGTGGATCGGGCTGATCGCCTTGGTAGTAAATAGATGCATCTATGGTTCGCGTCATTCGACTCTCTGGCAGTGCACAGTTTAATATTATGTTGGATCGAGCTGTACGACCTCGGCATAATGTGCGCATGTTATAAAATTGGAATTCTTCCGTGATTTACACTGCTTAAATGCTTGAAATGTAAGTGCTACATGATATGACTAACTTGACATATTATTTATGAAAGAATATCGTACTTCTCCATGATCTTAAACTGTTATTATTATTATTATCCATGGTGTCAAGGGGGTTCAAGTTGAAGATCGTTGAATCACAAATGTTGATCAGAAGCTGAAGATCGTTTCCTTATGCAAGTTAGTTGAGCTGGAAAAATAATGTTGTAGATAACTATCCGTGGTCTACAAGGAAAATAATAGCTAATGAATTTTGTATTCAATATAGATTAATTAATTATGGGAATACTCACATGGAAGGGATGACACTTAAAGAGAGTCTTCAAAAGAAAGAAAATATAATTCTTTTAGGGCTTGTTTGGAAAGCCACATGGGAATTGAAATTAAGTGTAATTGGGTGTAGTTACACACTTTGGCATGTTTGTTTGACCAAGTAATTATTTAGTTGATGAGGAATTAGGTGTAACTGGGAGGAAGTAATTACACTCTCCAATTCTCAAGGGAGGATAAATAATTGGGTGTAATTACATGATGCAATTACAAGGCAACTTTTTCAATTCTCTTTTTCCTTTCAATATTATATTATTTATCTGAAAAACAAAAAAGATGGAAAAGGTAGAGCATTTCTACTTTACTTCTTCCCAATTGCAATTTCACTCCATGTAGATTTTTTTTATCCTTTCTTATTGCATATTTTCTTGATAGCTGACTCCTTATTGAACTTTTTTATTTTCTTAACTTCACGATGCCTTGATATTTATAAGGAAGATAAAGGTTACAACATTAGGCAGGTAAAATACTAGTTAGGTTTAAGTTACAATATTATTTATATGGAAGATATCAATTATTTTTATAATATTATGTAATATTTTATAATTATTTAATATATTTTCTTATACAAGAATATGCATTTTTAATATGTGATAATATATAATATTTAATATCTATCATACATATAAATATTTATCATGCAGTGAAAATTATTTGTATATTTATCTAAAACAATATTTATTTATCTATATAATTACATTTGTACAACCAAACATGACACATGTAATCACACTATAATTACATCATGACAAATAAATATGTCATTGTAATTATAATACTATATATAATTACCATGCGGTATAATTACTACCCGAGTAAATACACTGCCAAATAGTTACACGAGGCTTTCCAAACAGACCCTTAGGATTTATTTTTCTTAAGAGGTAACCGATTAATTTTAGATCTTGGAACTAAAATTGAAAAAGAATTCGACCAACCTCACTCCTATATAAAGCATCATAGTGTTACCATTGAAGATTAACACTATTTGCACAGTTTCAAGAAATTACTTTTGGCAAATAACAATTCATAGCAAGAGGTGATGTCATAGTTTCAAGCTGCACAACTGAATAACATGAAGTTGTTTAGTCCTTTAGTTGTTATTAAGTCTTGACTCATTATTCTTTAATTGTAATCTATTCTGCTTATTGAGAAGTATAATTATCGGTGAATACTTCTTGAGAGTTTATTTCATTTTCTAAGCTACAATATAAGAAATGGTAGCTACAATTGGATTGATTGTAGGGGTTAAGGTACTAAAGTTAGTCCCTCTGGTTATTGAGTTGTAACCCAAATCCGTTCTTTGAAGTTAGTAAAGTTTTGAGGAAAATAGTGTAGGTCATGATTTTTACTTCCCTGGACAAGGAGGATTTCCCCGTAAATTGTTGTGTTTTTTTTTCACACTTTATTTTCTGTTTGTGTCAATTAGTTAGGTTAAACAACCAGGTTCTTTGACAAGCGAAAAATTGGGTAAGGCACAATACACCCCATTTTTTATCACGACCCAAAATTCATTAAGGGCCGTGATGGCGCCGGACACCTTTGTTAGTTAAGCCAACACTAAATAGTTAATTAAATTCCCATTTTAATATTTTTAAAATCATAAATTTCCTTTATTTTAACTAGTAAAAAGATAAACTTTGCAGAATAATATATAATATTTTCAAATCTTAATATTGAATATCTCATAATCATCCCAAAATCCGGTGCCACAAGTGCATGAGCATTTACTAGGAATTAAAATACAAAACAATAATTGTACGAAATGTAAGGTTGGACAAAAGAGGAAATACAAATACTCTGACGGAGACTCTGCTGGCTGCAGATCGTCTCATAGGATGCAGCTCACCTAAGTCTCCGTATCAACCATGCCGCTGCGCTGTAACGATCCTGCCGGTCGTTTCGAGAGTTAGAACCCCGATCCCCTATTAAATACTTCCCCTGTATTTATTTGTGCTATTGTAATTTGTCGGGATGATTCGTTTTGAGTTTTGGGACACTTAGTCCCTAAATGAGAGTTAAGTATTAGAATTTGGACCGTAGTTAGAATAGTATAAAGATGGATCTGGAATGGGATTCCGTCAATTCCTTTAGCTCCGTTAAGTGATTTTGGACTTAGGGGCATGTGCGGATTGTATTTTGGAAGTCCGTAGCTCATTTAGGCTTAAAATGGCAAAAGTTGAAGTTTTGAAGTTTCGGGCCGGTAGTGAAATTTGTGATATCAGGGTCGGAATCTGATTCCGGAAGTTGGAGTAGGTTTGTAGTGTTGAATATGAATCGTGTGCAAAATTTCGGGTCAATCGGACGTGGTTTGGTTGGTTTCGGCATCGGTTGTAGAATTTTGAAGTTTCAAGTTCATTAAGTTTGGTTGGAGGGTGATTCATGATTTTAGCATTGTTTGGTGTGATTTGAGGGCTCGACTAAGTTCTTATGGTATTTTAGGATTGGTTGGTATGTTTGATTGAGGTCTTGAGGGGCTCGGGTGAGTTTCAGATGCTCAATGGGTCATTTTTGGACTTGAGAAGTTGGCAAATTTTGCTGGTATTTCTATTACAGAAGATCTTTCTTCGTGATCGCGTGAGGAGGCTCGCAATCGCGTAGGTTTAGTTGAGGCATAGGAAGTTTTGTTCATCGCGTTTGCGTGCAGGAGTAGGCGAACGCGTAGTAGTGGTGGAATGGTGCATCACAAACGCGTGGGCTATGCCGTGTCCGCTAAGAAGAAGTGAGGTAGCATTGGAGTGGAGTGTTGCTCTTTGCAATCGCATGAGGTCAACCGTGATCGCGTAGGTCCGAGCAGTGAGTGCATCACGTTCACGTGGGGTGTTACGTATCGTAGTGTAAACTTGGGAGCTGTCACGACCCAACCCCCAAACCCGGTTGTGATGGCGCCTCTCGTGAAGACAAGGCCAGCCAGACCAAAACGGAACACCTCTTTTATATAGTTAATTATCATAAACAGTAATAACATATAATATAATACTCATAAATTGCGGAATTTAATGATAATAACCGCAAGAACCATCCCGACACAGCCCAAACCGGGGTGTCACAAGTCATGAGCTACTACAGAATCTGCTATAGGTCTACAAAGTACAGAATTCGATACAACAGTCTGAAGAAAACATAAATGATAGAGGATAAGAGAGACAAGGGGCTGCGGACGTCAACAGCTACCTCGTAACTCCAAATCACCGCCTAGCCTGGACGGAATCAGCGCTCAGGTGCAGACTCTGCTATGCCTAAATCTGCACACATGGTGTAGAGAGTAATGTGAGTACTCCGACTCAGTGAGTAATAATTATAAATAATGGTTGAAAGTATGAAAACACGTAAAGGCACAAGGCAATTCCATATCAAGCATTAAAAATCACTTAAAGCAGTAAATCAGTGAAGAAATCAAATGATATTCCTTTTAAAACAAGTAAAACCGGTAATTTAACAGGTAAATAACAAGTAGAAATCCGCCCCTCGGGCACAGTATCAATCGCTCAACATAGTATCAGCCCCTCGGGCTCACTCTCAGTACAATATCAGCCCCTCGGGCTCAGTATCAATCACTCAGAACAATATCAGCCCCTCGGGCTCACTCTCAGAATAGTATCAGCCCCTCGGACTACCTCACAATCACTCATATCAGCCCCTCAGGCATAGCATCAATCACTCAGAACAATGGGTACCCGCGCTCACTGTGGGTGTGCAGACTCCGGAGGGGCCCCTTCGCTATATCAAGCCACCTCGTAGCGTCATCACTCGGCACTCGGCCTCACATCACTCAATCCACCTCGTGGCATATAAAGTATCTCAGGCCCTCGGCCTCATATCACTCAACATATCCTCACATATGGCCCTCGGCCTCACTCAGTCCAAAAATTATCACAAGCCCCTTGGGCATTAGTAAAACAGTAGTTCTCAGCCCAAAACATGATGTAGAAATATCATTTAAGTTTCAAATCTGAGTAAAAGTGGTTGAGTTTGTAAAACAGTAAATATCAACAGGACTGAGTTCAAATAATAAGTCAAACAGTGAGGAAACAATGATAAAAATCCCTGAAGGGTTCAAATAATTGGCACGAAGCCCAAATATGGCAATCAACCCAAATCATGATGATAACAAATGAATTTCAGTCAAATATTCGGTAAAATCCTCAATCGGGATGGACCAAGTCACAATCCCCAGTAGTGAAAGACCCCACGCTCATAATCCAGCGCGTATCTTCCCTCAATATAGCACTACGATGTGCAATTCGAGGTTTCAAACCCTCAGGACATCATTTACAACCATTACTCACCTCGAACCGGCAAAATTTCTAGCTCGCGATGCCTTTGCCCCTCAATTGGCCTCCACGCGCATCGAATCTATCCAAAATCAGAACGAATACGTCACAATATGCCAAGAGAACAAAGCCCAAGTGAAAACATTCAAAAAATATAAAAAAATACCGAAATTAGCAAAACCCGAGCCCCGGGCCCACATCTCAGAATCTGGTAAAATTTACATTTTCAGAATCCTCATACCCTCATGAGTCTAACCATACCAAAATTATTCAATTCCGATACTATTTGGTCTTTCAAATCGTCATTTTACTTTTTTGAAAGATTTCATAATTTTCTTCCCAAATTCCATTCCAAATCACGAATTAAATGATGAATTCAGTGATAGATTCATGTACTCTAGCCAAATCTGAGTTAAAATCACTTACCCCGATGAATTTCGTGAAAAACCTTCGAAAAATTGCCAAAATCCGATCTCTCTAGGTCAAAATATTAAATAAAACCCAAAACCTCGTATTTATAGGTACCCCCTCAGATTTTAGCTACCGCAGGCTGCACCAAATCGACCGCGGTTCGCGCAAGCCAGTGCCGGCCGTGCAAACACAACTGCGGCCGCACATGCCTTCCTCTACAGTGACAAGCTTTAGTCTTTTGACCATAACTTTTGCTACATATGTCCAAATTGAGATATATCTACTTTTTTGGAAACTAGACACAAAGGGATACAACTTTCGTTTTTGAATCATCTCAAAATTTGTTGTGGATCAAAAGATATAAGCTTCCGAAGTTGGACCAGCGGGAAGGTTCTTCACCGCGGCCGCGACCACTTTTGTGCGGTCCGCGCGATGCCTACCACGGCCGCGCCCGCTTTTGTGCGGTCCGCATAGCACTCACCGCGGGCGCACTCATTTTTGTGCGGACCGCGTGGGTGAGTTCTGGGGCCTGCAACCCTCCTGGACCTGCTACAGCTATGATTTTCGACCTAAAATATCCCGGAACCTACCCGGGACCCCCGAAACTTCAAACTAATTGTACCAACACATCCCATGACATCGTTCAAACTTTTTCAACACTTCAGAATGCTTACAACAACATCAAATCACCAATTTAACATAGGATTCAAGCCTAAGAACTCCAAGAACTCTTAAATTATGCTTTCGATCAAAAGGTCTATCAAATCTCGTCCGAATGACCTGAAATTTTACACACACATCCCAAATGACACAACGAAGCTACTACAACTCTCAAAATTTCATTCTGACCCCTATATCAAAATCTCACCTATCAAACCGGAAAGCGCCGAAATCTCAATTTCGCCAATCCAAGCCTAAACCTTCCACGGACTTCCAAAAATGCATTCCGATCATGCTCCTAAGTCCCAAATCACCTAACGGAGCTTACCAAATCATAAAAATTCTCATCCGAGATCAAATACACATAAGTCAAATTTTGGTCAAACCTTTCAAATTTAAGGCTTCAAACTGAGAACTGTTCTTCTAAATTCATTCCGATTACCCTGAAAACCAAAACCAACGATTTATATAAGGCATAATGTATACACAGGGCAAGTCATGCCCGAAGACTGGCGATCAAAGTGCAAAAGTTCAAAATGACCGGTCGGGTTGTTACAGGAGCCAACGAAGTTGTTCTTTGCGATCGCGAGGTGTTTCCGCGATCGCAATTAAGGAAATCGCTTGGCAAATTTTTAAAATTCAAAACGAGGGTTTGAGTTCATAACTTCAAAATTTGATTGAAAGCTCGGTAGAAGGCAAAAATTGGAGAGATTTTCGGAAGAAGTTTGCGGGTAATGATTTCTAACTTCTTTTTGATTATATCCCATTAATCTAAATATGAATTCATCATTTAATTTCGGATTTGGAATGAAAAACTGAGAAATGTTCTTAGGCCAAATTTTGAGATTTTGATAGAGATTTTGGTATCGAATTTGAGTGAATTTAGTATGGTTAGACTCGTGAGTGAATGGGTGTTCATAATTTGTGACTTTTACCCGATTCCGAGACGTGGGTCCGGGGAGAATTTTTGGACGTTTTCCTATTTTCTCGCTTTAGCTTTAAATTCATTAGTTAAATTAGTTGCGTGTAGCTATATTTACGTCATGTAACTAATTTGATTAGATTTGGGCCACTCGGAGTTGGATACTCGTGGCAAGAGCATGATCTCGGATTGATTTGAGCTTGTTTCGAGGTAAGTGTCTTGCCTAACCTTGTGTGGGGAAACTCCCTTTAGGATTTTGGTACTATTGCTATATGAATACCGTGTATGTGAGGTGACGAGTCGTACACGTGTTAATTGTTGAAAAACCCCATTTTCGTTAAGTAAATGCCTAAGTTTTTCCATTAATTGAGCAATACTAGTATATGTAGCCTCCTGTTTAGCATAGGAAAACATGTTTATCTGCCTTAACTGCCTTATCTGCTTTAACTGCCTACATGGACTCTGTGTAGCATGTTTAGGGTAGAAATTGCTTGTCTCTTTGATATGAACTTGAATAAAACTGTATATTTTTTGTTGAGACTGTTGTGTGTATGGATTGGGTTGTGTATTTATATTTGGGACTATGGAACAGTATTCTGGGATCCCCCTGCATTTTTACTTTAAGACTACAGAACGGTATTCCGGGAGATCCCCCATACACATTTACGATTTGGACTACGGGACGGTATCCCGGGAGATCCTCTGTACATTTACGTTTAGGACTACGGGACGGTATCTCGGAGATCCCCTGTTGTTTTTCTCTGTGTAATGAGTTGTATTTTTTTTCCTGTGATTTCATTTCATTGACTGTTAGCTTTTATCTTCATTGTCATATTCATAACGTTTTATCTTGTTATATATATATATATATATATAACCAGTAGGGCCCTGACCTAATCTCGTCACTACTCGACCGAGGTTAGGCGTGGAACTTACTGGGTACTACTGTGGTGTACTCATGCCCTTTCCTGCACATGTTTTTGTGTGTAGATCCAGGTTCTTCTTCTCAGCCATACTTCTAGTGAGGCGAGGCATTCCAAAGACTTCGAGGTATATTTACTGCGTCCGCAGACCTAGAAGTCCCTCTCTCTTCTTTTCTTAGTTACAGACTTCCTGTATTTTTCTTCGTTGTTCGACTATCTGGAGATTTGAAACATTATGTACTTCTATAACTTGTGATTTCATGAGATTTCGGGTTTTGTGAGTGCTATGTTCAGTTTGAGAGTGTTATTATTGTATATGTCGGGCGACATTTTAAACTCCTTTATTATTTTTACCTATTAAATTGTTAATTTCTCTTTATTTCATTTCCTCAAATTTTGTTAGTCTTACCTAGTCGTAGAGACTAGGTGTCGTCACGATAGTTCACGGAGGGAGAACTTGGGTTGTGACAAGTTGGTATTAGAGCTCTAGGTTCATAGGAGTCATGAATCACAAGCCGGTTTATTAGAGTCTCGTAGATCGGTACGGAGACGTTTGTACTTTTCTTCGAGAGGCTATGTAACTATTAGGAAAATTCCACTTCATTTGATTCCTTGTCGTGCGAGATTTTTTATTTCAAAATTCTAAACCTCTGTCTTCTATTCTCTCACAGATGGTAAGAACACGTGCTATCAGAGATGACCAGGCACCCGCACTCCCTTCTAGAGCCGCCAGAAGTTGAGGACGCGCACATGGTGCAACTAGAGAACCCACGCGAGCTGCTACAGAGGAGCCACCAGTAGCTCCAGCCGGAGCCCAGGCACCTGATACACCTACTGCTACTACTACTCTAGTTCTCTAGGAAACCCTTGCACAGTTCATGAGCATGTACACCGCTCTAGCTCAGGCAAGGTTTATTCCCCTTACTGCAGCCACATCTGAGGCCGGGGGAGGAGCACACGTCGCCCGCACTCTAGAGCAACGGGTTCAGGTTGATCAGACACTAGAGGTTATACCAGTACCGCCTGTAGCCCCAGATCAGCCCAAGGATAGGGCAACAACTTCAAAGGAGGAGCAGCGGAAGCTTGAGAGGTTCATGAAGTACAAGCCTCCTACATTTAGTGGTCTAGTATCAGAGGATGCTCAGGGCTTTTTGGAGGAGTGCCATCGTATCCTCCGCATTATGTGTGTAGCAGAGTTTAGTGGGGTTTCTTTCACTGCCTTCTAGCTTCGAGGGGTGGCCTATCAGTGGTGGCGTACTTTTGATTTGGACAGTCCGGCTGAGGCAGCTTCCCTTTCATGGACCCAGTGTTCGGATATGTTTTTGAGGGAGTTTGTCCCTCAGAGCCTTAGGGACGCATAGCGCGCGGAGTTTGAGCATTTGCGCCAGGGTACTATGACTATTTCGAAGTATGCTGTCCGTTTCAGTGACTTGGCTAGGCATGCACCGACCTTGGTTTCTACAGTTCATAAGAGAGTTTGCCGGTTTATTGAGGGGATCATTATCAACATTAGGTCTAGCATGGCCGGGAGTTGGAGATGGATATTGCTTATCAGTAGGTGGTGAGCATTGGTAGGAGAGTAAAAGACATGCTTGCTCGGGATAGGAGGAGAGAGAGGCCAAGAGGTCTTGAGAGTCGGGCCATTATTCTAGTGCCAGTGCCCCAGTTGCAATTCGTCATGGTAGGGGTTATGCGAGTCGCCCCATTCAATCAGCTTTTCCAGTAGCTGGTGGTATTCCAGCTTTGCCTAGGCCTCAGGAGCCTTATTATGCACCTCTAGTACCTAGTGTGCCTCCTGCACGAGGTGCCATCAGTGGTCAATCCAGTCGACCTAGGCTGAGCCAGTCACAATTTCCACGCCCTCTCGGAGCTTGTTTTGAGTGTGGCGACACACGCCATATGGTGAAAGATTGCCCTAGACTGAGGAGGGGTGCACATCCACAACCTTCTCAGCCACAACGTGCTCCACCAGGTCCTCAGGCTATGATTACAGCACCAGCTACCACCCCACTTATTTAGCCAGCCTGAGGTGGAGGTCGGGGTGGTAGGGGTTGCCTTAGAGGGGGAGTTCAGGCCAGATACTATGCCCTTCCTGCTCGTACCGAGGCTGTTACTTCAGATTCTTTCATTACATGTATTGTTTCGGTCTGTCATAGAGATGCATCAGTTCTATTCGATCCAGGCTCCACTTATTCTTATGTGTCTTCTTATTTTGCCCCATATTTGGGCGTATCTCAGGATTCTTTGAGTTCCCTTGTTTATGTTTCTACTCCCGCGGGAGATTCTCTTGTTGTGGACCGCATTTATCAGTCGTGTTTGATTGTCTTAGTGGTTTTGAGACCAGAGCTGATTTATTATTGCTCAGTATGGTAAATTTTGATGTTATCTTGGGCATGGACTGGTTGTCGCCCCATTATGCTATCCTTGATTGTCACGCCAAAATCGTGATGCTGGCTATGCCAGGTGTATCGTGAGTAGAGTGGAGGCGTACTTTAGATCACACTCCCAACATGGTTATTTTATTTATTAAGGCTCAACGAATAGTTGAGAAGGGGTGTGATGCGTATCTAGCCTATGTAAGAGATGTCAGTATCGATACCCCTATAGTTGATTCAGTCCCAGTAGTGAGGGATTTTCCTGTTGTGTTTCCAGGTGATCTTCTGGGTATGCCACCCAACAAAGATATTGATTTTGGTGTTGATATGTTACCGGGCAGTCAACCCATCTCTATTCCTCCTTATCGTATGGACCCTCTTGTGTTGAAGGAGTTGAAGGAACAGTTGTAGGAATTGCTTGATAAGGGCTTTATTCGGCCCAGTGTGTCACCTTGGGGTGCTCCTGTCTTGTTCGTGAAGAAAAAGGATGGTTCTATACGTATGCGCATTGATTATCACCAGCTGAACAAAGTTATAGTGAAGAACCAGTATCATTTGCCTCGTATTGATGACCTGTGTGATCAGTTATAAGGTGCTCGAGTGTTTTCTAAGATTTGACTTGCGTTTGGGTTATCATCAGTTGAAGATTCGGGAGCCAGACATCACGAAGACTACTTTCAAGACTCTGTATGGTCATTACGAGTTCCTTGTTATGTCATTTGGGCTAACCAATGCCCCAATAACATTTATACATTTGATGCACAGTATATTCCGGCCATATCTTGACTCATTCATCATTGTCTTTATTGATGGCATTCTGGTGTACTCCCGGAGTCGGGGAGATTATGAGCAACACTTGAGGACAGTGCTTCAGACCTTGAGAGAAAAGAAATTATATGTGAAGTTCTCAAAATGTGAGTTCTGGTTGGATTCCGTGGCATTTTTGGGTCACGTAGTATCGAGTGAAGGGATCAAGGCGGATCCGAAGAAAGTGGAAGCAATGCAGAGTTGGCGCAGACCATCCTCAGCTATAGAGATCTGTGATTTTCTTGGTTTGGCGGGTTACTACCGTCGATTTGTTGAGGGATTCTTATCTATTGTAGTACCTATGACCAGGATGACCTAGAAGGATTCTCCGTTCAAGTGGACGAAAGAGTGTGAGGAGAGCTTTCTGAAGCTCAAGACAGCTTTGACTACAACCCCAGTATTAATATTTCCTACAGTTCGAGGTCTTATACTGTCTATTGTGATGCCTTGAGGATTGGCCTTGGAGAGGTATTGATACAGGATGGTAGGTTGATTGCCTACGCGTCCAAACAGCTGATGGTGCATGAGAAGAATTATCATGTCCATGATCTCGAGTTAGCTGCTATTGTTCACGCCTTGAAAATCTGGCGTCATTATTTGTACGATGTTCCTTGTAAGATCTACACTGATAACCAGAGTTTGCAGCATCTGTTCAAGCAGAAGGACCTTAATCTGTGTCAGAGGAGGCAGTTAGAGTGCTTAAGGATTATGACATCACTATATTATACCATCCGAGAAAGGCCAAAGTGGTGGCCTATGCTTTGAGTCGCCAGGCAGAGAGTTTGGGGATTTTGGCTTATCTACCAGTAGCAGAGAGGCCCATGGCGATGGATGTTCAGGCCTTAGCCAGCCAGTTTGTGAGGTTGGATATTTCGGAGCCTAGTCGGGTCCTAGCTTTTGTGGTTTCTCGGTCTTCCTTGTTTGATCATTTGAGGGAGCATCAGTATGATGACCCCCATTTGCTCGACCTCAGGGACAATTCTCTACATGGTGACGCCAAAGATGTGACCATCGGTGATGACGAGGTATTGAGGATGCAGGGTCGGATATGTATGCCCAATATTGATGGTCTTCGGGAGTTGATTCTAGAGGAGGCCCACAGTTCGCGGTATTTCATCCATCCGGGTGCCGTAAAGATGTACCAAGATTTGAGGTAGCACTATTGGTAGAGGCGGATGAAGAAAGATATAGTTGGGTTTGTAGCTCGGTGCCTCAATTGTCAGCAGGTGAAGTATGAGCACCAGAGACCTGGTGGCTTGCTTAAGTAGATAGAGATTCTGGAGTGGAAGTGGGAGCAGATCACCATGGATTTCGTAGTTGGACTCTGTCACGACCCGGATTTTCCACCCTCGGGAGTCGTGATGGCGCCTACTCGTAGAAGCTAGGCAAGCCATGAAATTTAGAAAATTCTTTACTTCTTTGTTTTAATCCTTTTAACATCTTGCTTTTAACAGGTGATAAACATTTAAATAATAGCGGAATATGAGATTAAGCGGAAGACTTAAACGAAATAAACCAAAATAATACGGAAATCAACATATGCCTCTACCCAAAAACCGATGTCACAACATTCACGAACTAACTATGATTACTACATACAAACGTTTGAAAGAAGGAACACTGTCTGTCTCAGATATAATGATAACAGAACAAAATAGCTAATAGAAGAGATGCCGGGCCTGCGAACGCCTGCAGGACTATCTCGGAATCTCGGTGGACTGAAGGCTGGCTCCCAAGCTACTATTGCTGACCCGATGCTGCTCCGATATCTGCACATAAGTGCAGAGTGTAGCATCAGCAAACCGACCCAATGTGCTGGTAAGTGCCTCACCTAACCCCGACGAGGTAGTGACGAGGCTAGGACCAAACTCCAGATAAACATGTGCAATTATATGATATACAACGGAAAGTAAAGCAGAAATAAACGAGTAAGGATGGGAGGGGGAAACATGCTTCGGGGAATAGCAGGTAAAACAAAATATCAAGAGAACTATAAAGGAATCAAAATCCAACCACTAACAAGAATAAGGAAAACAAAGGCAGATTTCACTTTCTTTACACGTCTTGTTGTAGGCGTGCAACCCGATCCCATGTCCTGTATCTCGTGGCAAGCGTGCCACGCGCTCCCATTTCATTTATCTTGTGGGAGGCGTACCACCGCTCCCATTTCATTATATCTTGTGGTAGGCGTACCACCTACTCCCATTTTATTATATCTTGTGGTAGGCGTACCACCCGCTCCCATTTACAAGCCAACAATAATCACAAGGAATCCCGACAAGGGTACAAGAACAATATAACAACTTCCCGGCAAGGGAACAATGATATTTCAACAACATCCCGGCAAGGGAATAATAGTATCAAACAAACATCCCGGCAAGGGAAAAATACTATCAAAACAAACATCCCGACAAGGGAACAATGGTGATAATAACATATGAAGTTCAATAAACCACAACAGAGTCATAACAATTATAATACAAGACTCACGGGCATGCTTGACACCAACATATAGATACTCGTCACCATGCCTATACGTCATACTCCACAATTAACATGTAGCAAATAAGACACAACTCCTAATCTCTCAAGCTAAGGTTAGACCAAATACTTACCTCGATGCCTCGAACACAACTCAAGTTTTAATTATAGCTTTACTCCTTGATTCCTCCGCCAATTCGCTTGTATCTAGACACAGGTTACATAATTACATCACTAAACGCTAAATGAATCAATGTGAATGCATGAAAATGGATTTTCCAAAGTTTTACTCAAAAAGTCAAAATCGCCCCTAGGCCCACATGGTCAAAACCGATTACCCATTCCCCCACGAGCTCAATATGTAATTTGTTTTGAAATCGGATCTCAAATCGAGGTCCAAATCCTCAATTTTTTAAAAACCTAGGTTCTACCCAAAACACCCAATTTCCCCCATGAAAATTATTGATTTGAAGTTGAAATCATGTTAAAAGATGTTAGTGATTGAAGAAAACTAGTTAAAAATGACTTACAATTGATTTGGAGAAGAAAGGTTATTTTTAAAAATCGCCTCTTATGTTTTTGGGGTTTTTGAAAAATGCAAAATAACTGAAAATATCGTCTATTTATATCCCTCTCAGACCCCCTGTGCGGACCGCACAAAATGGACTGCGGCCGCACAGGCCTTCCAGAGGTACTGTGGCCCAGCGCTCTGTGTGAACCGCACGAAATGGACCGCGGCCGCACATGTCTCCACCGCATTCCGCACGAAACCGATCGCGGCCACACAGGTCTCCACCGCGCTCCGCACGAAACCGAACGCGGAACGCACTGGCCCCCTACCAGGGACTGCATTGTCCCCCTACCGCGGTCGCACACATTTTTGTGCGGACCGCACTGGCGGGCTCAGAGACCTGCAACTTCTGGTTTTAAGTCTAAAACATCCCGAACCTACCCGAAACTCACCCGAGCCCTCAGAACTCCAAATCAAGTGTGCATACTAGCTCAAAAACATCATATGGACCTACTCGTGTAATCAAATAATCAAAATAACATCATGAACATCAAATTAAACCTCGAGATCAATGAAATTTCTCAAAGCTTCTATAAACAAAATTTTTGCAATTTAAGTCTGAATCACGTCAAATGACATTCGTTTTTCACCAAATTCCACAGAAACATCTTAAATCATATATGAGACACGTACCGAGCACCGGAACCAAAATACGGTCCCGATACCATCATGTTCTAAGAAAAATTTTATTTCAATTTTCCTTAAACAATTTCAAAAAACAATTTCCTTTAAAAATTCATTTCTCGGGCTTGGGACCTCAGAATTCGATACCGGGCATATGCCCAAGTCCCATATTTTCCTACGGACCCTCTGGGACCGTCAAATCACGGGTCCAGGTCCGTTTACCCAAAACATTGACCGAAGTCAAATTTATTCATTTTATAGTCAAAACTTATCATTTTTCACAGATTTTCACATTTAAGCTTTCTGGCTACGCACCCGGACTGCACACACAAATCGAGGTGGTGCTAAGGGAGGTTATTAAGGCCTCAGAACGTAGAATTTCATTACAACACAAGTGATGACCTTTTGGGTCATCACAGACTCCCACGGACTTTGAGGAAGTTTGATGTCATTTGGGTGATTATGGAGCGGCTGACCAAGTCCATGCACTTCATTCCTGTGTGTACTACCTATTCTTTAGAGCAGTTGATTGAGATTTATATCCGAGAGATTGTTCTATGCATGGTACTCTAGTTTCCATCATTTCTGATAGAGGTACTCAGTTTACATCGCGATTCTGGAGAGCCGTTTAGCATGAGTTGGGTACTCGGGTAGAGCTGAGCACATACCAACGGATAGTTCGAGCGCACTATTCATATTCTTGAGGATAGGCTCCATGCGTGTGATATGGATTTTGAAGGCTCTTGGGATCAGTTTTTGCCACTTACGAAGTTTGCCTACAACAATAGTTATAAGTCCAACATTCAGATAGCATCATATGAGGTACTATATGATAGGCGGTGTAGATCCCTGGTGGGTTGGTTCGAGCCGAGCGAGGCTAGATTATTGGGTACTAACTTGGTTCAGGACACTTTGGAGTAGGTTAAGGTAATTTAGGATAGACTCCGCACGGCCAAGTCCAGATAGAAGAGTTATGCGGATCGGAAGGTTCGTGATGTTTCCTATATGATTGGAGCACGGGTCTTGCTTCGGGTTTCGCCTATGAAGAGTGTTATGATATTTGGGAAGAGGGCAAGTTGAGCCCAAGGTTTATTGTCCCATTAGAGGTGTTGTGACGTGTTGAGGAGGTTGCTTATGAGCTTGCTTACCTCCCAGATTAGCAGGAGTTCATCTAGTTTTTCATGTTTCAATGCTCCGAAGGTATCACGATGATCCGTCGCACGTGTTGGATTTCAGTTCAGTCCAATTGGACAAGGATCTATTTTATGTTGAGGAGCCAGTGGTTATATTGGACATGCAGGTTCGAAAGCTGAGGTCAAAGAACATTTCATCGGTAAAGGTTCAGTGGCGGGGTTAGCGGGTCAAGGAGGTGACTTGAGAGACCGAGCGGGATATGCACAGTCGTTACCCTCATCTTTTCACCACTTCAGGTATATCTCTATGCTCGTTCGAGAACGAACGAACGTTTTAAGAGGGGGGATGTAACGACCCGACCGGTCATTTTGCCCTGATCCCCTATTAACTGCTTTCCCCGTGTTTATTTCTGCTGTTGTGATTTGCCGGGATGATTCGTTTTGAGTTTCGGAGTGTTTTGGGACACTTTGTCCCTAAATGAGAGCTTAAGCATTAGAATTTGGACCGTAGTTGGAACAGTGTGAAGACGGCTCCGGAATGGGATTCCGTTGATTTCGTTAGCTCCATTGAGTGATTTTGGGCTTAGGGGCGTGTCCAAATTATATTTTGGAGATCCGTATCTCATTTAGGCTTGAAATGGCAAAAGTTGAATTTTTGGAGTTTCGGGCCGGTAATGGAATTTGTGATATCAGGGCCGGAATCCGATTTCGAATGTTGGAGTAGGTCCGTAGTGTTGAACATGACGCGTGCAAAATTTGGGGTCAATCGGACGTGGTTTGGTTGGTTTCGGTATCGGTTGTAGAATTTTGAACTTCAAGTTCATTAAGTTTAGATTGGAGGGTAATTTGTAATTTTAGCGTTGTTTGGTATGATTTGAGGGCTCGACTAAGTTCGTATGGTATTTTAGGATTGGTTGGTATGTTTGGTTGAGGTCCCGGGTGTTGATACCCAATTTTCCCATAATATTTTCAAAACTTTGCTCGGGCATCAATTAGTATTTCTCATACAATTTCTGTATTTTTAAATATTTTTAACTAATTTCTCACAGCATTTATTTTACAAAACAATTATTAAATTGCATCACAAAATAGTTTTAATAATTTTGTCACTTAATTTTATCATTTGCATTCGTATTAAGTCTCAATTATTTCACAAATATCCACATTTGTATTTTTAGGATACAATTGCAATTACTTTGTAATTATAGCCTATGCATGCATTATTATATTATTTTACTAGAAAATAGTCTTTTATATTTTTTAAATATTAAGTAATTAATTAAAAATATTTTCATATATTAAAATCATTTTTTATAATTTATTTACCATTTTTAAAATTATTTTAGAAACTAATTACGTATTTAACAAATAGCCCTTTTTATTTAAAACTTAGCCTATTAGCCAAGCCCAATTTTAACCCCTTAAATCAGCCCAAGAACCCCAGGCCCAATACCCATATGACCCTAACAAATCTACCCGACCCGGCTCTTGTTAGATCCTGGTCGTTGATCGTTTTGATCAACGGTCCAGATCTCCCCTTACCTAAAATAAACTAACCTATACCCCCCAAACCCATAATCATTTTCCTCCTTTCACCGACGTCATCTGTTCCTCTCCTCTCTTACATGCTCTCAACCTAAACCCTAATCTCCAATCGCCGTCACCCAAAATCAATCACTAATCCTTTGAATCCATGTTCGATCTATGGCATCCTATGGCTGTATAAAGCCTCTGCTTGTCTCATATCCCCTTGGTTGTTCGATTATGTGGTTTTTGTGGAAGAACCTCGAAGAGATCTAGTCCAGATCTCGTTCAAATCTCTTCAAGGGTTCGTCCATGGTTTGCGAGTAATTTCTACTGAAGTTCCATGGTTCAAATTTCTGGTTCAAAACCAGGTTCTCATTACCCCTCCCCTTCTCCTCAAAACCCTAATCTTTGGACATGAATCCATCCCGATCTTTGTAGATCGGGAAGGATTTTGAGTTTGTCAATAACTTTTCTTTAAAGTTCTCTTGTTTCTTTACTGTCAACCGATTTTAGCACTATATCTTGGGTTCTTTGCTGTCTACTGTTTGAATCTCTGCATACTTGAATTGCTTTCAAATTTTTGTTTGCTTTTCTTTAAGTTTTTCTTACTCCTCTACTACTGACTGATTTTAAACACTACAATACTTCAGGTTTTGATTTCTGTGACTAGGGTTTCCCGAAATTTTCTTTCTCCAAAACGTTTGATGATTTTGAGTGTTCAATCTTCTGTTTCTTGTGTGTTTAACCGATTTCATGAAGATTGCTTTAACCCTAACTTGTTTATGCTAAAAGCCCTAATTTTTCAACATTATTGTTTGGATTTTGAGTTTGTCTAGGTTACTAGACTTTGTCCTATGCTTTGGTTTCTGTGATTCTTCTTAGCCTAATTCAATGTCTTTTGATCCTAATGTGCCTCTATAGATGTTCTTGGTTCGACTCTTCTACTGATTCTATATGTATATGTTCATTTTTACCTATTCATGGTAAACCTATACTTTTCTCCTTAAATCAGTGATTGATTTGGATTCTTGATTTATCAGTTTGTTTTGTTAAGACCTATTCCTGACTATTTCCTTATTTACAATCTTGAGTAGCTTTCTTACCTTGTTCGATTAATTGTGTTATTTACTGATTCCTCACCAATCATTTCCTTAATTAAAATTCTGTCTATTTACCGCTAATTGCTCGTTTGATTTTCTTTCCTTAAATGTATTTTGCCTTTACCGTTGGTTGATTACCCTTAATTAAGGGATAATTATACTAACTGATGTATAATTGATTCCGTGTCTTCCTTAATTGCAGAAGGGTTGATTCCCTTTACCTTATTTTCCTTGTTCTTAACTGCTATATATGCTCTCTTTTACTCCTCACTTCGACACGAACAATAGTTCATCTACACTCTCACACTCTTAAAAACTCTCCATTCTCTTCTATTACTTGTAATTCTTACTAATCCAGTCAGCTGTAAGCCAAGGCTGGCTACTTGCATCATCTCTGCTCTATACTCTGTATTCTCTCCTTAACTAGTATGTTCTGATTCAATTCACATTCCAAATCTATGTGTTTTCTTTGTTGCTGCAGTTAATTAGTTGTGATTTCCAGTTCTACTTGCTACTCTATTATATGTAGTCAGTATGCCTAGATTACTGTATCACACAACATGTTTAAGTTTGTTTTGTTAAAAGCTATAACTAGTATATTGTTTAGCATGTCAATACTGCTTTAGATAATTTGTTCACTAGTATGTCTAAGCTACATTGTATGTTTACTGTCTCACCCAGCATGTCTAAATTCTGCTTGTTCTGTATATGATTAGTATTTCTAAAACCTGGAATGCTTCATGAAGTGTTTGACTAGTTTGTTCATCTAAGTCTAACTTGCTCTACTTCACCAATGAGATCCTGTTTGTGTCTAAGACATGTGTGTTCTCAACATATCTTTGTAACTAACTTGTCTTCTTGAGGAATCTGTGTATTTGTTTGCCATCACTAAGGTGCATTCTAGGTGTCCCCTACCCATTTCTCCTTGTGTGAAGTCTATTATGAAACTGTGTGTTCTGTGACTTGCTCTCTGATCCCAAAAGAAAAAAAATGTGTTCTTCATGTTTTCTCGATCTGTTTCTACCCTAACTATGTACTGGTTTTCAGAAAACTCTTTCCATTCCTAAGACCTTCTTTCTACTATTTACCAAACTCTTTCAAGTCATTATACACTCTCACATTGTTCTTAGATTAACTAAGTCCTACCCCTCTGGTATGTGTACTGCTTTGAGATCATTGAGATCTCTCTGAACTCTTGAATGTTAGGGCTGTCACTTCTACACTGCACATAATCAGTCTTTGTTTGATGAATGTCTGGGTGTGAGCACTACCCGGGATCCTTGAGGTCCTTAGGGAACTCTGACACACCTAGACATGAATTGGGCTATGGAACTTTGGGCATTTGAGACTAGTGAAGGCTTGGTACACCAGATTTGTTTTGGGCCTGCTTCAGGCTTCATATAGTTTAACTTCCACTCTATTTATGTAATTTATATTCATTTCTTGGTCTGTAATAATTATTGTAAATAAACAGTGATGTGATTAGTGAAAAGGGGAGGGTAGTTGTATATTGTGGGTAAATTGGGTAGATAACATGCCTATAGGGTCTATTTCGATTCAAATGTGTTTGTTAGATAACATGCCTATAGGGTCTATTTTGATTCAAATGTGTTTCCTAGATAATATATCTATAGGATCTACTTTGGTTTAAATAAATTCTGCATGCTTTACTTTCACATAATTAGATGCCATGCCTATAGGATCTAAATTAGCTTTATAATTAGATATCATGCCTATAGGGTGTAAAGTAATCGAAGTTCAGTTTCCATTACAACATGTATTCAAATTCGTCTCCTTAGAAATCATGCCTATAGGATTAAAATCAGTTTTAATAGAAATCATGCCTATAGGATCAGTTTAGTTAGATCTAAAATCAGTTTAACTCTAAGCTTATACTGGTAAGTTCTGAATCAGTTTAATTAAATAACCTACTCTTTTCGTGTTCATCAATATTGATAGAAAACATGCCTATAGGACCCAAATTACCTGTTTAAAATTATTTACTGATTTACTATCTTCCTAATCAATAATAGATATCATGCTCATAGGACGTCACTATTATATGCATAGGTAAGCCTATAGGGCGATTAAAAATCATGCAGCTGTAAAACTGTGTTCTGTTATCTGTGGCTGCTCATAATCAACAAGTCTAAAATCAGTAGGCAAAATGAATAGGTCTTTGACACTTTGGTCCTAATTCAGTACTGAACAATCTTTGCTCACCTAGATATCATGTCCTAAGGTTTTCTCTTAAATAATTGAAACTGTTGTTTGAGACGTGCACTTACTTGTTCTACTTTGTGGAGGTAAATGTGAGCCTTTAATTGTTCTCTTTAATACAGTCCTAACTGTTTTGTTTGACGCCTAGATTTTTCTCCTTTAAGTACTTTAGGATGGTCTAGAACTACCTGAATTAGAGGTTCAAAATACCTCCATGGCCATAAGGAAGGAACGGATAGTGCACGCATAAGATATCTTTCAAGATTGCTAGAATGCTTTAGGCTATGACCAAAGGGAGGGAATTGGGTATTAAGGATATGATGATTACGCGCTAATATCACATGTAGCCCCTCGTTGATGAGTGATTACCGGGCATTGTGTAGGTATGATCCTGTAGGCTAGCCAATTTAGGACCCCTTTTCCCAACTCTCGTTGTTTAAATGGATTTACTTTCTTTATATATGTGCAAATTGTTAAAACCCTTTTTCCTTACTTTCATTACTTGAATCATACATGTACTTAGAATGTCAAAACATGCCTTTATTTGCAAATATATGTTAAAACTATTTACTTGTTAACATGACTAATTTACATAGTATAAGTTCGGCCGGAACCCACCGTTGTGGACCGCGAGTGATGCCTAACACCTTCACCTCAAGGATATTTCGAGCCCTTACCCTAAATCTCTGTTAATACAAACTAGTCCAAGAGTTAATCGCTCTAAGGTGCCCTAACACACCATAATCTGTTAGGTGGCGACTCTTTAAATACCCAATTCCCAAAAGAAAATGAATTATTCCCCCTATGAATGTCGAAACCCGAACTTCCTCGTCGAAAGGGAAAAAAGGGGGCGCGACAGCATGGCGACTCTGTTGGGGATATTTTAGGCTCTTACCATAACGAACTTATCTTTCGTGAATTAGTCCAAGCATGCTCTATCCCATGTACCCTTTTCCCTTATTTGAATTTAATTGTCTATTTTTCAAGCATTTATGATTCTTTATTTCCGAAACTAACTTGTCTCCCTGTTTTCTTTTTTTGTAACTGTCTTTTCAATTATTTAGATACTACATTTATTATTTTCTTACGTGCAAATACTTGACAACATGCTATTTATTGCTACATAAATCATACTCAACATCATACTCCATTCGTGCGTAATTAATCCTATAGCAACGCTTGATGAGTGTTTGCGCTCTTCCTATATATCACCTTTTAAATTCAGAAAGGCGTATTTACGGTAAAAATAGTCGATCAGCGGTGCGTTCGATGATTCTGTGCCTTTCCCCCTCAAGTTGTCCGCTTGAGGGTCCCAGTCTACACCTCTATAGCAACCCTACTCTAAATAAATTGTACATGCATCAAGGTCAAACCTAGCTGGGTTAATATATTTTCCACATAATAACCCTTTAAGACAAGCCTTGTCCAAAAGTACATCGGGTTTCCCATAATTCCAATGGATATAACCACGATTATGTGCATTAATTTGGAGAAATAAGTGCCAATATGCTAATCATTACTATATAAATAGACAAACCTGGAGGGGGAAAGGGTCTAACTCTCTTTATTTTGCAGAAAATGAGGCACGAGGTCCCCAGATTCGGTATGGTTAGCACACCCTCACTTTTGCTAGATTGGTGGAGGGATCTTCCTTCATGTGACCAAAACCATGTGAAATGAGTCTTAGGAAACTTGCCTTCTCTGATGGATCTTCAGCTCAACAAAATGTTGATCGAGGCTGCAACTATGTTTTGGGACAAGGAAAGGGTTGTGTTCCGTTTTGGGAACATAGAAATGACTCCCCTCCTAGAAAAAATAGGAGGATTTGCTGGGTTGCCTTGGGATAGCCCTAATCTGTTAGCACTTGAAAATCGCACTGCTAGGGGATTTCTGAAAATGATGGGGCTGAAGAAGAATGACAACTTGAAATGCCTAAAGGACTCCTACATACCTTTTGAGTTCCTTTATGAAAGATACGGTCACAACAACTCCTACCGTATTTTTGATGATGAGTTCTCAATCACTTCTTTAGGTTGGATTCATCGTAGGGTCTTCGTGTTTATTATGTGTTTCTTGGGCATGCTGGTATTCCCAATCCAAGGGGATAGGATCCATACTAGGTTAGCCATGGTGACCAAAACTCTGATGGACGAGATCGCGGGGGGAGACATACACTATCATCCCTATGATCGTTGCAAACATGTATCAGGATTTGGAGCGATGTCAGAAGGGGTTCAGGTTCTTCGAGGGTTGCAACTTGCTGCTACAGGTTGTCACACCTCCTTTTACCTACCCCGGAAGGGTATAAAGGAGTTTTTCCAATTTAAGTGACAATCAAAATGGGATTATTATTTTAAGATCTAAGTCTCCACTTGGGATAATTTATGGTGTCCCAAGTCACCGGATTAGAATCCCGAATCGAGGAAAGATTTGACTCTGTTTATGTCTGCGAACACAGATATCCGAGTAAAGAATTCTGTTAACCTGGGAGAAGGTGTTAGGCATTCCCGAGTTCCGTGGTTCTAGCACAGTCGCTTTGATCATACTTGGCTTATTAAAATTGTTTAATTACTCATTTTTAGAACCTATGTGCTTTTACCTCTTTTAATTAAGAAAACATCTTGAAACAAGTCACGCGTACGTGTACCCGTTTGTTTGGCGTGTCAAAATCGTGTCACGTGAATGTGTCCACAATTAATGACACTTTATTATTATTAAGAAAATTTAGTCGAAGTTGCACGAACGCATACTCCGAATTAGTCTTTTTAAAATCGTAATTATATTACGCGAACATATACACAATCACGGTGGTATATTAAATGGGCCTAAAGCAAACTACAAACATTTGTTGTTTACATCTAAATCACAAGAATTAATAGAGGGCCGTGTATTTTAAGGTTTTATCCGGCATGGTGCACCTCAATTCCAAATTTAAAAAGGGAAATTCAGACTAAATTTTGGAGGGCCATAAACTATTTGTGTTATCTAGTATGGCTCATCTCAAATTAATTACGATAACTAATTGAATTAATGTGATTTAAGGCCGAGACACGTGATCACTAGAGGAAAGGAAAAGGGCGTTGGGATTTTAGGAGTTGGACCACCCCTGCTTGTGAACATTAATATCAATAACTAAACAACAAAAGCTTAACAAGGATCAGGCCCAAAAGTCAGCTGGGCCCAACAACCTGATTGGCAGATGACTAGTTGGTATACATAGAACCCAGAAATGCAGCACACCCAAATGATCATTATTTTCTAAAAGAAAAGACTAAACACTGAACAAGGATAAGAATTCACATCCCAATTTCAAATAGGATAAATTATAAACATACTACATGAAGTTTGAATCCCATTTATGACCTTGCCAACGGCAATGAAAGCCTTACATAGCTCAGAGAGATTGGTAACTTGTCAAACCATAAATTCACTATTTGAATCATAGTTCTTCAAGAACCCAAATGCATCCCTTGAATTCCAAAACAAGTGATGAAAGACTAAGATATAAAAACTCAGATTAGAAATAGACCTTGACTATCTCAAAACTTTGATTGAAGATGGCAGACCAAGATATTAAAAAAAACTCAGGTTCTAAAACAAAAACTAAGCTAAGCCTGAGGACAAACTTAAACTGGATCTTAAAGAAAACCAAGAAACATGTCCAAATTCCTGATGTAAGCGCGCAACCATGCATACGAATCAAGTTCAGACACTATAGTATTGTCCCTCAGCCCGACTTGCATAAGAGATCCATATTACAACAGACTTGATAACTAATCTAATACACATTTAAAAAATCCAGAACAGCCTGAATCACGCCATATTTATACAGTTTTGAATCCAAATCTTAAACAAAGATGAGCAACACATAATGACTGTATCCCAAAGGCTTCATCCAATTTGGCAACCAACATATGATGCACTGAATATCAGTTTTCCAGTTACATATTTAAAAAAAAACAAGAGACAGAATTTGAAGATAAAACCAAAAGAGCTAACTATGACCACAAAGGCTATGGCTATGAATCACAGTCCTTGATTTCCATTTTTAATTCCCAAGTCCAACTTCTCCATTAAGTAAAGTGTAGAAACATGTACCTGAAGATGGAAAGAAACAGAGGGTGAAGGATCAACAGTAATTTAGTATAAGGTAGCAGCAGAAATAACTAGTGAAACCTGTTTCCAACCCAGAAATGTTGTGCAGTACTCCAGAAGAAAATAATTTCAATTGAACAAGAGTCTAGCAGACTTTGAACCAAACTTTTAAACTAAACTCAAGCCATTTCCAACCCTAGGTGAATTAGAATTTGTTTCAAAAAAAAAAGATCGAAGACTTTAACATTCACAGATGAAATGCAATGGAACAATGATTATATTGGAATTTTTAGCTGTTTTTGTTTTCTGAATTTTCAACTCCTCAAATCACTCTGCCTTGAAAGGCAAGGAAACATGCCTTTATAGGCAAGGAAGTAGGGCAGCCTAGAAAAGTTCAGCTTTGCCATTAGGCCCTTTTCCAATTTTTGTTTTTGCCTAGATAGCCTTAGTTAAATACCTGAAAATCAACTTAAACCCCCCACCCAGCTTCGTAGAAGCTTCTCAAGCAGTTACCAAAATATTCTCTATGCCAATTACTCATACTACCCCCACCTAGACTTCCCAAGTTGCCCCTGAACCCCTGTTAATATAGTAGACAGACCGAATGGGCCATGGATCAATTTGACCCAACTATTCAGCCCCAAATGAGCCGGAATAGACCCAAAACCCAACCTTCAAGATCAAAAATCTATTCGGCCCAACTAGCAATTATCTAATTAACAAGTTGTAAACACCAAATAACACAAGACAATTAAAATTTTAGCCTAAATGATTTACTAACTACACTTAACCAAACTAACAATTTTAAAAATAATTTGATTACAGCCTAACTATACTAATTAAGAACAAAACTCCAATTACTCATGCATGAACAAATAAACTCCGAAACAAATGAAGAATGATTCAAGAAGAGGAGAAGAAACAGAAAACCGAAAAACAAACGAAGAACAGATTAAACCAAAAGAAGAAAAGAAGAAAAGAAGAATACCTAAAAAAAAGCTCAGAAAATGAAAGAGGGGGCCTGGGTCTTCAAATCCTCGAATTTTCCGGCCAAAACTGATGTTAATCGTGCGCTCTTACGAAGAACACACGAATAAAATCGGATTCGACACGAAATTTCGCCAAAGCTTGACTTGGGATTTCTGAGGTTCATTTCTGATCTAAGATTCGAGGAACTAGGGCAATATTCGAGGGTAATGGAGTATGGATTTGGAAAGAGGGGAGTGAGGAGGCTATAAGGTGTGATTTTGGTGGCGTTTGGAGATGGCGCCGCCACCGGAGGACGGTGGGAAAGGGTGGCGGCTATTAGGGTTTAGGTTTGGTCTCCTGTTGTGAGAGAGATGACTGAGCTAGGGGGGCAAAGATTCGGACCTATAAATATTAACGGGAACTCAGTTCCCGTCCGTTGGATTAGGAACGATCAATAGCTCAGATCAAAGCTTAACGAAACGACGTCGTTTTGATTTAAGGGGGAGCCTAGACCGGGTCCGGGTGGTTCTGGGCCGGGTAAAGGTGATGGGTATCGTTTTGGGATTCGAATTAATGGCCCAGATCTGATTCTTGTCTTATTTTATTCCCCTTTTCCTTTTCAATTCAATTTTCCAAAATTCTTTTTAAATTAAAATTTAAAAATAAAACCTAAATTAATCCCTAATCAAATAATCCTTATCAAATTAAATTAATTAACTCTAAATAATTATCACAACTATTTAATTCCCAAATTAAAGCAAGCGACGAAATTCAAATGCGCAAAATAAACTATTTTTGTGATTTTTTTTATAAAGCAACTTAATTAATTAATTAATCCCAAAATGTGAAACTAAATCCTAAATTCCAATGTGCGTATTTTTGTATTTTTCATTAGTTAAATAAAATAGACATGCACAGATAGATGCAAACATTTAACATAAAATGCCACAAAAATCCATAAAATTGCAAATAATGAAAATAAATTATTTTGTTTTGAAATTATGGGAGCGGTTCATATAGGGCAAAAATCACGTGCTCACAGCTGCCCCTCTTTGCTCGGAAACATGCAGAGTTTTCGGGCAAAGATAAAGTGAGCAGATACGAGCGATTTTTGCCCATTCAAATACTCCGTAGGAAGCATTTTTGAAAGAGTTGACCGCACCATGCTTCCGAGGTTGCCTACATATCCTTGGCTAGAAAGGAATCAGGTCAGTGTAGTTCAGGAATGTCTGGTAGCTGGGACTACCATGAAGCTGTGATTTCACTGTTGCTGCTGCTACTGCTCACTGAACTCCCTTATTACACCATGATAAAATAAAAAAAAAGCTAGCCTAGACTATGATCTATGCATTACAAAATCCTATCTATATCTTCAAACTTGCTCTTGTGGTTCCCGTTGCCTTGTTGACTTGTATTCTCCCGGTGGAATCCCCTTGTTGCCGCCTTGAATTGTAATCTGAGATGTTTCCCTTTCTCCAGGTGGACACACGCTTGCTGAAACTTGAATGTATTCCCTTGTTCTCCAGGTGGGCACCTGGTTGCTGAACTTGAAATGTATTCCCTTGTTTTCCAGGTGGACGCCTGATTGTTGAACTTGAAATGTATTCCCTTGTTCTCCAGGTGGGCGCTTGATTGCTAAACTTGAAAATGTATTCCCTTGTTCTTCAGGTGGGCGCCTGATTGCTGAACTTGAAAAATGTATTCCATTGTTCTTCAGGTGGGTGCCTGATTATCAAAACTTGAAATGTGTTCCCTTGTTTTTCAGGTGGGCTCCTGATTGCTGAAATTTGAATGTATTCCCTTATTCTCCAGGTGGGCGCCTGATTGCTGAACTTGAAAAATGTATTCCCTTGTTCTCTAGGTAGGCGCCTAATTACTGAACTTGAAAAGTGTATTCCCTTGTTCTCCAGGTGGGCGCCTGATTGCTGAACTTGAAAAATGTATTCCCTTGTTCTCCAGGTGGGTGCCTGATTACCAAAACTTGAAAAAAATGTATTCCCTTATTCTCCAAGTGGGCGCCTGATTACCAAAACTTGAAATGTATTCCCTTGTTCTCCAGGTGGGCGCCTAATTACCAAAAAATAGACAAAATAAAGAAAACTTCTGTCCCAGTTTGGTGCTGGGCGCATCTGTGAGTGTTAAACTGAATCATGTTACCATATATTACTAAGAATTTGAAAGCTAGGTCCCATTATCCAGGAGGGTCCTGGCAATTCTTGACTAAACGACAATCTTTTAAAGGTATGACTTCCGCTAAACCTTGTTATCTAAGAGGGTCTTAAACTACTCCCCATTATCCAAAAGGGTCATGACAATTCTTAATTAAACGACAATTTTAAGTCTAAATTATATCTACTGAAGGTATGTCTTATGTTGAATCTTGTTATCCAAGCCAGTTTTAAACTACGTCCCATTATCCAAGAGGGTCCTGACAATCAAGAATCAAGACTTATCTTAAGAGTGACAATTTTACAGCTAAATTATATTACCCTATAACAGAACTTATGCTAAACCTTGTTATCTAATGTAAATCTTAAAGCTAGGTCTCATTATTCAGGAGGGCTCTGAAAACTCCTACTTGAATCCTATCTCAAACATGCAAACTTTGAAACCATCTTACATTCCTTTGGGGTACCTTTATGCTAAATTTTACTACTCATGATTGTTTTGAATTTTAAACTAGGTCCCGTTTTACAAGAGGGTCCTGAAACTTCAAATGAAATCCCATTATCCAGGCGGGTCCTGTAAACATCAAATGGAATCCCATTATCTAGGAGGGTCCTGAGAGTTTACGGTCAAACCTGTCTGGTGCTTGCCTTTCCTTATGGAGGGTTTCCCCGAAACAATCGAAACTTTCTGCCCCTGTTTCAATTAGAGAAAAATCTTGTCAGTTTAAAATGTGGTGGTTAGTTTGTGGCATTCTTGCTGAAAGTCTCCCCGCTGTCGTGCTTTGTTTTGACTGGCTTCCCCGAACTGGCTCTGAACCTCTTGACTTTATAACTATCTTTCAAACCCCATGACCTTGGATGACCCGAGTATTCTACACCCAAACCGTTGTGTTACATCTCTGACCCATCTGTTTGAACCTCTGCATTTCCCACGAAATTACCGAACCATTTCACCAATGGAACTTCCACTGATCTTTTATACCCCATTTCATATCATACTACCTCTAGCAATGCCTTGGCCGCCCTGCGCCTTGCGCCACTTTGGAAGTTGGTAGTAAGCTTTGAAATTCCTTTTTATTTGCCTAAACCAAACTGATATTGGGAACATCTTAAAAAAATAAACCCAAAAGAAATGAAATGCAATGACTTTCAGAGTTAAGGATGAGAAGGATCCAAAAGTGGAAGACTATCTGAAGGGGAAAAGAAAAAGGGACTTATCTGAGTGGAACTGCTGGCACCAATGATCATAACATGCATTTCGGATTAATCGGCCCAATCTGTCCAACCAATCAACTTTCAGTTGTCATACTTGTTGTCCCGGAATTTCCATAACCTGATTTCTTCACCAAAACCTTGACCTTGTTCGTCCTGCGGTACCCTGAAGGGTTTTCACCAACAAGCCTCTCTCATTTGTTTATCTCTCAACTCACTTTCGACTCAAGGTGCCCATGAGGGTTTTCACCAATAAGACTCTCTCATTTTTGGTTTCTCTCAGCTTCCGTCGCCTTACAGTGCCCGTGAGGGTTTTCACCAATAAGACTCTCTCATTTTGATTTTCCTGCTTGGACCAGAGTGTTTCCCCTGATATGAATCGCTTCTACTTGCTCGACTTGGCATCTCTCGAAGACTGATCTGAAGGTCTTTCTTTGGACCGTAACGAGGGCTTTTGGATAGGGTTAGAAAGAAATGGTATTAAAGGCTCAAAACAATTCAACTGGGTTCAAAATTACAACTTTTGGAACCAGATTTCCTGCAACAACCACAACTTCTGCCCCAGTTTCTTTCTTGGGGACTTTTGGATTTTATTTCGATGGGACCGAACCGTGAGGCTGCCTACGTATCCTTAAAAGGAATCAGGTCGAACGTAGTTCATGTCATAGAAATTGCTTTGTTTTTGTGCTTTTTCTCTTCTATTCTTTTCTCTTCCTTTTTCTTTTCGTAGTTTTGTTTTGCTTTGTTTATTTTTTTTCTTTTTTTTTCTCTTTCTCTCTTTCATTCTTTTTCTCTTTTCATTTCTTTCTTTTACTTGTCGTTTGTTCTCGCGTTTTTGAATTTTGCCACTGATTCCAAAAGAGGGGTATGAAAGGAAATAAACAAGGCTCAAAAGGGGTAACAAAGGATAAAGTGTTTAGATAGCAGAAAAAAATACCTTCGTCATTCTAATCTCCAAAATATGCCAAGTACAAACAAACCCAATTTGACCAAAGAAATCATACATAGTATCTTTTGACTGCATCAGAATTGATGGTCATTTCTACACATTTGCCTTCTATATCCATTAAATACAAAGCACCATTGAACAACACTTTTGTCACGACTAACGGCCCCTGCCAGTTTGGGGTGAACTTGCCTTTGGCTTCAGCCTGATGAGGAATAATGCGTTTCAATACTAACTGAGCCACTTCAAATTTCCGTGGACACACCTTCTTATTATATGCTCTTGCCATTCTCTGTTGATACAACTGGCCATGACACACTGCTGCTAATCTTTTCTCGTCAATCAAACTCAATTGTTCAGGCAGGTTTTAAGCCACTCATCATCGTCAATTTTGGCTTCTACAACAATCCGAAGGGATGAAGTGCAACTTCCGCGGGTATCACTGCTTCCATGCCATATACCAACAAATAAGGAGTTGCCCCTACTGAAGTGCGAACAATAGTGCGATAACCCAACAATGCAAAAGGCGGCTTCTCATGCCATTGCCCGGACCCTTCCACCATTTTCCAAAGTATCTTCTTTATGTTCTTGTTGGCTACCTCGACTGCTCCATTCGCCTTGGGGAGGTATGGGGTGGAATTACGATGTGTAATATTAAATTGTTGGCACACCTATTTCATCAAATGACTATTGAGATTAGCCCCGTTATCTGTGATGATCACCTTTGGGATCCCAAACCGACAAATGATGTTTGAGTGCACAAAATCGACCACTGCTTTCTTGGTCACAGACTTGAAAGTTTTAGCTTCCACCCACTTGGTGAAATAATCAATGGCCACTAGAATAAACCTGTGCCCATTGGATGCTGCTGGCTCGATTGGACCAATGACATCCATGCCCTAAGCAACAAAGGGCCATGGTGCGGACATTGTATGCAATTCAGATAGTGGGGAATGGATCAAATCTCCGTGCATTTGGCATTGATGACACTTGCGCACGAAACTGATACAATCTCGCTCCATAGTGAGCCAATAATAACCTGCTCGGAGAATCTTCTTTGCCAGCACATACCCACTCATGTGCGGTCCACAAACTCCAGAATGCACTTCTGTCATGATAGTTGTAGCCTGCCTAGCATCTATGCATCTCAACAACCCAAGATCTGGAGTCCTTTTATACAGAACCCCTCCGCTGAAGAAAAAATTGCTTGCCAACCGCCTAATTGTTCTCTTTTGATTACCTGTGGCTTGCACTGGATACACCCCTATCCTGATGTATTCCTTGATATCGTGAAACCAAGGCTCCCCGTCGAGCTCTTCTTCAACCACATTGCAATAAGCATGCTGATCGTGGATTTGAATCTACAAAGGGTCCATATAAGCCTTATCAGGATGGTGCAACATTGAAGCCAGAGTATCCAAAGCATCGACAACCTCATTGTGAATCCTTGGAATATGCCTGAACTCTATTGATTGGAACCGTTAACAAAGATCCTGCAAGCACTATCGGTACGGTATGAGTTTTAAATCTCGTGTTTCCCATTCCCCTTGAATCTGGTGCACTAGAAGGTCCGAGACACCCAATACCAAGACTTCCTGGACACCTATATCCACAGCCATCCTCAAACCCAAAATGCATGCCTCGTATTCAGCCATGTTGTTAGTATAGTAGAACTGAAGCTGAGCCTTAACAGGGTAGTGATGCCCTGTTCCAGAAACAAGTACCTTTCCTATCCCAACGCCTTTCATGTTAGCAGCCCCATCAAAGAAAAGTTTCCATCCTGGCTTTTCAATCTGTTCCAATTCATCAATGTGCATTACCTCTTCATCAGGGAAATAGGTCTTCAAAGGTTCGTATTCTTCATCCACAGGATTCTCAGCTAAATGGTCGGCCAATGCTTGTGCTTTTATCGTAGTCCGAGTCACGTAGACAATGTCAAATTCTGTGAGCAAGATCTACCACTTTGCGAGCCTTTCCATGGGCATAGGCTTCTGGAAGATGTACTTCAACGGATCCAAACGAGAGATGAGGTAAGTAGTGTAAGATGACAAATAGTGCTTCAACTTTTGTGCTACCCAAGTCAGGGCGCAACGTGTGCTCTCAAGGTGAGTGTACTTAACCTCGTAAGATGTGAACTTCTTGCTGAGATAATAGATGGCCTACTCCTTCCTGCCGGTGACGTCATGCTGTCCCAACACACATCCAAATGAATTGTCCAAGACCGTCAAATACAGAATCAAAGGTCTCCCTGGTTTCGGCAGGACCAACACAGTTGGGTTTGACAAGTACCCCTTTATATTATCAAATGCTTCCTAACATTCATCTGTCCACTTAACCGTAACATATTTCTTTAACAGTTTGAAGATAGGCTCACAAGTTGTCGTGAGCTGAGCAATAAACCTAATGATGTAATTCAATCTCCCCAACAGACTCATCACCTCAGTCTTATTCTTTGGGGGTGGAAATTCTTGGATAGATTTGATCTTTGATTGGTCTAATTCAATACCTCGGCGGCTGACTATGAACCCCAACAACTTTCCAGATGGAACACCGAACGCGCATTTTGTAGGATTGAGCTTGAGATTGTACCTGCAAAGCCTTTGGAAGAACTTTCTCAGATCTCTGACATGGTCAGACTGCTTTCTAGTCTTTACAATCACATCATCCATATAAACCTCGATCTTCCTGTGTATCATGTCGTGGAATATGGTCATCATCGCCCTCATATAGTTTGCCCCAGCATTTTTCAAACCAAATGGCATGACCCAATAGCAGTACGTTCCCCATGGCGTGATGAATGCCGTCTTTTCAGCGTCCTCCTAATCTATTAAGATCTGGTGTAGCCCGCATAACAATACACAAAAGAACCAAGCTCATGTTTGGCACAATTATCGATCAATATATGGATGCTCGGCAATGGGAAGTTATCCTTGGGACTTGCCTTGTTGAGATCTCGATAATCAACACACACCCTGGTCTTGCCATCTTTCTTCGGCACAGGCACAACATTGGCTAACCAAGTGGGATACCGGGTGACCCGAATGACTTTGGCCTCGAACTGTTTGGTGACCTCTTCCTTAATCCTCACACTCATATCAGTTTTAAATTTCCTTAGCTTCTGCTTGACAGGGGGACATATCGGGTCAGTGGGCAATTTGTGAACTACCAAGTCAGTGCTTAGACCCGTCATGTCGTCATAGGACCATGCAAAAACATCTTTATACTCGAACAATGCTTTAATTATCTTCTCTCTGAGTTGTGGTTCAAGATGGACACTTATTTTAGTTTTCCGGACATTATCTTGGTCCCCTAATTTGATTGCTTCTGTATCACTCAGGTTAGGCTTGGGTTTTTCTTCAAAATGGCTTAATTCTTTACTAATCTCTTCAAAGGCTTCATCCTCGTCATATTCTGATTCACCATCACACTCTACTTCTTGAATTACTATTTCAGAATTAGACTAGCTTTTAAGACTGGGCCGGAGATTCCTCATGCATGTCATATCATTGAAGCCAGCATAAAAAGAACTGTACAAGGAAGAAAAGAAAAACAAAAATAAAACTATCAGGAAGGAAGAAAAAGGGAAATTGCATTTCATTGAAATTAAAGATAATAAGGTTTATACATCCAAACGGACGGAACCTAGAATCTGAATTACAACCCTGGAATAATCCAGATAAACTGAAAGAAAATCAAAGCAAACTACCAAAACTCCTTCCTGGTGGGGAGAAGAGTAGCTTCCCAATTGTTAATCTTTGCACTGGGCCCAACAAACTGCACATCCACTTTACTCGAACCCTCTCCAGCTTCCAACATGTTCACATCGACGAATAACCTCTCGAACTTTTCAATCAAATCTCTATCTACATCAACCACTGAACTGGGGACTGTTTCCATTGGGCGTTTCTTGGTGCCAGGCCTAACAAATGATCTGAAGAGCCGCGAGATGGGCTTTGGGAGGACCCAGGCCCTCTGTTTCAACTTTCTAGCTCTTTTCACGTCCGCAGCTGTGGGCTTGAACCCCAAACCAAATGTATCTAAGTTTTTGGGGAGAGACACCGGTTGTACGATACCTTGTAGAGATGCACCCAAACCCTTACCCGGTACAAAAATATTTTTTTTCAACATTTCGGTAGCTACCATGACTGATATGGTAGCTACCCTCGGGGTTGGAATGCACTTCCCTTCTGGAATTTTCTCTACCGATACCGTGTCAAAAACCTGATAAACCCATGGCCCCTTGTCGTCCTCGAACTCTATGAACGGAACAATGGCATCGCTTGGAACACACCAGTTATCTTCGCCGTGCACAATGATTTCCTATCTATCCCATTCAAACTTGACCATTTGATGCAGAGTAGACGGGACCGCTTTGGCAGCATGAATCCAGGGTCGACCTAACAGCATATTGTAAGAGACAGCCACATCGAGCACTTGGAACTCCATGGTAAATTCAACTGGCCCTATTGTAAGCTCAAGCACTATGTCCCCGACTGAATCTTTCCCCCCACCATTGAATCCCCGAATGTAGATACTGTTCTTGTGAATTCTTTCATCATCCACCTTCAACTTGTTCAGAGTAGAGAGAGGGAAAATGTTTGCGCTGGAACCATTGTCAACCAGTACCCGAGTAACCACAGAATCTTCGCATTTCACTGTCAGATAGAGGGCTCTATTGTGCTCGGTACCCTCCATGGGCAACTCATCATCAGAAAAAGTGACTCTATTCACCTCAAATATCTTGTTAGCTATCGTTTCCAAGTGGTTTACTGAGATTTTGTCAGGAACGTAGGCCTCATTCATGATCTTCATCAAAGCCTGACGATGCTCGTCTGAATGGATCAATAATGACAATAATAAAATCTGAGCCGGTGTCTTCCTCAACTGCTCCACAATGGAATAATCCTACACTTTTATCTTCCTTAAGAACTCCTCTGCTTCTTCCTGAGTCACAACTTTCTTCACCAATACTGGGTTGTCTTTGGTGCTTTTAGCTTTTCGTAACTCTTCGGGGGCAAAATATCTCCCCGATCAAGTCAAACCATGGGTCTCACAAACTTCTTCTTTAACTTCTTTCCCTTTGTAAGTCACTGTCACTCGTTCATAATTTCACGGGATCGCCCTGCTGTTGACTATTGCTAATTGAGTTATCGGCTTGATAATGACAGGGTCTATGCGGGCACCTTCCACAATTACAACAGGCTTGTTCGCCACTCCTGGCACAACCACCTTCGCTCTTTCATGTTTCCCTGCAATGTTACTTGAGGACCCCTTCTTGACCACCACAGATGGTTCACTATTTGCCCTATTCAATTTGATCGCAGACTTCCCACTTGTTGACTTTTCGAACGGCCTGGCTTCACTGGACCGAATCATCATGACAGTTTGTGAAGGCTTCTTAGGCTCCCTTTCCTTATGCACTATCTCAATCATATTCGTCTCTTGATGAGCTGGCAATGGGTTCTGGTTGATATTATATGCCTCCGGAGCTTGAACCTCAATCCGATTAGTATCAATGAGCTCTTGAATAGCTGTTTTCAATTGCCAGCACTTCTCTGTGTCATGCCCCGGGGCACCAGAACAATATTCGCAACTCACGGAGTGATCAAGATTCCTCGGGGGAGGATTTGGCAATTTTGGTTCAATCGGACTTAGCATACCCAATTGTCTCAACCTGCGGAACAAACTAGTATAAGATTCTCCCAATGGCATGAAAGTCTTCTTCTTCTGCAACCTCTCATTCTTGGTGGCCTGATTGGGCTAGAAACCTATTCCAGAGGGATTTTGGTAGGCTCTTGGTGGGTGGATAGGCATTTTTTGGAGCTGGGTAAGTATTTTGTGGGACTGGCGCACGCCATTGTGCATGGGCCGGAGGTTGGCTATATGTTTGGGCATGGTGGACAGAAAAATGGGGGACTGTGGTAGGTAGTAGTGTGGTGGTGGGCTATATGGGGTATGAGGATAGGTTTGGTGGTGTGGTTGAGGTTGGCTATAGTAATGTGATGGACCCCTAGGTCCGAACCAAGCTCCTGAATCAATCGTTGCTACATCCTCTTTCTTCTTCTTTCCAATTACTCCCCCAGTTCCACTTTGAATGGCCTAAGTGGTTGCCTTGATAGCCGAGTAACTCATGATTTTGTTTGTCTTGAGCCTTTCTTCTACCATACTGCCCATCTTTACCACTTCATTGAAAGACTTGCCTATCGCTGATACCAGATGACCAAAATAAGTGGGCTCCAAGGCCTGCAAGAAATAATCAACCATCTTGCTTTCTTTCATCGGAGGGTCAACCCTCGCTTCTTGCTCCCTCCAACGGAATCCATATTCCCTGAAACTCTCACCAGGCTTTTTTTCAATCTTCGTCAATGACAGACGGTCTGGGATAATTTCAAGATTGTACTGAAAATGGCAGGCGAAGGCTTGGGCCAAATCATCCCATGTGTACCACCTATTGTGATCTTGTCTGGTATGCCATTCCAATGTCGATCTGCTCAGGCTTTGGCTGAAGTATACCATCAGTAATTCATCTTCCGCCTGCCCCTCTCATCTTGCTACAAAATCCTCTTAAGTGTGCTACTGGGTCACCATGCCCGTCGTACAGATCAAACTTAGACATCTTGAACCCTGTTGGTCACTGAATATCTGGGAACAAACATAAATCCTTATAGGCCACACTTACTTGACCTCTCAACCCCATCATATCTCTGAATGATTGTTCTAAGATTTTGACCTTTCTGATCATCTCCTCATGTTCAGGATTTTTGGGTGGCTTCTCGGTCTCTGCAGGGAGATCAAGATGAGGGGTGTAAGAATATGGTTCCGGGACTTTGAAGGTGGGCTCAAGGGGATAATACTGGTTGTCATGAGTCTGGAATAGAGGTTCACTGGAAGATCGGTGTAATGCAGCAGGTGGAGGTGCCACAAAAACAGGAGTGACTGGTGAAGGAGGGTGCGAGACTTGTTTGAGTGGTGGAGCTTGTGATGTATGGGAAGTGGTGCCATAGCACTGTTGGTAAAGGGGAAAGGCCAGAGACGAGTTCACAGTGGAAGTTCCTGAGGTTGAGCCAATGGTGGGATATAGGCAGGGTTGGCGGGATAAACTGGTGGTGAATGCCCATTTGCCTAGGCCTGGTACATTTCAGCCATTTGCTACTTTAACTTATACATCTCTTCCTTCATCGCATTAACATCCAATTCTTCCACCTCTTTTGACGGATCAACAATACTTGCCTCCGGTTCTTGGTTGGCCATGTTCAGCTTGTCTTTCGATCAGGTGTTGTAGGAGTGAGTTGCCAGAATGCCAATCAACTAACCATCTGCCTGAACTCAATATACCAACAACAACCTTGTTAGTGATTAGGGCTTTAACAGATTGGTAACCGCACATTTAGGGGAATGAATGCACCTAAGCAGTTAACCGTTTCTATTATGCATTTGATCAGCTGTTTGCGTCATCCCGACTTTTCATTTTTCCTTTTTCTTCTTTTCTTTTCACTCTTGCCTTTGCTTTCTCTTTGTTTTTATCTTCTCATTTCCCTCTTATTTTTCCATTGTTTCTTTTTCTTGGTTTTCTTATTTTTATCTCTTTTTATTTTCTTTTTCTCTCTTGTTTTTCCTTTCTTATTTTTCTTTTAGGGTTACGGTCGAATCCTATAGAGATTTCCTACGTATCATGACCCTACATGAATCAGACCGAGCGTAGTTCTGGGAAAAATAAAAATAAATAACAAAATATTTTGGGATTTTCAACTTTCATAAAAAACAAACGCTATTACAAAGACTCAAAACTAACAGACTCGAAAGAAACTAACAAACTATGATGAAAGAATGAGATACCGACTCTAACTAAGCTATCATACTTCAACAAAATAAAATACAGACTCGAAAATAGATGACAGACTCCCGAAGAAAGAAAGTACAGACTCAAGTGAAAATCACGAATACATCAGTGCCTCCAACCCTGCCCTAGGAACACCAACCGGTCTTGCAGCAGGCCTGCTTGCCATGTCATCTTGGAGCCGATAGAGTTCTTCCATTATCTGACGGACGAAGATCATTACAGTGGCAAAAAACATGGACCTAGTCATGTCCTCACATGCACTGCACTTCATGGTAATGTAGTCAACAATCCTTTGAACTCTCTCTCATAATGCCCTTTTCTTGCAACAGACGGCCAATCTGGCGGGATCTAGCCTCTAAGACCTGAGTGGAAACGTGGTTTTGTTCTTACAAGTGCTGCAGGTCCTCTTCCAACCGTGCTATTAAGGCATAACAATGTTCTCTTTCAGTCTTAAAGCTTTTGGCTTGTTTAGACATTTCTCCGCCAATTGCCTTTTCCAAACCTGTGACCTTTCTTTCATATCTTTCTTTTATCTGTTGAACGAAAGCTGCACGCCTTTCGGCACTTTTAGCCAACTTTACATGTGCTTTTTCTAGTTCAGACTCAGCTTTTTGTAGGTCATCTTCATAGTCACGTAGCTTTTGAGTAAGGTTATAAATGAGCCTTTCATCTTTCCTACTTTGGCCTAGGTTCTCGGCTTCAATTTTCAACTGTCGAACCTGGGTTTTGAGAGCTTCATTTTCTCACACCAATCTTCTCTTCTTACCCTCAGCCTCTTGTGCTTGTAAATCATTGTTGAAGGTGACTTTTCTCAACTCTTCTCGTAGATCATGAATGGTGGCCTTATATTCCTTTTCCTTCTCCCCCAGGCTAACCTCTCCTGAATTTTATCATCAAAGGCTTGAACATGAGGCCTTTTGGCGGGCCTCTCGGGCTCTGGCTCGTTATTTACACAAGACATTTTCTCAAACCAAGCAGCATAGTTTGGATCTACTTCCCCCTTGGTGATTTCTGGTACCTAGGTGCCATTTTTTAGGTACCGGCAGCTATTCCAATCCTCTTGAACTACAACTTCGGGCAATGCAGCTTCTGGATGTAACTCTATGACATGGGTGCTTAGATCTTCATCTTCGGGCACAATCTGATACCTTCCTAATTGCCTCAAGACCCTCTACGGTGCGTATGACTGAATACTCCTTACACCCATTAACCTCAGGTAGCCCTTAGTAGCAGTCATATATATGGCTTCTATCCTCGGGAGCCATCCTATAGTCCACTCGACCTGACCTGCGTTAAGAACTTTCAAGTGGGAGACCCATGCTTCAAACCCTTCTGGTGCGTTGTAATCCTTTACCCTCTCCTCGTAGCTGGCGATGAAGTTACCCGGGCTTGAACCATAACTCATGAATCTGGGATGATGGCGAGGGTGCTCGATCAACCACATTTGCAGAAGGATGCTGCAACCTTCAAAGAACTGAGCCCCTGCTTTGCATAAAGTCAATGCTCGATAAATATCTGCCAGAACCAACGAGGCAAGTGTATGATCTTCCTTGGTAGTGAGGATTTGTGCAATTCTAGCCATACGAATGTCCACCGTCCCTTTCTCATTGGGGAAAAACCATGATCCCCAAGAATGCCACAATAAATGCGAACCGGCGATGAATTTGCCAAAGGCCCTTATCTTGTTTGTTGCTCAGACCCTTTTCATGTGTTTCAAAACCAGCCGAGTGCATGAACCTGAAGTATAAGAAATGGAAAGCACAAAACCCGTTGCTCACACGCTCTTTATTCGTCTGTTTACTAATATTCAAGAGGTCAAAGAACTTGTGCACCGATGAAGCCCTTGGAAATATAAGTTGTTGCTTCCTCAAATCTAGTCCAAATTCAATGTACCCGGCCATTTCCTCCAAAGTAGGGGTGATCTCAAAATCCAAGAAACGAAAGACATTGTGGACAGGATCCCAGAAAGTTACCAAAGCCTTGATCAGATCTTCCCGTGGTTTGGTCTCAAAAATGTTTATAAGAGCACCCAATTGCTTTTTCACCCATTTCTGACCATCTTCATCTAAATCATTCTACCACATACGCAAGTGCAACTGAGCCTATTCCCTGACTACTTCTGGAGGATCCTAGATGGTATTCATTTGTTCCTATGGAAGGTTAAGGTTAGGGTCGACTCTAGTGGACCTTTTGTAAACAGGTTTCCGAAAAACAAATCAAAGGACCATGATTTCTTCCTCTATATGCCAATTTTAGCCAGATGACTGTTTTTGCAAATGTGGCCCCTTCCCAATTTCACATGAATTTTGAGGTCGTGGAGGATTATTTTATGACACTTCACAAACTTGTCCGTTCTTTTACGAAAATAGCCTTTCGACAACTGAAAAATACTCTAAGGCTATCTCGGTAGGAACGGTTTAAGACATTGCCGAAGCTAGATCGGCTTATTTTGACCAAAATCCAGATTGTATTCACTTGACCACTGACTCTCTTTTCTTATTTTTTTTCTTTTTCAAAAATAAGGCCGAACCTTATGTGGTTGCCTACGTATCCCACATCCGGTGAGAATCAGACCTGCGTAGTTCGGTCAGTTTTGACACATTTGTAAGAACACAGTGTTTGCCTCTTTTTTGGAATAACTTTTTTTTTGAAAAATTTTGGTAGAGTTTCGGGATGTTTCAAATATCGGGTTTTTAGAACTGGGTTTTATTTCTTCCCTGTATCACTCTTGGTTTTTCTCTTTGCATTATTTTCCTTAGACGGTCAACATGCAAACCGAAACAAATAAATGTTCACATAGCACATGTAATACATCAGGATGGTTTGTTATTTCAGGCACACCTGTCCTAGACAGACCCAACCCCTATGTTGAGTCTCCTAAGTCAAATGCACATGATGCAAATAAACGTTCCTACTAGGGATCCGACATGAAGTTGTGTTTTTCTAGGTTTAAGTCCTGGGATTTTGGTCTAGACTTGGGTACCCGAGTGGACAACTAGGGCCGAAGAGGGGGAGATATACCGGGAGCACTGAAGTCTACCCGGCCTTGTCGCTTGCCCAGCCTCGTTCTATTTGGTATAATTTCTGCAGAAAAAGCGAGCCACGCGAATGTGTGCACCATTTTAGAAGACTCAGATAGGTGGCATAAGAAAACATTATATACAATTCAAACAATAATAAAGCGGTAAACAAATAACATTTAGCACAAAAGATTCATAGAATATAGTAATATTAACAATAAATGAAGCCAAGTAAAAATCATTAACAAACTCGAATTCTTGAACCCTAAACCAGAGATTCTAGGTTCGGTCCAGCAGAGTCGCCAGAGCTGTCACACCTCCTTTTACCTACCCCGAAAGGGTATAAGGGAGTTTGTTCCAATTTAAGTGACAATCGAAACGAGATTATTATTTTAAGATCAGAGTCGCCACTTGGGATAATTTATGGTGTCCCAATTCACTGGATTAGAATCCCGAATCGAGGAAAGATTTGACTCTATTTATGTCTGGGAACACAAAAATCCGGGTAAGGAATTCTGTTAATCCGGGAGAAGGTGTTAGGCATTCTCGAGTTCCGTGGTTCTAGCACAGTCGCTTTGATCATACTTGGCTTATTAAAATTGTTTAATTTACTCATTTTTAGAACCTATGTGCTTTTACCTCTTTTAATTAAGAAAACATCTTGAAACAAGTCACGCGTACGTGTACCTGTTTGTTTGGCGTGTCAAAATCGTGTCATGCGAATGTGTCCACAATTAATGACACTTTATAATTATTAAGAAAATTTAGTCGAAGTTGCACAAACGCATACTCCGAATTAGTCTTTTTAAAATCGTAATTATGTTATGCGAACGTATACACAATCACGGTGGTATATTAAATGGGCCTAAAACAAACTACAAACATTTGTTGTTTACATCTAAATCACAAGAATTAATAGAGGGCCGTGTATTTTATGGTTTTATCTGGCATGGTGCACCTCAATTCTAATTTTAAAAAGGGAAATTCAGACTTAATTTTGGAGGGCCATAAGCTATTTGTGTTATCTAGTATGGCTCATCTCAAATTAATTACGACAACTAATTGAATTAATGTGATTTAAAGCCGAGACACGTGATCACTAGAGGAAGGGAAAGGGGCGTTGGGATTTCAGGAGTTGGACCGCCCCTACTTGTGAACATTAATATCAATAATTAAAAAACAAAAGCTTAACAAGGATCAGGCCCAAAACTCAGCTGGGCACAACAACCTGATTGGCAGATGACTAGTTGGTATACATAGAACCCAGAAATGCAGCACACCCAAATGATCATTGTTTTCTAAAAGAAAAGACTAAACACTGAACAAGGATAAGAATTCACATCCCAATTTCAAATAGGATAAATTATAAACATACTACATGAAGTTCGAATCCCAATTATAACCATGCCAATGGCAATGAAAGCCTTACATAGCTTAGAGAGATTGGTAACTTGTCAAACCATAAATTCACTGTTTGAATCATAGTTCTTCAAGAACACAAATGCATCCCTTGAATTCCAAAACAAGTGATGAAAGACTAAGATATAAAAACTCAGATTAGAAATAGACCTTGACTATCTCAAAACTTTGATTGAAGATGGCAGACCAAGATATTAAAAAAAAACTCAAGTTCTAAAACAAAAATTAAGCTAAGCCTGAGGACAAACTTAAACTGGATCTTAAAGAAAACCAAGAAACATGTCCAAATTCCTGATGTAAGCGAGCAACCATGCATACGAATCAAGTTCAGACGCTATAGTATTGTCCCTCAGCCCGACTTGCATAAGAGATCCATATTACAATAGACTTGATAACTCATCTAATACACATTTAAAAAATCCAGAACAGCCTGAATCACGCCATATTTATACAGTTTTGAATCCAAATCTTAAACAAAGATGAGCAACACATAATGACTGCATCCCAAAGGCTTCATCCAATTTGGCAACCAACATATGATGCACTGAATATCAGTTTTCCAGTTACATATTTTAAAAAAAACAAGAGACAGAATTTGAAGATAAAACTAAAAGAGCTAACTATGACCACAGAGACTATGGCTATGAATCACAGCCCTTGATTTCCATTTTTACTTCCCAAGTCCAACTTCTACATTAAGTAAAGTGTAGAAACATGTACCTGAAGATGGAAAGAAATAGAAGGTGAAGGATCAGCAGTAATTTAGTATAAGGCAGCAGTAGAAATAACTAGTGAAACTAGTTTCCAACCCAGAAATGCTGTGTAGTACTCCAGAAGAAAATAATTTCAATTGAACAAGAGTCTAGCAGACTTTGAACCAAACTTTTAAACTAAACTCAATCCATTTCCAACCCTAGGTGAATCAGAATTTGTTTTAAAAAAAAAGATCGAAGACTTTAACATTCACAGATGAAATGCAATGGAACAATGATTATATTGGAATTTTTAGCTGTTTTTGTTTTCTGAATTTTCAACTCCTCAAATCACTCTGCCTTGAAAGGCAAGAAACATGCATTTATAGGCAAGGAAGTAGGGCAGCCTAGAAAAGTTCAGCTTTGCCATTAGGCCCTTTTCCAATTTTTGTTTTTGCCTAGATAGCCTTAGTTAAACATCTGAAAATCAACTTAAACCCACACCCAGCTTCCTAAAAGCTTCTCAAGCAGTTACCAAAAGATTCTCTATGCCAATTACCCAGACTACCCTCACCTAGACTTCCCAAGTTGCCCCTGAACCCTTGTTAATATACTAGACAGACCGAATGGGCCATGAGTCAATTTGACCCAACTGTTCAGCCCCAAATGAGCCGTAATAGGCCCAAAACCCAACCCTCAAGATCAAAAATCTATTCGGCCCAACTAGCAATTATCTAATTAATAAGTTGTAAACACCAAATAACACAGGACAATTAAAACTTTAGCCTAAATGATTTACTAACTACACTTAACCAAACTAACAATTTTAAAACTAATCTGATTACAACCTAACTATACTAATTAAGAACAAAACTCCAATTACTCATGCATGAATAAATAAACTCCGGAACAAATGAAGAACGATTCAAGAAGAGGAGAAGAAACAGAAAACCGAAAAACAAACGAATAACAGATTAAACCAAAAGAAGAAAAGAAGAATACCTGGAAAAAAAACTCGGAAAATGAAAGAGGGGGCCTGGGTCTTCAAATCCTCAGATTTTCCGGCCAAATCTGATGTTAATCGTGCGCTCTTACGAAGAACACACGAATAAAATCGGATTCGACACGAAATTTCACCAAAGCTTGACTTGGAATTTCTGAGGTTCGTTTCTGATCTAAGATTCGAGGAACTAGGGCAATATTCGAGGGTAATGGAGTATGGATTTGGAAAGAGGGGAGTGAGGAGGCTATAGGGTGTGATTTTGGTGGCGTTTGGAGATGGCGCCGCCACCGGAGGGTGATGGGTATTGTTTTGGGCTTCAAATTAATGGCCCAGATCTGATTCTTGTCTTATTTTATTCCCCTTTTCCTTTTCAATTCAATTTTCCAAAATTCTTTTTAAATTAAAATTTAAAAATAAAACATAAATTAATCCCTAATCAAATAATCCTTATCAAATTAAATTAATTAACTCTAAATAATTATCACAACTATTTAATTCCCAAATTAAAGCAAGCGACAAAATTCAAATGCACAAAATAAACTATTTTTGTGATTTTTTTTATAAAGCAACTTAATTAATTAATTAATCCCAAAATGTCAAACTAAATCCTAAATGCCAATGTACGTATTTTTGTATTTTTCATTAGTTAAATAAAATAGACATGCACAGACAGATGCAAACATTTAACATAAAATGCCACGAAAATCCATAAAATTGCAAATAATGAAAAGAAATTATTTTGTTTTGAAATTATGGGAGTGGTTCATATAGGTCAAAAATCACGTGCTCACACAGGTCTGGTTGTTGGAACATCTCCAAAAGGGATAATACCGTCAAGAATTTCCGCGAAGGCCGTGGAATGATCACATAGCCTTCCATCATCCCAAAAGGATGAACTATATTCTAGACATGTTTACTCAGCCAGAGGACGATGTGGGATGGGTACAACTTTTCAAAAATTTGACTGAGGATCAAGTCCAGTAGATGTTCAAGTGGTTCCCTACCGATTAATTCATCATCAGATCCAGGGATTTTACACACTTGGTGTTGATCGGGTTGAGGGGCATATACCCTTACACTCCTCTCAGGGTTATGAGACAAGCAGGCAGGAGACAAATCATACCACGGGTCGCTAAAATGTGTCACTTCATAGCCGATTTCTAAGGTGACGCAATCCCATATAAGAATGAAGCGCAACATATGTAGACCTTAAAGATTATTGTGGAAAAAGATACTATGGAACCAGACCGATATCACGCGGGCCACTCATACCTTTACCCTTCGTGGTTGGAGAACAACATAACTGGGGTCATTGAGCCAAGGACTGGGCCAGGAAACAGGGTCATAGACGAGGTAGCTAAAGCTGAGGTAAAGTACAACAAGCTGCGGAAGAGAGTTCGAGAGTCTGAAGCCGAGCATATGGCACAACACAAGGCTGACATGAAGATGATTAATGAATGGAAAGAAAGAGTCACTAAATCCAGCGAGAGGCAAAGAGCCGCTAAATCCAGCGAGAGGATAGAATACCTGCAGTACAGTTTAATGGAGTTGGAAGGGAAAATGAGGAAAAGGGTCACTGACTGCCAAAATGCTGAAGGAAATGAAGGAGGGCATCTTGCAAGGGCATTCCTGCTACTGAACCTGCGCGAGTTGGGAGAGTTGATCGACAAGAGCATCCAGTCTAAAGAGGGTCCTTCTGGGACCAAGTAGATTAGCTTTATTTTCTTTCCTTTCAAATGTAATAAGGCCAAGAGCCATTAGTGACATTATCTTATTTAGTTTCATTTTGGTTCGTTTACTTTTACTTTAATGAAATGAGGCAATTATTGGCACCAAATTTCTCCAAATTTATTTGTCGCCAGGCCTACCTCGGGCACAACGAGGCTCCCAAATTAGGACACGAATTTATATTCCCGCAATTTGTGTTTAAATATTGCAAACATTTCAGAATCCTTACTGACTTGTTTACCTTTTCGTTTTTCTTTATTTCTTATTCCCATCCCCTAAGGTTGGTTCGCTCATACTGGCATCGTCAGCATATCACACCAGATCTAGAGGCCCTCCACCCCCTCCTCCTATAAGTAATACAAAAGGCAAAGGAAAAGCAAACATGGATGACTTAAGTGGTATTCGAAAGGATAATGCTGAGAACGCAGAAGCTTCAGATGGTCGGAGTACTCCGGCACCAAATGATCTAGTCTTGAGGTTGGAACAAAAGATATTAGAACTACAGAGAGAACTTGAGCAGGTCCGCAACTTGGAGAACTTGTCACTCACCTTGAATGTCCCTGACGTCAACCAACAAAACACCAAGAACCCAGCACCTCACCAAAACACACCAAACCAACATCCGCAAAACCCTCCTGCACCGCATCAATATGCAACCCCACCCCAAAATCTCAATCCCCTACCAATACCAACTCCGCCACAACACCACCATCAACCAATTAATTACCTACCAACCGCCACTTATCATACTCCCAGAATACCCCACAACCCATTCCTGACCCTCAAAACTCTACTAATGACCACCACTACACCAAGGCACCGGCCACTCACTAATATATGTGGAAATCGTGCCTTACTTTCATTACATATGTGCAAATTGTTTAAACCCTTTTCTCTTACTTTCATTACTAGAATCATACATGTACTTAGAATGTCAAAACATGCCTTTATTTGCAAATATGTGTTAAAACTGTTTACTTGTTAACATGACTAATTCACATAGTTTAAATTCGGCAGGGACCAACCGTTGTGGACCGCGAGGGTGCCTAACACCTTTCCCTCAAGGTTATTTTGAACCCTTACCCTAAATCTCTGGTAATGCAAACTAGTCCAAGAGTTAATCACTCTAAGGTGCCCTAACGCACCATAATCCGTTAGGTGGCGACTCTTTAAATACCCAATTCCCAAAAGGAAACGAATTATTCCCCCCATGAATGTCGAAACCCAAACTTCCTCGTCGAAAGGGAAAAAAGGGGGCGCGACACCGACGGCCTTTGATGAGTTTCGGATGCTTAATGATTCATTTCTGGACTTAAGAAGTTTGCAGATTTTGCTGGTATCTCTGTTGCAGAAGATCTTTCTTCGCGATCGTGTCAGGAGGCTTGCGATTACGTAGGTTTACCTGAGGTAAATGAAGTTTTGTTCATCACGTTCGTGGGCAGGAGTAGGCGAATACGTAGTAGTGGTGGAATGGTGCATCGCAAATGCGTGGGCTATGCCGCGTTCACTAAGAAGAAGTAAGGCAGGAGTGGAGTGGAGTGTTACTCTTCGCGATCACGTGAGGTCAACCGCGATCGCATAGGTCCGAGCAATGAGTGTTATGCGTTCACGTAGGGTGTTACGCGTTCGCGTAGTGTAAACTTGGGAGCTAGCAAAGTTGTTCTTTGTAACCCCGAGGGTGTTTCCGCGATCGTGATTAAGGAAATCACTAGTCAAATTTTTAAAGTTCAAAACGAGGGTTTGAGTTCATAACTTCAAAATTTAATTGAGAGCTTGGTAGAAGTCAAACTTTGGAGAGATTTTCGGAGGAAGTTTGTGGGTAATGATTCCTAACTTCTTTTTGATTATATCCCATTAATCTAAACATGAATTCATCATTTTTTCAGATTTGGGGTGAAAAATTGAGGAAAATTGAGAAAAGTTCTTAGGCCGAATTTTGAGATTTTGATCGAGATTTTCATATCGGATTTGAGTGAATTTGCTATTATTAGACTTGTGAGTGAATGAGTGTTCATAATTCGTGACTTTTACCCAATTCTGAGACATGGGCCCGGGGAGGATTTTTGGGCGTTTTCCTATTTTCTCGCTTTAGCTTTAAATTCATTAGTTAAATTAGTTGCGTGTAGCTATATTTACATAATGTAACTGATTTGATTAGATTTGGGCCACTCGGAGTTCGATACTCGTGGCAAGAGCATGATTTCAGATTGATTTGAGCTTAGTACGAGGTAAGTAGCTTGCTTAACCTTGTGTGGGGGAACTCCCTTTAGGATTTTAGTATTGTTGCTATATGAATGCCGTGTATGTGAGGTGACGAGTGCGTACACATGCTGATTGTTAAAAAACCCCATTTTCATTAAGTAAATGTCTAAGTTTTTACTTTAATTGAGCAATACTAGTATATGTAGCCTCATGTTTAGCGTAGGAAAGCATATTTACGTGCCTTAACTAACTACCTGGACTCTGTGTAGCATGTTTAGGGTAGAAATTGCTTGTCTCTTTGATACAAACTTGAATAAAACTGTATATTTCTGGTTGAGACTGCTGTGTGTAATGATTGGGTTGTGTATTTATATTTGGGACAACGGAACGGTATTCCGGAAGATCCCTCTACACATTAATGATTTAGACTATATGATGGTATCCCGGGATATCCTCTGTACATTAACGTTTAGGACTACGGGATGATATCCCAGGCGATCCCCTCTTGCTTTTATCTGTGTACTGAGTTGTGATTTGTTTTCCTGTGATTTCATTTCATTAACTGTTAGCTTTTATCTTCATTGTCATATTCATATCGTTTTATCTTGTTATATATATATATATATATATATATATATATATATATATATATATATAAAAACCAGTAGTGTCCTGACCTGATCTCGTTACTACTCGATCGAGGTTAAGCTTGGCACTTACTGGGTACCGCTGTGGTGTACTCATGCCCTTTCCTACACATGTTCTTCGTGTGCAGATCCAGGTTCTTCTTCTCAGCCATACTTCCAGTGAGGTGAGGTGATCCAGAGACTTCGAGGTATATCTTCCGGATCCGCAGACCTAGAAGTCTCTCTCTATTCTTCCCTTAGTTACAGACTTCTTGTATTTTTCTTCGTTGTTAGACTTTCTGGAGATTTGAAACACTATGTACTTTTGTAGCTTGTGATTTCATGAGATTCCGGGTTTTGGGAGTGAAATGTTCAGTTCGGGCGTGTTATTACTGTATATGCTGAGTTGCGTTTTAAACTCCTTTATTTTTTTACTTGTTCAATTGTTAGTTTGGTATTTTTATTTCATTTCCTCAAATTTTTTTAGGCTTACCTAGTCGTAGAGACTAGGTGTCGTCACGACAGTTCACGGAGGGAGAACTTGGGTCGTGACATGCGCCCTCTAGGCCACTAGACATACATGTGCCTGTACAACAAATATGTACATCAAGTGTAGTATGAGTACGAAAGCAATGCGTACCCAGTAAATATCTAGTCTAACCACGAAGAAGTAGTAACGAGGGGTCGACTTCGACATTTAGTAGTGGTCTAATAATATCAGGTACAGTAAAAAAGTGATTGAATATGAGACAAATTAAATATATGAAATAAACAAGTATAAAATACGTGGTACAATGCCCCTCTTTATAATTTTACTCCAGCTCTCAACTAGTAAGTTCCCTCCGTAACCGAAGCCTATATATAGCTATAGTGGATTTCATCAAAGAAGTTGTCATGATACAAATCGGGGAGAATCCCTCAGATACACTGGCTTCTTGCCAAATATTACGCATGATTCCATGAGGATAATATGTATATTGGAAATGCCGAGGCGTACGGCCCGATCCAACATAAAAGTAAACTGTGCACTACCGAGGATCGAACGGCGTGAACCATAGATGCATCTATTAACCTACCGAGGCGATCGGCCCGCTCCCATGAGAGTAGTAGAAGGCAATGCCCCGCTCGCGAATCATACGTGCTGCGCGATCAAGTATAAATGTAAGGAATTTTTCCCGCTCGCGAATCATACATGCAACGCGGTCAAATATAGATTTATTAATAAATTATAATCCTTTTCTTAATTCTTTTTAAAATAAAGACAATTTGACATGAAGCTTATAAGGATATTTTCCCCACTTGCGAAAAATATATGCCACGCGGTTACACATAGATTTCTTAAGTTATTGAAATATTCCTCAATTCTTTTCGAAAATACGAAGTTTAATGGAACTCTTAAAATCATAAATTCCTCAATTTAAATTCCTTTCAACACAAATATTATGCAACCACAATCTTGTTTCTTCTCAAGGTAAACAAAAACCATAAATCAAATAGCAAGGACAACGAGGCATGATGTACACCTAAAATTACCCGGACATAGGAATAACTAGTAGCTACATACGGACTCTCGTCACCTCATGCGTACGTAGCCCCCACAAATAGAAGAACATATTGAATTATTTTACCTATGGGGTAAATTCCCTCTTACAATGTTAGAAAGGAGACTTGCCTCGCTCCGAAGTTCCATAACCGGCTACCAAGCCCTTCCGATGACTCAAACCGAAGACCAAAGCTCCAAAACTAATCAATAATTATGCAAACCCATTAATATATACTCAAATACTTATTATAATCATATTTACAAAAAATCCGAATTCCGCTTGAAAAGTCGATAAAATCGCCCTCGGGCCCGCGTGCCCGGATTCCAAAATTGTTTAAAGGTAAACATTACCATAACATTACGAACTCAAAAATATGGTTTATTCTCAATTTCATCCCAATTTCGTGGTTGAAATCCAAAAATACATATTTCTAGGTTTTCCACCAAAACTCCAAATTTCCACAAAATTTACATGTATAAATCCATATACAAGCCATCTATTTAACTCACTATGTGCGGGAATTACTTACCTCATAATAGATGATGAACCCCCTCTTCAAAGGCTCCAAAAATCGCCCTTCTAGAGTGTAAACGTGAGAAAAATGAGCCAAAACCCGTTTTTTTGCAAAACACACTACCCAACCCGACCTCTCGCACCTGCAGTCCACCAGCTGCTTCTGCGGCTCCGCACCTGCAGAAATTCCCACCGTAGGTGCAGTTCCGACTAAACTCAACCACGTCCTCTTCTGCGGGCTAAATCCGCTGCTGCGGTTTGCTTCTGCGGAGCCCCGACCACTCCTACGGTCTCGCTTCTGCGGGAGCCGTGTCGCACCTGCGCCCCAGCCAAGCCCAGTCCAATTCCACTTTTGCGGCTTCCTTCTCACTTTTGAGGGGCTCGCACCTGTGGTGCCCACTCCGCAGGTGCGATTACACCAGTAGTCCTCAACTTCAGCTGCTTTTCAACTTCAAACCTTGATCCGTTAAACATCCAAAATCAAGTCGAGGCCCCCGGGACCTCAATTAAACATACCAACAAGTCCTAAAACACCATACAAACTTAATCAATCCCTCAAGTCACATCAAACAATGCTAAAAATCACGAATTACCCTCCAATTCAAACTTTAAGAACTTGAAACTTCAATTTTTACTTTTGATGCCGAAACCCATCAAATCACGTACGATTGACCTCAAATTTTGTACACAAGTCACATTCGACATTACAAAACTACTCCAACTTTCGGAATCGGATTCCAACCCCGATATCAAAAAGTCCATTTCCGATCAAACATCTCAAAACCTTTAAATTTCTAACTTTAGCCAAACGACTCCAAAATTAGATCCATCCACGAACCTCAAGCCGATTATGATCACACCGAACTAGGCTAATAACCTTTCAAAGGTCCATAATAACCCATTTTCCCATAACACACAAGAACAATCGTCAAATTTGGAACAACTTCCATAGTTCCACCGGCCACACTAATACTGAAGCTAATCAAAAATCCGCAATTAGTACTCAAAGCCTCTTACACAAGACACCAATCTCAGGTGACGCTAAGGACAATACCACCTGGCTCCAACCATCTGATTCCTTCCTTGTTCATCTGAGCTCGTGACATTCTTGTCAACATCAAACCACGACCTTGATCCTCAACTTCCAATTCCCCTGCTACTCGATGCGCTTAATCATGCCAATGCGCAAGAGTACAAGAATTTCATCATAACTCCTGATCCACTAATAGGGTAAATACTTCATCATATAGAACCCTTTTACTTAACTCATTTCAAGATAACCAGTACAACACGTGACTGAATTCTCATATCCGTAGAAAATACCAACCTCAAGTAGCAGTCTAAACCACCATAACTCTTCCGAGATCCATCTATACATAACATGCCACAATACTCAAATGCCTCCAAATGAGGTCAATTACGGCGACCGTCTTGCATGTCCCGTCACAAATCACATGAGTAGCTCAACACGCTGAATGAGCTGATCACTGCCATCATCATGTCAATTCAACCATTTCTAACCGATCCAACTTCTTCTAATTTACTCTGAGCTTGACTTAGGAATAATAGTAGCCCCATTCAAAACATCACGAACCCAAATTTGCACTCATCCTAAGTGACCTTATTTCACGAGACCACACTGTCTCAATTCCCACGAACCATCTCATACCCTCCTTATGCGCATACTCACATCCTCAACTGGTACACCCATTTTGGTAATTCTTCTATAAATCCAAAGTTATTTCCTCCCATTCTTCTTATACTACACCATAGACCGAAGATAACGCAGAACACCCCAAGCTCATTTATCATAATCTGCTGCAAAAGCTCGATACTCAACCATTCTATGGGCTCAAAATCCTTAGGCTCCGCACTTTAACTTTTGAATCCACTAGGACCGTTGTTGAGAGTCGCCCACTCTGGCTTGGTCTCGAATATAATCGAACTCTAAGGCTTCGCTGGAACATGAACACCTTCTCAAAGAAGCACCTGGCTGAATCACTTTCCTTGTATATTACCTCTACACGAAACATACATCCTGAGTCTTCCCAAAGTCTGAACATAAATTGATAAGGCCAATTATAACATACATTCTTCAAATCCCATGCTCAAATCACAACTGATGTTCTCTTTTCTTAGTCGTAATAACCCACCAATACACCGATAACCAGGAACCTCAAAAATAGATAGCCATGAAATCCAATCGTAGACGGTGGGCCTCTTCCACTTAGCTCGAAGACACCACCGCATAACTCTGAAACCCACCAAGGTTCATCCTTCCTCTCTGACATGACCTCGCGCTATCAACCTGCTAAATTCCTCGAAATCTTCCAGCGATGCTGCACCGAGCATAATTACTACGAAATCAATAAACCATCCTAGGTTTGTGCCCATTCACTAGCTGTACAAGCCTATTCACTCCTTATTTTACATCTAATAAAAGGTGCGACGGTACATTCCAATCCAAAGTCATGTTGTACGCTTCTTCATATCAAGCAACTCTTTTCTGTTGTATCCAATCTCCCCCATATAATAGCCAATATTCCAAATTAAATTCGTAGACCTAGTCACTGATCACCATGAATCCTAAATCACTCTAAATGTTTCTCACGGCGTGTAGTCATCCTACCACAGAACCCATATGCTACCCTGCCACTATCCCACTTTGGTCATACTCATTCCTTTAAGCAGCTACCCAACTCATGTTTCTCTCTCTTGGCCTTCTAGAAGTTTATCCACCGCAAGACACCTCCCATATGTCCTTCCTCATCCCTAGCCGCCCAATCGTTGCCTTAAGTCAAAATCCATCTTCATAGCCCTCAAACCGATAGGCCGCTACCAATTTTAAACCCCTTCGAAGATCATCTTCCTCGAGTCATCAACACCAGGAACACTGATTAAATTATTAGTTTGAAAATAATTGATGAAAATTACGTTATATTTATATTTAACCGTGTCACAAGAGTATTCCGCTAGCAGGGTGACTACTTCCACTATTCTCATGGGAGCGGGTCGTTCACCTTGGCAGATTAATAGATGCATCTATGGTTCGCGCCATTCAACCCTCGGCAGTGCACAGTTTACTTTTATGTTGGATCGGGCCGAACGACCTCGGTGGTATTTGTGTGTGATAATAAAGTTGGAACTCTTTATAGTTCGTATGGTTTATTTCTTGAAAGGTCACTTGTTTTAAATGAAGAAAGTGCCTTGATTTATCAAATATATTGGAAGGATTTTCCGGTTATTATTCTTGCTTTCGAGCTTGTTGTTATCTATATATATTATGATTTGCAAATTGAACTTCATATTATTATATTGTTGGCCCTAGTAAGTGTCGGAGTTGATTCCTTGTCACTACTTCTTCGAGGTTAGGAGAGATACTTCTGGGTACATATTTTTTATGTACTCACGCTACACTTCTATACTTGATTGTACGTGCGTTGAGGTAGGTGCTTCTGGCCATCAGTCCGGCGCGTAGACTTGACTCCTCAGCTTGAGACTTCCCGATGAGCTTCCCTTTTGAGTTGTTCTGCAATAGCTGGAGTCTCTCTTATGTCTTTATTTTCTTGTCTATTTCTTTTTCAGACAATAAGATAGTATGATTTTTTATACTCTACTAGATTTCTCACATACTTGTGACTCTAGATCCTGGCACACATATTAGTAGACTTATAATTTTTGGTTTACTTTCATGATTTAAATTCATATTTCTTGCTTCTATATATTTATGCTTAAATTTTAAACTCCTAAATTTTTATCAAATAAGGAGAAGTTATCACGTACTTATTATTTAAACAAGAATACACTAGTTGATTAGTGTTGGCTTGCCTAATAATGGTGTTGGGCGCCATCACGGCCTAATATGGAATTTGGGGTCGTGACAACATGGTATCAGATCACTAGGTTCACTTAGGTCTCACAAGTTATGGGCAAACCTAGTAGAGTCTTGCGGATCGGTACGAAGACGTCTGGACTTATCTTCGAGGGGCTATAGGGTGTTAGGAAACTACTCTTTATTCATCTTCTATCGTGCAGTTGATGGTATACTAAATTTCCTTATTCTATTCTCTCACAAACGGTGAGGACGCTTACGACGGACATTCCAAATGCGGGAGAAGCTGCTCTCCCCATTACTAGAGGCCGAGGTAGAGGCCGGGGGAGGGCACCGACCCGAGGTAGGGGATGAGGGCATCCTAAAGATACCCCTGTAGCACCACTGGTGGATCCAGTAGAGGATTCCATTATTGAGGAGCAGGGCGACGTGCTGCCCGCAGCAAAGCCTGCCCCAGCGGATTTCAGGACAACATCGGGATTTCAAGAGGTCATGGGCCGTATGCTGCGGTTCATGGACTCTATGACTCAGGCTGATTTATTTCCGGCAGACCTAGCCATATCTCAGGCAAAAGAGGGAGCACATACCCCTACTGGTCAGGCCCCTAGGCATGTAGCTGTCATATATCAGACTCCGGGTGCACTACCCGCGGGTGGTGCTCAGCCAGTTGTCACAGCAACACCTGAGCCTAGACCAGCTACGAACGGAGATTCATAGAAGCTATTGGACAGATGGACTAGGCTACACCCTCCTATTTTCGGGGGTGAGAGGCATGAGGACCCCCAAGACTTTATTGATCGGTGTAGGGACAAATTGCACAACATCAGGATATTGGAGTCCCATGTAGTAGATTTCACCGCTTTCCAGTTAGAAGGCAGGGCCCGTAGATGGTGGTAGTCTTACCTTCTTGGCAAACCAGCAGGTTCTCCTCCTATGACTTGGGATCAGTTTATACAACTTCTATTGGACATGTATATTCCACACTCTTAAAGGGAAGAGTTGCGGTGTCAGTTTGAGCAGCTCAAGTAGGGTCAGATGTCTGTGATCGATTATGAGGCGAATTTTCTTAGATGTCTCACCACACACTATACTTCCTACAGACGCAGAGAGTTCTTACCGCCCACTAGTTCATCAGGGTTCTTCTAGTGCCTATTTCAATGCCATGCCAGAGAGTTCATATCGCCCACCAGCCATTCAGGTTCTTCTAGTGGGTATTCAAGCCATCAGGGCCAGACTTCGGGACAACAGTCTATGACACAGTGGGGTTATTACGAGTGTGGGGATCCAGTTCACATAAAGATATTTTTTCCAAGACTTCGGGGCAAGGTAGTACAACAGGATCATCAGCTTATGATTACAGCACCAGTCGTCCGTCACCCAGAGGCAAAGGGCAGGCAGGTAGAGGTCGTCCAAGAGGTGGAGGCTAGTCAAGGGAAGGTTAGCCAAGCAGAGGCCAGCCAGCCAACACTCATTCTAGATTCTATGCTTTTTCGACTAGACCAGATGCAATGGCCTTAGATATCGTGATCAAAGATATTATTTTTGTATGCGGTAGGGATGCTTCGGTACTATTTGATCCAGGGTCTACCTATTCATATGTATCGTATCTGTTTGCTCATTTCCTGGATATTCCTCGTGAGTCTTTGGGTACTTCTGTTTATGTGTCCACTCCCGTAGGCGATTCTGTGGTTGTGGATCGGATCTACCGGTCCTGTGTGGTTACATTCTATGATTACGAGACTAGAGCGGACCTCCTGTTACTTGATATGATTGACTTTAAGGTCATGTTGGGCATGGATTGGTTATCCTCATATCACGCCACCCTTGATTGTTATGCCAAGACTATTACTTTAGCAATGTCAGAGTTGCCGAGATTGGAGTGGAAAGGTTCCTCCGTTAGTATATTAGTTAGGTTATCTCTTTTCTGAAAGCTCGACATCTAGTCGAGAAAGGTTGTTTGGCGTATCTAGCATATGTTCGGGACACCACCGTGGAGTCTCTAACTATTGATTTACTGCCAGTAGTCTGGGAGTTTGCCGATGTGTTTCCTTCTGACCTTTTGGGCATGCTGCCAGATCGTGATATTGATTTCTATATTGATTTGGATCAGGGTACCCAACCCGTATCTATCCCATTGTACCGTATGGCTCCGAAAGAGTTGAAGGAGCAACTTGAGGAGTTGTTAGCAAAGGGGTTTGTGAGACCAAGTGTATCTTCTTAGGGTGCACATATGTTATTTGTGAAGAAGAAGGATGGGACTATGCGGATGTGCATTAATTACCGCCAGTTGAACAAAGTCACCATCAAGAACAAGTACTTGTTTCTGCGTATCGATGATTTGTTTGATCAGTTGCAGGGTACTAGGGTGTTTTCTAAGATCGACTTGAGATCGCGGTACCATCAGTTGAAGATTCGGGACTCAGATTTTTCGAAGACTACCTCTGTACTAGATATGGCCATTATGAGTTTCTAGTGATGTCCTTCAGCTTGACTAATGCCCCAACGATGTTTATGGATTTGATGAACCGAGTGTTTAGGCCTTATATTGATTCTTTTGTAATCATTTTTATTGATGACATCTTGATTTACTCACGCAGCCTGGGGGAGCACAAACAACATTTGAGAGTGGTGCTTCAGACATTGAGAGAATAGAAGATATATGCTAAGTTCTCCAAGTGAGAATTTTGGCTAGAGTCTGTGGCATTCTTTGGTTATGTTGCATCAGGAGAGGGTATTAAGGTGGATCCCAAGAAGATTGAGGCTATTCAGAGTTGGCCACATCCTACTTCGGTGATGGAGATCAGGAGTTTCCTGGGATTAGCAAGTTGTTATTGCCGATGCGTGCAGGGATTTTCATCCATTGCAACACCTTTGACTAGATTAACTCAGAAGGGTGCTCCGTTCCATTGGTCCGATTGTGAGGCGAGCTTTTAGAAGCTCAAAACATTTTTGACTACAACACCGATTCTAGTGTTGCCTTCCTATTCGGGGATATATACGGTGTATTGCGATGCTTCACGCGTTTGCTTGATTATGCATAGATGCAGGAGGGGCAAGTTATTGTATATGTTTCACGTCAGCTGAAGATTCATGAGAAGAATTACCATGTGCATGATCTAGAGTTAGCCGCGATTGTGCATGCTCTTAATATCTGGAGGCATTACCTTTATGGAGTGTCATGTGAGGTTTACACTGATCATCGCAGCTTATAGCCTTTGTCAAGAAAAGAGATCTCAATTTGAGGCAGCGTAGATGGCTTGAGTTACTGAAGGATTGTGACATCACCATTTTTATCATCTGGGCAAGGCAAATATGGTCGCGGATGCCTTAAGCAGGAAGGCAGAGAGTATGGGTAGCTTGGCATTCATTTCAGCAGAGGAGAGGCCACTAGGTTTAGACATTTAGTCCTTGGCTAACAGACTTATGAGGTTGGATATTTCAGAGCCTAGCCAAGTTCTTGCATGTGTTGTTGTCCAGTTTTCATTATTGGGATAGATCAAGGATCGATATTTTGATGATCCGCATTTGGTAGTTCTTAGATAGACCGTACTACAGGGTAGCGCCAAGGAGGTTTTTGTTGACAAAGATGGTATTCTGCGACTCCAGGGTCGCCTATGTGTTCCTAATGTCGATGTCTTGAGGGAGAAGATTCTAGATGAGGCACACATTTCATGGTATTCTATTCATCCAGGTGCAGTGAAGATGTATCGTGACCTGAGACAACACTATTGGTGTCGAAAAATGAAGAAAAACATAGTAGAGTATGTCGCTAGGTGCTTAAATTGCCAGCAGGTCAAGTATGAGCACTAGAGGCCAGGTGGCCTACTTCAGCAGATGATTATACCTGAGTGGAAATGGGAGTGCATTACTATTGACTTTGTAGTTGGGTTGCCGCGGACTTTGCAGAAGTTTGATGCAGTTTGGGTCATTGTCGACAAGCTGACCAAGTCGGCACACTTTATTCCGGTTGTGACTACCTATACTTCAGAGAGGTTGGCCTAGATTTATATTCGGGAGATAGTCCGGTTGCACGGTGTTCCTGTTTCCATCATATCATATAGGTGCCCTCAGTTCACTTCGCATTTCTAGAGAGTTGTATAGAGTGAGTTGGGGACCCGTGTAGAGCTTAGCACAACATTTCATCCTCAGACTGACGGACAGCCGGAGCGAACAATTCAGATATTAGAGGACATGCTGAGATCATGTGTGATTGACTTTGGAGGACAGTGGGATGAGTTCTTGCCTTTGGCTGAGTTTGCATAAAAAACAATTATCAGGCTAGCATCGAGATGGATCCATTTGAGGCTTTATATGGTCGGCGATGTCGTTCTCCTATCGGGTGGTTTGAGCCTGGTGAGGCTAAGTTGTACGATACTAATTTGGTGAAAGATGCCTTGGAAAAGGTAAAGTTAATTCAGGAGAGACTTCGTACAGCACATTCTAGACAGAAGAGTTATGCAAATCAGAAGGCGTGGGATGTATCATTCATGGTCGGTGAGAAGGTTCTCTCGAAAGTCTCGCCGATGAAGGGTAATATGAGATTTGGGAAGAAGGGCAAGTTGTGCCCCAGGTTTATAGGCCCATTTTAGGTGTTGAGGCGAGTTGGGGAGGTTGCTTATAAGCTTGCGTTACCTCCTAGCCTATCAGGAGTTCATCTGGTCTTTCACGTGTCTATGTTTTGGAGGTATCTCACCGACTTGTCTCATGTGTTAGACTTCAGTACTATTCAACTAGATGAGAGCTTGGGTTATGAGGAGGAACCAGTTGCTATTGTTGATAGAGAGGATCGCTAGTCGAGATCCAGGAGGATTTCCGCGATAAAGATTCAGTGGAAGGGCCAACCCGTCGATGAGGCAACCTGGGAATCCGAGGAGGACATGCAGAGCAGATATTCACACTTATTCAGCACTTTAGGTATGAATCTAAACCCATTCGAGGACGAGCATTTGTTTAAGAGGTGGAGAATGTAACGATCCGACCGGTCATTTTGCTTTCTAGGACCTCGTTCCCCTAAATAAGACTTATCGTACTTTCTTTTACTGATTTATGAATTGTGGGGATGGTTGGTTCCGAATTTGGAAGAGTTTGGGTTGAAATCGGAACAGTTGGTTCCTTAAGGTTGGCTTAAAAGGCCAAGTTTGACTTCGGTCAATATTTTGAGTAAACGGCCTCGGAATCGAGATTTGACAGTTCCAACAGGTTTGTATGATGATTGATTTCGAACTTAGGTGTTCGGATTGGGTTTTGGATAACCCGAGAGCATTTTGGTGCATAATAGTGAAAGTTGGTTCTTGAAGGGTTTTAGAAGTTCTTTAAATTTGGTTTGGAGCAGGTTTTGGTGATATCGAGGTCCAAACAGAATTTTTGAGACCGGGAATAATTCTGTGATGTCATTTAAGACTTGCACACAAAATATGGTGTCATTCCTAGTAGTATAAATACGTTTCGGCGCAGTGAAAGTAAATTGAAGAACTTCAAGTTCATAAGTTTGATTTAATTGGTTTTAGGGTGTGATTCCTAGTTTTAATGTTGTTTCGGGCATTCCGAGGGTTCGAGTGAATCTGTTTTATCATTCCAAACATGTTTGTATGTTTGGGAAGGGCCCCAGGGGCCCCGAGCGCCAATCAGACGAGGCTTAAACTAAGTTGAAAATTTTGAGCAAGAGCTGAAGCTCCAGCTTCTGTCATAACCGCACCTGCGGTTGGTCAGCCGCAGGTGCGGGCCAAGCACCGTAGAAGTGGCCAAGGAAGGACAACCCAAGCGCCATAAGTGGCTCCCTTTCTGCAGAAGCGGGACCGCAGGAGCGGGAGCCGTCCGCAGGTGCGATGCCAGCCGATCTAGCCCACTTCCGCAGAAGTGGACCCTTGTCCGCAGAAGCGGGGGCGCAGATGCAGCCTAGTGACAGCAGGTGCAGGAAAGCTGGAGGTAGTGCACTTTATTTAGTACGGGACTTAGGCACTTTATAACTCATTTTCACTCCATTGTTGGGCGATTTTGGAGCTTCTTGAGAGGGATTTTCATCTAGCTTTATATGAGTTACGTACTTAGATTATGGGTAGATTAACATGTATAAATTGTGAAAATCATGGTTTTAGATGAAAAACCTAGTGTTTGATAAGGATGAGATTTTCACCACTAAATCGACCATGAAACTTAGTGATAATCATATATTTATGTTCCTTAGGTTATGGGTAACAACTTCTTTCGAAAATTTCCGGAATCCGAGCATGTGGGCCGGAGGGTGAATTTAGGAATCTTGCCTTTGGGATTGGGTAATCACTTTAATAGTTAGAATATAAACTTTTGAGCCTATAATGATTGGTTTTTACACTATTTGAATAGTTTCAGATTGTTTGGCTCCAATTTGAGGGTTTGAGCGCATTCTTGAGTTGGAAGTAGGCTTGAAACGAGGTAAGTCTCTTTTCTAACCTTGTAAGAGGGAAATTTCCTCATAGATGAACTTAATTAATAAATTATTAATTATGGGGGCTACGTACGCACGAAGTGACGATAGTCCGTACGTAGCTATTGTCCTTGTTATGTCTGGGTAGTTCTAGACATACACCGAGCTTTGTGGGTATAGTTATCTGATTATATTTGTTGAATTACTCTGAATGAAACTATGTTGGGAATTTTAAGATTTCAAAGGTTTCAAGTAAATTATTATTTTGAAAATAATTGAGGAAAATTACATTATAGTTATATTTAACCGCGACGCAAGTATATTCCGCGAGCGGGGTGACTATTTCCACTATTCTCATAGGAGCGGACCGTTCGCCTTAGCAAATTAATAGATGCATCTATGGTTCGTGCTGTTCGACCCTTGGCAGTGCACAATTTACTTTTATGTTGGATCGGGCCGAACAACCTCGGTGGTATTTGTGTGTGATAATAAAGCTAGAACTCTTTGTAGTTCGTATCGTGTGTTGCTTGAAAGGTCACTTGTTTTAAATGAAGAAAGTGCCTTGATTTCTCAAATATATTAGAAGTATTTTCCAGTTATTATTCTTGTTTTCGAGCTTGTTGTTATCTATATATATATATTATGATTTGCAAATTGAACTTCATATTATTATATTGTTGGCCCTAGTAAGTGTCGGAGTCAATTCCTCATCACTACTTCTTCGAGGTTAAGCGAGATACTTACTGGGTACATATTTTTTTGTACTCACGCTACACTTTTGTACTTGATTGTACAGGTTTTGAGGCAGGTGCATCAGGCCATCAGTCCGGCGCGTAGACTTGACTTCTCAGCTTGAAACTTCCCGATGAGCTGCCTTTTTAAGTTGTTCTGCAGTAGCTGAAGTCTCTCTTATGTCTTTATTTTCCTGTCTATTTCTTTTCCAGACAGTAGGAAAGTATGGTTTTATATATTCTACTAGAATGCCCCCATACTTGTGACACTAGGTCCTGGCACACACATTAGTAGACTTATGATTTTTGGTTTACTTTCATGATTTAAATTCGTATTTATTGCTTCCCTATATTTATGCTTAATTAGTGTTGGCTTTCCTAACAACGGTGTTAGGCGCCATCACGGCCTAATATGGAATTTGGGGTCGTGACATCGCTGGCACATGAACACCCTCTCAAAGAAGCACCCGGCTAAATCACTTTCTTTGCATATCACCTCTACACGAAGCATACATCCTGAGTCTTCCCAAAGCCTGAACATAAATTGATAAGGCCAATTATAGCACACATTCTTCAAATCCCTTGCTCAAATCACCATTGATGTTCTCTTTGCTTAGTCGTAATAACCCACCAATACACCGATAACCAAGAACCTCACAAATAGATAACCATGCAATTCAATCATAGGCGGTGGGCCTCTCCCACTTAGCTCGAAGCCACCACCGCATAACTCTGAAACCTACCAAGGTTCATCCTTCCTCTCTGACATGGCCTCGCGCTATCGACCCGCTAAATTCCTCAAAATCTTCCAATGATGCTGCACTGAGCACAATTACTACAAAACCAATAAACTATCCCGGGTCCGCTCCCATTCACCAGTTGTACAAGCCCATTCACTCCCTATTTGACATCTACTAAAAGGTGCGACGGTACATTCCAATCCAAAGTCATGTTGTAACCTTCTTCATATCAAGCAACTCTTTTCTGTTATATCCAATCTCTCCCGTATAATAGCCAATATTCCAAATTAAATCTATAGACCTAGTCACTGACCACCATGAATCCCAGATCACTCTAAACTTTTCTCACGGCGTGTAGTCATCCTACCACAGAACCCATATGCTACCCTACCACTCTCCCACTTTGGTCATACTCATTCCTTTAAGCAGCTACTCAACTCCTGTTTCTCACCCTTGGCCTTCTAGAAGTTTATCCACCGCGAGACACCTTCCACATGTCCTTCCTTATCCCTCGCCGCCCAGACATTGCCTTAAGTCAAAATCTATCTCTATAGCCATCAAACCGATAGGCCGCTACCAACTTTAAACCCCTTCGAATATCATCTTCCTCGAGTCATCAACACCAGGAACATCAATTAAATCTTAAACCACCGCACACCACGATCTTTGATAGCCGATTCTTCGGCACTATTTCACACTACTCTTCCCCAAAGGCGAATTGAATAAAACCATAACACCTACAAACTTAACGTATTCAATAAGGACAAGGACACTACATCACCAATGTAAATTCCACCACGCTCGAAAATACCAAATCTCATTATTCCATCAACCCAAACCTGAATATTCATATGCCAATTATTCTTTCTCCGCCGGAAATAAAATATTGAATCTCTGAATCATGCACTGAGTAAAACTCCTTTCAGGTCATTCACTGCCCCAACACATAGATAAGCATCCCACCATCACATCAATATTATATGATAACTACTCATGAGTATCATAGCAACATGTGCATAGCCTCAAAGTTATCATATGTACAACTACTAAGCAAAAATGACAGAATATCCTTCCGCAAGGCGACGACAATAGCCCAATCAACTACGCAAGGAGAAAGATCTCGTACCGCATCTTTAGTACCTTTACAGTTCCTCAATCTACGATCAATAGCAAGTGCTTCACGCCGCATAAAATTGAATAGGAAGATATAAAGGCATAAGTCTCAAAGGAATCAAATCGCACGATGAGGAATCAAGAAGGGAAGTGCTCCTAACAGCCCTGTAGTCTCTCGAAGATAAGTACAGACATCTCCGTACCGATCCGCAAGACTCTACTAGACTTGCTCATGACTCGTGAGACCTATGTGAACCTAGAGCTCTGATACCATGTTGTCACGACCCAAAATCCATTAAGGGTCTTGATGGAGCCGGACACCTCTGTCAAGTAAGCCAACACTAAATAGTTAATTAAATTCTCATTTTAATATTTTTGAAATCATAAATTTCCTTTATTTTAACTAGCAAAAAGATAAACTTTGCAGAATAATATATAATATTTTCAAATCTTAATACTGAATATCTCATAATCATCTCAGAACCCGGTGTCACAAGTGCATGAGCATTTACTAGGAATTAAAATACAAAACAATAACTGTCCGAAATATAAGGTTGGACAGAAGAGGAAATACAAATACTTTGAAAGAGACTCTGCTGGCTGCGGATCGTCTCATAGGATGCAGCTCACCTAAGTCTCCGTATCAACCATGTCCCTGCGCCCTCTAGGCCACTAGACATACATGTGCCTATACAACAAAAATGTACAGCAAGTGTAGTATGAGTACGAAAATAACGCGTACCCAGTAAGTATCCAGTCTAACCTCGAAGAAGTAATGACGAGGGGTCAACTTCAAAACTTACTAGTGGTCCAATAATATCAGGTACAGTAAAGAAGTGAATGAATATGAGACAAAGTAAATATATGAAACAAACAAGTATAAAATACGTGGCACAATTCTCCTCTTTATAATTTTACTCGAGCTCTAAACTAGCAAGTTCCCTTTGTAACCGGAGCATATATATATTGATATAGTGGATTTAATCAAAGAAGTTGTCATGATTCAAATCACGGAGAATCCCTCAGATACACTGGCTTCTTGCCAAATATTCCATGATTTCATGTATTTAACTCACTATGTGCCGGAATTACTTACCTCATAATGATGATGAACCCCCTCTTCAAAGGCTCCAAAAATCGCCCCTCCGGAGTGTAAATGTGAGAAAAATGAGCCAAAAACCCATTTTTTATAAAACACACTCCCCAACCTGACCTCTCGCACATGCGGTCTATCAGTCGCTTCTGCGGCTATGCACCTGCGAAAATTCCCATCGCAGGTGCGGTTTCGACTAAACTCAACCACGTTGCTTCTGTGGGCTGAATCCGCTCATTTGGTTCACTTCTGCGGAGCCCCGATCGCTCCTGCGGTCTCGCTTCTACGGGAGTTGTGTCGCACTTGTGCCCCAGCCAAGCCCAGTCCGATTCTGCTTCTGCAGCTTCCTTCCTGCTTCTACAGTCTCGCACCTGCGGTGTCCAATCCGCAGGTACGATTACACCAACAGTCCTCAACTTCAGCAGGTCTTCAACTTTAAACCTTGATCTGTTAACCATTCAAAATCAACCCGAGGCCTTCGGGACGTCAAGCAAACATACCAACAAGTCCTAAAATACCATACGAACTTAATCAAACCCTCAAATCACATCAAACAATGCTAAAAATCACGAAACGCCCTCCAATTCAAACATAAAGAACTTGAAACTTCAATTTCTACTTTCGATGCTGAAACCCATCAAATCACGTCCGATTGACCTTAAATTTTGCACACAAGTCACATTCGATATTACAGACCTGCTCCAACTTTCGGAATCAGATTCTGACCTCAATATCAAAAAGTCAATTTTCGATCAAATTTCTCAAAACCTTCAAATTTCTAACTTTAGCCAAACGACTCCAAAATGACCTACGGACCTCCAAATCTACTTCCAGACGCGCTCCCAATACCAGAATCACCATATGGAGCTATCCCCAAACTCGGAATCCCAAACAGACATTGATTACTTTGAAATGTACTTCAACCCAAATTTATGAAATTCTTCCAAAATGCCAACTTCCACAATAGGCGTCGAAACGCTCTCGGGTCATCCAAAACCCGATCCGAATATATGCCCAAGTCCGAAACCATCATACAAACCTACTGGAACCTTTAAATTTCGATTCCGAGGTCATTTAATCAAAAATCTATCCTTAATCAATTCTTCCAACTTAAAGCTTCCAAAATGAGAATTCTCTTTCCAAATTGACTCCGAACTCCCTGAATTTCAGTTCCGACCACGCGTACAAGTCATAATAGCTGAAGTGAAGTTACTCATGGCCTCAAACCACCGAACGACGCGTCAGATCTCAAAACGACCGGTCGGGTCGTTACATTTTTATGCGGATGCATCCTGAAATAACAGTGTAGATGATGGTGAATGTTTATTGAATTTTTATGTTCTCCGACTAATTTTTATTCAGTTGATTAAGGAAGTAGATAGACCTTTTGTTTGAAAGATAAATGCTAAATATGTCAGCTTTAAAACATGGATTAGAAAGAGAGAAAAAGTGATTTGCAGTTAAAATGGAGATAGATGATGTAGAACTCATGCACAAGTAATGCTAAGGTACCTTTAGTGGTAGCAAATGGATTGTTGGGTTGTATTTGGGCTAGTTTAAATAGGTTGATCATTAAATGGGTCATTGCCTAATCATGCTCAAAGTTCACTTGGATCAAGATGGACTGGGTCAATATGGACTAAACAATAGGTCGTAACCCAATCCGCCCAAATTGACTCAAATCTTGCAATATTCTCAACATTTAAACAAGCATATACAAAAATTATCTTATGTTTTGGAATAAATATCAATTCATACCAAATGATTTCTTTCTTCAATTTATGTGGGGTGGGGGTAGGGGAGGTGGCTGGGGTGGTGGGAGTTGGTGGAGATGGAGAATGTTAAAAAAAAATTGGAAAATATTTTCCCTTCTCTTTCTCTTGATGGGGAAAATATTTTTCAAATATTTAAACCAATCAAACATGAAAAATTAGAAAATATTTTCTAGCACATGGGTCAAGATAGAACTATAAGATTGAGCATAAAAATGGTCAAGGTTGGACATCATCATGGGTCTATTTGGCTGATGATTTTTGATGGGTTAACATGAACTAGCCCAAAACAACAAAATTGTTCTAACCCGAACCCATTAAAACTTGGGCGAGTTAAATAAAGGAATTTTTACCTCCTATAGCAAAGGTTAACACCTTATTTATTTTAAACAAATACCATTTAAACAAATTATATTCTATAGATACCTTTTAAGGTTTATAGCAAAATATTTAATTTTGGTTACCTCCTAGCCCTAAGCCACTAAATACGCTATTCAGTTACACTATTTTCTTTCTCTCTCTACTTTGATATATCTCATTCTCTTCCCTTATCCCATTAAAATTTCCGCTCTCCTCCTCCTTCTAATGGCATCTTCTCAACTGAAAAATCCAGCGACCAGCAGCACAACAACAACATACCCTAACCTGAAGACCCAATCATGTCGAAGCAAATCCACGAAATCGTTGGTGATTATCTCGTTGTATTCCATCATTGAAGACCCAATCTCACCAAGTTTACAATGCTTGACTTCATCACATATTTATCTTTCATTGATGCTTGGACTTCATTCCATGCGGATAACTAGACAAGCAGCCAATTAAGTTTCGATTTAATATTCTGTAAGTTCCGGTTCAATTAGCGTTCTGCAAGATCTTTGAAGATGGAAGGACTATTTGGCTACAAGGCGGGAATTAGGGTTTGTTCTTGAGCAAAGATGACGGAGTTTTGGGGCTGAGCAACTTGATTTTCTGTTAATATATTTCAATGTATTTTCAACGTATCATGCTGTATTTTCATGTATTTTATTGTATTCATTGTCTTTTTTCTATTATAATTTAATGTATCTCGTTGTATTCCGTGTATTTCATTGTATTCCTTGTCTTTTTTTTCATTATTTTTTCAATGTATCCCATTGTATTCTATGTATTTTATTGTATTCACTGTCTCGCTATATGCCATGAATGTATTCATATATTTTTTAATTAATATAATTTATGTATTCAGATGTATTATATAATTTCTCTGAAGATTGCTATATGTTTGGGGTATTTTTCAGTTGAAAATCTTTTTTATAACCAGAAATACAAATTTTGTGTGTTATAATTGAGTTTATTGAGTTATATTAGGTATCGATTATGTTAATTGATACACTTTCCGTTTAAAAATAGTGTAAGCCCCTGTTTTACGCCGTGAATACAGTCGAATACAGTAATTTGTCCAGCTGTAATCCCATGTTTCACGCGATGAATATAGTCGAATACACTAGAATACAACAACTGATTAGCTGGACTTCCCTGATTCACGCCTATTTTTGCTACTGTATTCATGAATACAATAGCTTAAATACATCAAATACATCTTATAACCACAGAAAAGATATCTATAATCCGTAATATAGCAAATGATAACTATAGATGACTAATTACTACTAAAAGATAGTGCTTTATGAAAATTTCCCTTAAATAAAATGGGTTTGGATTAGTTTTGCGTACCTTTAGTGGATTTTCAATATGAGGCCTTTTTCATTGAATGAAAATCCTATTGCACGAGTGTTCTACCACTTTCCAAAGGGTGAAATTAAAAAATAGCCAGATTCACAAATGGTCATTCAAAAATAGCCATATTTTTAAAAGTAATCAAAATTTAGTCATTTTTTATGTAAAGATAAATCTGAACGAAAATACTGTTCAAAATTCGGAAAAATACTCTAGTATAATATACTGGAATTCTAGTATATTATACTGGAGTTCCGCTATAACATACTGAATCTCCAGTATAATATACTGGAGTTCCAGTATAATATACCGATCCAACAGAGTATTATACTGGAACTTTCCGCGTATTGAAGTTCCAACATAATATGCTGAATTTCATACACAGGTGCACCGATTTCTAATATATTATGCTGGAATTTTCCGTGTTGTAGCAAAATAATAGCTATTTTTAAATGACCAATTCAAAAATTGACTAGTCCGTGCTATTTTGACCTTTCCAAAAGGCCCTTCGTGACTAATCAAGGTCCGACATGATCTGCAAGGCGAAGTAACACCAATTTCTAACTGGTAAGCTGCAATAACAACTTACTAGCAAATAAAGCAGAGAACTTTTTGTTTTTTTCTATTAGAGTAGTGAAAGTCGCAAGCTTATTGTAGTCAGTCCTAAGGAAAAAACCTCGGTACTTGCTATTATCCCGCATATACTGATACTATCCCACTCTGACCTAGCTGCTATCATTAAAGGTAAGTAACATAAATAAAACTTTTCCAAGGAACATAATGTATGAAAGGGAAGGAGCATCCTTTATTTCCAAGCTTTATTTCTATTATAATTTATTCCTTCCCCCCCCCCCCCCCCACACACACACACACAGAGTTGTTCATTTTTGGGGTGCATCGACCCGGGGAACTTTGAGGACAACTCTTTTCTTTTGAAAATAAAATAAAATAAGTTTTTCTATTATATTGAGGGATCAAGGAAGGGAAAGGGAAAAGGGGGACAGTGAATTGAACCAATATTAATCCAGAAGAACAAGTAAAATCTCTGTTTCCTTGTATTACAAGAAAGTAAAACATTGTACCAAAGCTTTCTATTAGTGCTAGGAAAGTTAGAACACATTGCAATCATGTTAAACTGTGCATTTTTCTTTGATAACTCCATTGGGAGTATCAGTAATCACAGTCAAAGTAGGCTTCTCATTTGTGAGAACTTCAACAGGTATCAGAAGAGGCTCCAAGGAATCTACAATATCTCTCATTAAAGGTCGTGCTTTTGGGTTGCGATTTAGGCAATGATAAGCAAGCATTGCAGCTTTATGAACAGCTTTTATGGGATAATCTCCATCGAGTCTTGGATCTATAACGTTGAGCAACTTTTTCTTTTCTCTAAGCAATGGTAGAGCCCAATCAGTAAGGTTTTGTTCTCGGGCTGGTTTGGATTTGTCAAGTGATTTTCTTCCTGTAAGAAGCTCGAGTAGAACTACACCAAAACTATAAACATCACTCCTCGGAGTCAAATGACCTGCAGATAAAGTGCAGGCATTAACTGTGATAAAGATATAGAAACAACATTAGGTGAACCTGTGAATATCATTCAAGGATGATAGTATGACTATTCCTGATTCGAGGGTCTATCGGAAGCAGCCTCTCTACTCCTCCGGGTAGGGGTAAGGTCTACGTATACACTACCCTACCCAAACCCCACTTGTGGGATTCCACTGGGCTGCTGCTGTTGTTGATGACAGTATGACTATCATGATTCTGTCGGCACTTCTTTGCCAAAGACATCAACTATGTATTTTCAGCTTCGACACTTCTATCCGAACACATAACTACGTATTCTTAAATTCAATCCAGCATTTAAAAAGTGCTTCTCATCATGTGGTGCTTAAAAGATCCTCAAATTTAGCTAAGCCAAAGGGCTCTATGCTGTTTTAATCGGATGTTATTTTGCACATATGCTATTAAGAGAGACGATAGGTTTCTAAAGAAAGATTAGCTTACCTGTCATAATATATTCAGGGGCAGCATATCCATAGGTTCCCATTATGCGAGTAGAAACATGAGATTTGTCCCCAACTGGTCCATCTTTTGCCAGGCCAAAATCAGAGAGCTTAGCATTGTACTCCTGTATGTGTAAAAAACTTCCGCGTATTATCCCTCAAAGCTGAAAAAATTGGCATGAAATGATGCATGAATGAAATTTAGATGTAGAAAACTTACCACATCTAACAGGATATTAGATGTCTTAAAATCACGATAAATTACAGGTTTCTCGGCTTCATGCAGAAAAGCAAGTCCTTTAGCTGCACCAAAGGCAATCTTCATTCTAATGGACCATGGAAGAGGAAGTAACACTCCTGCAACCAAAAAAACCTCGCATAAGCATCGTGGCATCTAATACGACTAACCAAAAACCAAAGGCAAATTTCAAATTTGAAAACAGGATAACGTAGATAAGAAACATCCATTCATGTAAATATAAGCGCAACTTAATCAATACTACCGTTTACTAAACACTCTTGGTAAATCTCGAAATAAGTAGTTCCCATCAACCTTTCTAATGAGGGAACATATCTTGAGGAATCTATGCTTCAGAAACAATTCAAATGCTTTAAAAGTTTGTTCTCTGCTTCAAATGTATAGTCTACAAGGTAAAGGTAAAAAACCAAGTGGTAACATAAGAAAATGTAATTCTGATTATATTACAAGAAGAGATTCTAGGCATGCTGACTGCAGATAAATTTGAAAGCTAGTTGTCCAGATTCCAACATTTTCTTGATCAAGCCAATGCGGAAAACAACTTGTATTATCCTCAAACGGTAGAGGGGAAATTAATTATGAAAGAGGAGTCATAAAGATATAAATTCTTTTTCTTCTTTAAGAAAATTAGTGTTCAAGAACCCTGTCCAATAAGGTGAGCAACATGATAACTTAATGCTTGAGCAATGGATAGAACTTATGCAAAAATATACCAATCATTTTAGGGTAAAAGGTACTCAAGTATGCAGGTGAAATTCTTGAAATAGACATGTCTTACAAATTAATTTTCATTTTACACTTTCTCATATAGAAACAGAAAGAAGGGAGCCTTGGCGTAACTGGTAAAGTTGCTGCCATGTGACCAGAAGGTCATGGGTTCGAGCTGTGAAAACAGCCTCTTGCAGAAATGCAGGCTAAGGATGTGTACAATAGACCATTGTAGTCTGGCCCTTCCCCGGACCCCGCGCATAGGGGGAGTTAGTGCACCGGGCTGTTTTTTTTTTTTTTTAAAGCAGAAACCATGTAAGATTAAAAGGTTTTCTCCAGAGGAGAAAGTTTTCTTTTGCAGTGAAGAGTAGGGGATCACGATTAGTCATTACACAAAATGACATTGATTGAATAGGGTCAAAAAGGGGCCACATATGCACTGATCCAGAATATCATGGAAAAGCTTTTCTTTTCCTTCTTTTTCCCTTTTGCTTTTACATTTTAGGAGGTATTCAAGACAACATTATTTGAAAGTAGCTCCACTTAAAGATACTATCATAGTTTACGCTTGTCCAATGGTCCCCCTTAGGCAAAACTGTCACTTCCCATGCCTGAGAAAAATGAACACTAATCATAGCATAGCTTAATGGGAAATGATATCATGAAAGTACATCCAGACTCATGTTAGAGCTTGGAGATAGAGGGTAGGACGGATTTCAAATTAGAGTACGGGCACGCCAAGTTAAAAAAAATAATAGTTAGGTGGAAGGCTTAGGAGGAATGGGATCAGGATGCACTTCAAAAGTTTTTCCTAATGTCCAGATCAGCCAATCTCCGAATGTGTCTCGAACAACTTTCTTCTAAAACCCTTTCAGTATTATGAATACAGATCATGAAAATGAACATCTAAAGTATAACATTCTAGAAAACGAACTGAAAATACTTACTCGAGAACAAATTGTTTTCTACACTTCCCCGAGCCATATACTCGTATATAAGAACCCGATGATCAGCTTCACAGCAGTAACCGATCAACTTTACCAAGTTTGGATGCGAAAGTTGGCCAAGAAATATCACTTCAGCCTAACAGATGCAAAAAAAGAGGAGTGAAAAATCTGTTCAGACAATTAGAGAAAACTTCAAAACCTCATGCAAATTTTTTTGTCAGGCTAATTACCAGCCATTCCCTGTGGCCTTGATAACTATTATCTCCATCATGAACCTTAACAGCAACTGTAATTTGTTGGAATCCTTCCCTTAAATCTTCAGTAATATATCCTTTATAAACATTACCAAATCCTCCTCCCCCCAGCATGTAATCTTGTCTAAAGTTGCCAGTCATTATCTTAAGTTCATCGAAAGAGAACGCAATCAATGGATTTGTAGCTGAACTACGGCGCAAGTCTTCTACTTCTTCAGGATTTGAAGGCATCTTAGTATGATCTATCCTTGCTTTTTGAGATGGACTATGACCCTTAGGAGACTCTGAAAGGAAGTTAAAGTGCAAAGCGATATATTCACCATTGTTAACATTTATTTGAATAGTTCATGAATCAAGAAGACAACTTTTAAGTGGTTTATCTCTTTCTCAAATTACCTATCAAGTAAAGCATCAGATAATCTAATGACGTGAGAAACCTGGTAAAAAGCTCTAATTAAAATATTGTGCATGTTAAGGATGCAACATAAAAAATTCTGTTTTATAGTGTTATTCCAGATCACATTGATTAAACAATTTAAATAACATGCACCACATTAGGCCCTTTCCCGAACCCTGTGTGAACGCGAGATGCTTTGTGCACCGGGCTGCCTTTAAATAACATGCATCTTCTTTTGATATTCAGCTAAAAAAATTAAATTGACACCAAAAATGAAAGCTACCTGTTAATTTAAAATAGAAAATAATTGATTCGAGAACATAAAACTTAGTAGGTCCTGTAGACTGTTTAGTCACAAAAATGCAGCAATTACTCTAAAAATTATAAGAAAACCATTCCGTTTAAGTACATATTATGCAGAGTAAAGATTTTTTCCACTCCAACCTATAAACTGTTCATGTCAAATTTGAAACATCCTTATCCATTTCATGGAAAGAAAAGCCATTTCATTCAAGTACATATTATGCAACATAAAGATTTTTTTCCCCTCTTAATATCTGAACCGTGAAGGGGAGACTTGGCGTAACTGGTAAAGTTGTTGTTATGTGACTGGAGGCCACGGGTTCGAGACGTGAAAATAGCCTATTGCAGCAATGCAGGGCCTGGCCCTTCCCCGGACCCCGCACATAGCGGGAGCTTAGTGCACCGGGCTACCCTTTTGGCCTCTTAATATCTGAACCGTCCATGAGTGAAAAGTTAAGCAAATTATAAGGTGCATAATTTCGATAGGATTGATATATATATAACAAAATTGGTACTCAAGGGCTAAAGAGTTCTCCTCTTGAGGCATACATAGATGAACCAAAAAGAAGAAAACAGAAATTATAAAGGCAGAGCACTTGCAATTTGCAAAGCTTTTGAATTTTGCAGTGGACTGAAAGTCTGAAACTAGTATATGAATTGACAGTTGAAACTATAAAGTCCAATTCTATTATTAAGAGTTAAAAGATGAAAAGGTAAACTTTAATCAAGGATATGTTATAGGATTTGAAACAAAGTAGTAAAATTAATTAAATAAAAGCCAAAAGATGAAAAAGAAAACCAGTATATAGAAGAGTCTTGAAAGCAGAAACCCCTTTCTTTTTTCTATTGCAGTTCTTGCCAAGTATAAGGAAACTATTGAAAATCCAAATACTTAGAAAATAAACGTGGAAAAGAGAAAAGAATCTTAATATATTCTTTATCTTAGAGTGTGTTAAAATTTAAAAACACTACTATTTATTACTGTAGAAAATAAAGGGAACATTGGAAAAATCGTCCAAGAATAAAGATCATTAAAAGAGCCAATAAAAAATAAATTAAGACCAAGAATTATTAAAAAGAGAACTAAATACAACATAGGAGTCGCAAAAGCCAGAGAATTATTAGTCCTCTGCTTTGGAAAAACAAAATGAATACGTCAGAGCGAAAAATAGCAGAAACAGAAACATAGAATATATAGATAAAACATAGTGAGCTAATGATCAAATACAAAATAGAAGGAAACAAGACTTTAGGAGAAAGACTGACCAGATTTTGCATTAGAAGAGACTCTGTATATTGAAGGTTGCCCTCCACAGCAGCAATTACCCATTTTAGAACACAGCCAAAGTAATTAAACAAACCCCACTTTCTCAAAAACCGAACCGACCCATTACAACTCACAAAAAAACCAGGCTAAAAACGCAGATAAACAAGATAATTAGCCTAAAACCAAAGAAAAAGAAAAGATTTTCAGAGGGAAAGAAGTGGAAAAAGTGAATGGGAACTCAATGAAGAAATGAAGTAACTAATAATAGTAGCTAGTTCGTTGCATATTTGAGTGTGAAAACTGAAAATGGATTTTATTTCTTTTTCAAGGTGACAATGATGGAGAGAAATGAGAAGAAAGTGGGGGGTTTGTGAGTGGAAGTGGTGTTGTGTTGTCTTTAACAAGAGAAGGCTAGTTGTATTGTTGTTGGGATTTTTTTGTGCGCCTTCACTTTCACTATTTCTGTTGGGTGATCTTAGTGCGTCCACCCTATTTAAAATGGAAAAAAGAAAACTTATTCAGACTTTTATATTCTTATCAAATCATATATCTATATCTATATTATATTAAAAAAAAAGTAGTGAAGCATGTGGTTAAAACAAGTGACAATCTAAAATGAAGTCACTTGACAATTGTAAGACAACATTAATAATTATAAATTATAAATTGAACATAATTAATGGAAGTAGTTTAATGAATCCTTTACATAATCTAAATAGATCGTAGAAAAATCTATATTTTTTTTTCTTCAAAGTGAGAAAATAAAGTAAGCATTAATTAGAGAAAAGAATATAAGAAAATAGTATTAAACATAGGCAGAATTGATAGTTAATATAATATAGATTTTATATCATTGTAAAATATTATATCTTCTATATTATTTCTTTAAGTACAATCTATGCAAAAGCTTTTTCCTTTTGAATAAACGTTCTTCAAAATTTTTAAATTAATACTTTGAGTAAATATAGGTAGGAGAAAAAGGTATGAAATATTCTATTGACATTATCGTAAAAATGAAAGAAAAAATTTCTTTTTGAAACATGTGATAGACTAAAAGTCCAATAATAACTAAAAGAAAAAATCATTATGGCATAATAATATATGATCACTGATATGTAAATCTATATAATTAAAGTTACAAAAATCATACCAATTTTACAAGTCTTTCATCACACAAATAAGGAAAAGATTAGGTAAAGTTTTAATTTACCTTTAATTTTAAACTTAAATAAATCTAGATTTTGATTTACGGATGTTGATGCACAGGAATAAGGAGATCATAAATAAAGATATTTGGACTACCGATTGACTTTATTGAAGTTCAGTATAATTATCATTTTTTCAATGGTATTATTTATTCTAATCTATATTTAAAAAATTAATTAATTATCCTCATTATTACTGGAAGATGTTTGAAATAGATGAAGTGTTTTATGTTTTTCTATATGAAAACTTAAATACCACATCATACGTGGTAATCGGTTGAATCATATGAGTCCACTATTATGTAAACTAGCAAAAGCATTTTAATGTCGTCCAACAAAGAAAATAAGTTATACAAAAGAAGTATTGGTTGTAGTCTGGACATCGTTTATTATGGAAAAATATATTTTTGTTCCTTAAAATAGTTTTGAGGCTCTTTTTTACGGTTAAACTTAGTTATATCATATTGGAATGGTTAAGATTGTTGGACTGTATTCCTTAAATAGCTTTTCAAAGTAATAATCTTAAATCGCATCTTAATCATATATGTAAGCGAGATGATGATAATGATGGATTGGGTGACAAAAATTAAAGAACTTAAACCGAGTGTGTCATATTATTTGCTTAAAGAAGGTTTCATAAGAAGTGAGTTTTTCCATTTGAAGTTGTAGAAAATAAAGCGCTAAAAGTTACCGAGGGCCGATAACCCCTACCAAAAGGGTAGGTCTGTCTATGTATCAAAGGATTATGGTGGGATGAATAAGATACATTTACCTTTAATTAGGGTTTCAGGTTAGGGATGAGGAAATTTTTGGTACAAAATACTTTCCTCTTTAATTGGCTTTACGTAGCACGAATACGAATTAATTGCGGCCGCGATACGAAAATCAAATGCCGTATGAAAAATTAAAAGAAAAATTACATTTAAGTTTCATGGTTAATTCTCTGCGCTGACTGTGTAATTTTTTTTCATAGTAGGTAAAGCAGACATGCAACAAAAGATAACTTTCTATATCAGATCTGATTTGTTAACATATAAAAAGAATAGTAATCTGCAATAATCGATTAAATTTGCACTGATGGTATAAGAATCCTTATGTCATTAGTTATACTCCCTTCGGTCCACAATAAGTGATCAATTTGCTTTTTTATTTTGGTCCAAAATAAGTGTTCATTTATATAATTAAGAAAGAATTTAATTTGTTTTTACAAAATTACCCTTATGTACATATCCCTAAAAAGTTTTCTTACTCCTCACATTAAATATTTAAGGCAAAATACCTTATCACTCCCCTAAACTTGTCACGGATTATTAGTTACAAACTTAAACTATTCGTGATCTTAATTACCCGCCTCAACTAGGCCTTTTGAGAGCCATTACCCCCTCTAGACGCTGATGTGGCAAATTGTGTGGGTGCACTTGCCTGCCACATGGATTTTTCTGTATATGTGGCATTTTTTTGAAAAATAAAATATATATTTACCTTTTTAAGTGTGTTAAAACTTGGATAGAACTATATTATTTAGGCTAAATTTTTTTAGTTGGCTAAAATAATAAAGTTTTAGTTAATCTTTTTTTGAATTTGACATGAAAATAAAGATTTATACAATTGAAATAAATAGTCAAGACATCTAAACAGTTATAAAAATACATAGTTTGAAATTAATTGTTTTGGCTATAATTTTTTATTTAGCTCTAAATTATGGTGCTCTAAAAATATACTTTTTACATATTTTACCTAAAAAAGTAAAAATACACAGTTAAAATAAATAGTCATTGCATCAAAAGAAGAAATAAAAAGAGTGAACAATTGCAAGAAATAACTTATTATTTCTCATATACTTATTGATCTAAAACAATACTTATTGCAGAAATGCAGTGTAAGGCTGCGTATAATAGACCCTTGTGATCTTGCCCTTCCCCGGACCTCGCGCATAGTTGGGAGCTTAGTACGCCGGGCTACTCTTTTTTTTATTGCTCTAAAAATGTATTCATAGAGTAAGTTATTTTTTGCAGTTGTACACTCTTCTTCTTTTGATACAATGACTATTTATTTTAACTGTGTATTTTTACTTTTTTCACGTAAAATCTGTAAATATATATATATATATTTAGAGCACCATAATTTAGAACTATATAAAAAATTATAGCCAAAATAATTAATTTCAAACTATGTATTTTTATAACTTTTTAGATGAATTGACTATTTATTTCAATTGTTTAAATCTTTAATTTCAGGTCAAATTCAAAAAATAAATTAATTAAAACTTTATTATTTTTAGCCAAATAAAAATATTTAGCATAAATGATGTAGTTCTATCCAAGTTTTATTATAAATTGTATTCGAAAAAAATTATCTAAAAAAATAACATACTTAAAAAGGTAAAAATATATTTTATTTTTCAAAAAAATGCCACATATACAGAAAAATCCACGTGACATGTGAGTGCACCCACACAATTTGCCACGTTAGCGTCTAGGGGGAAATGGCTCTCAAAAGACCTAGTTGAGGGGGATAATTAAGACCACGAATAGTTTGGAGCAGTAACTAATAATCTGTGACAAGTTTAGGGGAGTGGTAAGGTATTTTCATACTGGGTATTTTTATATAGAATTTAGTATTTTCTTAATGAGCATGTCAAAAGCAAATTGGTCACTTATTGTGGACCGTAGGGAGTATGACTTAACTCATTAATTATAAAATGATAAATATTGTATAAAAAGACACATATTAGCTATTCTTAATTGGTGTAAATACCAATATATACACACACACACACACACCCCAATATACACTACAAGAGAGAATAGAGAGAGACTCCTCGGTCTGCGGACGCAACAGATGTAGCTCAAAGTCTCTGAAGAGTCGCCTCGCCTCAAAGTTAGTAAGTCTGAGTCAAGGTACCTGGATCTGCACATGAAAAACATGCACAGAAAGGGCATGAGTACACTACAGTGGTACTCAGTAAGTGCCAAGCCTAACCTCGGTCGAGTAGTGACGAGGAAGGTTAGGGACCTAATGAGGTTAAATAAAATATAAGGTTCAACAGTATAGAACAAAACAATATAAATAAGTGCAACAATAAAAGTATCACAAGATATAAAGGGCAACAACAGCTATTACGAAAACAAGGTAAACACAAAAAGAAATACGGTTCAGCATAAAAATAAAATAAAATTTGAGGATCTCCCAGGACCGTCATGTAGTCCCAAATATACATATCCAAGGGATCTCCCAGGATCCCGTCCCGTAGTCCAACACATGGTGCACGGGGATCTACCGGAATCCCGTTCCGTAGTCCCAAATGCAAATACCCAGTACTGGGGGAATCTACCGGGTGCATTTTCGTAGTTCCATATACCTGTGCAGGGGGGGATCTACCGGAATCCCACATCCGTAGTCCCAAAATAAACAGACAAGGGGAGCTACCGGAATCCCACATCCGTAGTCCCAATGTAAATACACAACAGTAACAAGAAAATATTCAGAAATGGCAAATTTCATATTAAGGCAAACAAGTAATTCTAGCCTAGCATGCTGCACAGAATTCAGGTAAGGCAGTTTGAGCAAGTAAAGCAATTAAGTCACTTAGACATGCTTTCCTAAGCTAACAATAGGCTTAATGGTGCAAGTAATAAAAACAAGAAAGGAACATACTAGTAATTACTTAATGAAAACCGGATTTCAAACAATTAGCACAAGTACGCACTTGTCACCTCACGCACAAGGCATTTCAATTACTAAATATACCAAATCCTAAGGGGAAGGTCCCCTACACAAGGTTAGACAAGCCACTTACCTCGAACCGACTCAATAATTAATCCGAACCCACGCTCTTGCCACGAGTACTCGACTCCAAATGGCCCAAATCTATTCAGTTCAATTGCATAATGTAAATAACACTTCAAGTAACTGATTCTACAAAGAAATTCTAAGTTAATACGCGAAATTAGGTAAAATAACCAAAATGCCCATCGGGCCCACATCTTGGAATCGGGTAAAATTTATATTTTTAAAATCCTTATACTCTCACGAGTTCATGCATACCAAAATTATCCAAATCTAAGGTTAAATTCCCACTCAAAAGTCGAATTTTAGGTCTAAGAACTTTCTTCCAACTTTTCCCCAATTTTCATCTCCAATCCGAAATTAAATGATGAAACTAACTATAGATTGATGGAATATAACTAGAAAGGGTTAAAAAATTGTTACCCAATGATCTCCTCTTCAATTTCCTCTCAAAATCGCCCTCTCCTGAGCTCCAAATCGAATTTCCAACTTTTGAAATTAAACCCTTGAAATTTTCTATTTCTGCCCAGCTGTTACCGCATCTGTGGTCCCGCTTTTGCGGAACACGTGTCGCATCTGCGACTTATCACTTAAAACAATCTTCCACATCCGCGACTCCCCATCCGCAGATGTGGTACCGCTCCTGCGGTCCCTGCTGAACTTCCCCATTTCCGCTTCTGCGATAGATCCGCCGCTTTTGCGGCTCCGCACCTACGGTCCCACACTCGCATGTGCGGTTATGACAGAAGAAAAGCTGAAGCTGCAACTCCAAAATTTCAAAAATCTTTCCGTCAACCATCCGAAATCATCCCGAGGCCACTAGAACCTCAACCAAACCTACCAACATATCCCATAACTTCATTCAAACTTATTCCAACCTTCAGAATGCTCAAAACAACATCAAAACACCTATTTTTTATTGGATTCAAACCTAAGAATTTCAAAAACTCTAAAAATACGCTTTCAATCAAAAATTCTATCAAACCTCGTCCGAATGGCCTAATATTTTGCATACACGTCACATTCAATACTATGGAGCTATTCCAACTTCCGGAATTCCATTCCGACCCTCGGATCAAAATCTCACTATCGAGCCGGAAACTTCAAAATTTAACCTTTCGGTATTTCAAGCCTAAATTAGCTACGGACCTCCAAAACACACTCCGAACACGCCCCTAAGCTCGAGATCACCCAACGGAGCTAACATAACCATCAAATTTCCATTCCGAGGCCGTCTTCACACTATTCCGGCTATGGTCAATAATCCAACACTTAAGCTCTCATTTAGGGACTAAGTGTCCCAAAACTCTCCAAAACTCAGAACCGAACATTCCTACAAATCAAATTAGCAGAAATAAACACGGGTAAAGCAGTTAATAAAGGATCGGGGCATAAATTCTTAAGATGACCTGTCGGGTCGTCACATCCTCCTACACTTAAACATTTGTTCATCCTCGAATGAGCATAAAGACATATCTGAAGTAGTGAAAAATGAGGGTAACGGCTGCGCATATCTTGCTCGGTCTCCCAGGTCGCCTCCTCGACCAGCTGACCCCGCCACTGAACCTTTACTGATGCAATGTTCTTTGACCTCAGTTATCTAACCTGCCTGTCCAATATTGCCACTGGCTTCTCAACATAGGATAGATCCTTGTCCAACTGGACTGAACTGAAATCCAACACGTGCGAAGAATCAACATGATACCTTCGGAGCATCGAAACATGAAATACCGGATGAACTCCTGCCAAGCTGGGAGGTAAGGCAAGCTCATAAGCAACCTCCCCAACATGCCTCAATATCTCAAAAGGGCCAATAAATCTCGAACTCAACTTTCCTTTGTTCCCGAATCTCATAACGCACTTCATAGGCGAAACCCGAAGCAGAACTCGCTCTCCAACCATATAGGGAACATCACGAACCTTCCGGTCCGCATAACTCTTCTGTTTGGACTGGGCTGTACGGAGTCTATCCTGAATTACCTTGACCTTCTCCAAAGCATCCTGAACCAAATCTGTACCTAATAATCTAGCCTCGCTCGACTCAAACCAACCCACAGGGGATCTACACCGCCTACCATATAAAGCCTCGTATAACACCATCTGAATGCTGGACTGATAGCTATTTTTGTAAGCAAACTCCGCCAATGGCAAGAACTGATCCCAAGACACTCCAAACTCAATCACATACGCACGGAGCATATTCTCAAGAATCTGAATAGTGCGCTCGGACCGTCCGTCCGTCTGAGGGTGAAATACTGTACTCAACTCCACTCGAGTACCCAAATCATGCTGAATGGCTCTCCAGAACCGTGATGTGAACTGAGTACCTCTATCTGAAATGATGGAAACTAGAATACCATGTAGACGAACAATCTCCTAGATATAGATCTCGGCCAACCGCTCTGAGGAATAAGTAGTACACACAGGAATAAAATGAGCGGACTTGGTCAGCCGATCCACAATCACCCAAATGGCATCGAACTTCCTCAAAGTCCGTGGGAGCCCAACTACAAAGTCCATGGTGATTCGCTCCCACTTCCACTCCGGAATCTCTATTTGCTGAAGCAATCCACCCGGTCTCTGGTGCTCATACTTCACCTGTTGGCAGTTGAGGCACCAAGCTACAAACCCCACTATATCTTTCTTCATCCGCATCCACCAATAGTGCTGCCTCAAATCCTGATACATCTTCGCGGCACCCAGATGGATGGAATATCGCGAACTATGGGCCTCCTCTAGAATCAACTCTCGAAACCCATCAACATTGGGTACACAAATCTGACCTTGCATCCTCAATACCCCATCATCACCAGTAGTCACATCTCTGGCACCATCGTGTTGAACCTTGTCCTTGAGGACAAGCAAATGAGGGTAATCATAATGCCGCTCCCTGATACGATCAAATAAAGTAGACTAAGAAACCACGCAAGCTACCCGACTGGGCTCCGAAAGATCCAATCTTACAAACTGGCTGGCTAAGGCCCGAACATCCATTGCTATAGGCCTCTATGATACTGGTAAATAATCTAAACTCCCCAAACTCTCCGCTCGGCGACTCAAAGCATCGGTCACCATATTGGCCTTGCCCGGGTGATACAAAATAGTGATATCATAGTCCTTCAGCAACTCTAACCACCTCCTCTGGCGCAAATTTAGATCCTTTTCCTTGAACAAGCGCTGCAAGCTCTAATGGTCAGTATAAATCTCATAGAGAACCCCGTATAAGTAATGGCGCCAGATCTTCAGGGCGTGAACAATGGCAGCTAACTCAAGGTCGTGGACAGGGTAATTCTTCTCATATATCTTCAACTGTCTGGACGCGTAGGCAATCACCCTACCGTCCTACATCAACACCACTCTGAGGCCAATCCTTGTGGCATCAAAATAGACCGTATAAGACCCCGAACCTGTAGGCAGTATCAAAATTGGGGCTGTGGTCAAAGCTGTCTTGAGCTTCTGAAAGCTTGCCTCAGACTCCTTCATCCACTAGAACGGAGCACCCTTCTGGGTCAACCTGGTCATAGGGGCTGTAATCGATGAAAACCCCTCCAAAAAACGACGGTAGTAACCCGCCAAGCCAAGGAAACTGCGGATCTCTATAGCTGAGGATGGTCTGGGCCAACTCTGCACAGCATTTATCTTCTTCGGATCCACCTGAATACCCTTACTCAATACCACGTGGCCTAAGAATGCCACTGAATTCAACCAAAACTCACATTTCGAGAACTTAGCATATAACTTCTTCTCTCTCAAAGTCTGAAGCACGATCCTCAGATGTTGCTCATGATTTTCCCAACTCCGAGAATACACCAGAATATCATCAATAAAGACAATGATTAACGAGTCAAGATACGGCCGGAACACACTGTGCATCAAGTGCATAAAAGCTGCTGGGACATTGGTCAGCCTAAATGACATGACAAGGAACTCGTAATGACCATGTCGAGTCCTAAAAGTAGTCTTCAGGGTATCTGGCTCCCGAATCTTCAACTGAGGGTAACCTAAGCGCAAGTCAATCTTAGAAAACACCCATACGCCCTGAAGCTGGTCAAACAGATCATCAATACGAGGCAGATGATAATGGTTCTTCACTGTAACCTTGTTCAGCTGGCGATAATCAATACACATACACATAGAACCATCTTTTTTCTTCACAAACAAGACAGGAGCACCCTAAGGCCATACACTGGGCCGAATAAAACCCTTATCAAGCAATTCCTGTAACTGTTCCTTCAACTCCTTCAACTTAGGAGAAGCCATACGATACGGATGAATAGAAATGGACTAAGTGCCCGGCAACAGATCAATACCAAAATCAATATCTCTATTAGGTGGCATGCCCAGAAGAATCCTGAGGTACATCCAAATATAGAGCAAAATAAGAAGACATATAAGAGTAAGTGGAGCCTGTATCAAATAGAACCGATGCATCTCTGTGACAAACCAATATAATACCTGTGATGACAGAATCGGAGGCAACAGCCTCGATACGGGCAGGAAAGGCATAGTATCTGGCCTAGCCTCCCCCTCTAGGGCAACCTCTACCTCCCCGACCTCCACCTCTAGCTGGCTGAGCAGGTGGGGTAGCAACTGGAGATGTAACCATGGCCTAAGAACTCTGTGGGGCACGCTGTGGCTGGGAAGTCTATGGAGGTGCACCATCCCAAGTCTAGGGCAATCCCTCACCATATGGCATGTGTCACTACACTCAAAACAAGCTCTGGGAGGACCTGGTGGCTGTGACTGGCTCGGGCCAGGTCTGCTGGACTGACCTTTGAAAGCACCCCGCGCAGGAGGCGCGCTAGATACTGGAGGTGCATAATAAAGCTCCTGAGGTCTGGGAGGAGCTAGAATACCACTGGCTGCTGGAAGAGTTGAATGAACAGGACGACTCATATAACCCTTACCATGATGACCTGCTGATGGGGCACGAGCACCAGAGAAATGGCCCGACTCTCGAGACCTCTTGGCCTCTCTCCCTAGCATGCATACCCTCAATCTTCCTAGCAATGCTCACCACCTGCTGATAAGAAATGTCCATCTCCAACCGAGCCATGCTAGACCTGATGTTGGGAATAAGCCCCTCAATAAAACGGCGAACCCTCTCGCGAACAATAGAAACCAAGGCTGGGGCATGTCTAGCCAAACTAGTGTAATGGACAGCATACTCTGAGACAGTCATAGCACCCTGGCGCAAGTGCTCAAACTCTGTATGCCATGCATCCCTGAGGCTCTGAGAAACATACTCTCTTATGAACAGATCTGAAAACCGAGTCCAAGTTAGTGAAGCAGCCTCATCCGGACAATCTAACTCATAGGTGTGCCACCACTTATAGGCGGCTCCTCGAAGCTGGAAAGTAGTGAAGAAAACCCCGTTCGATCCTGATATACCCATGATACGAAGAATGAGGTAACACCCATCTAGAAATCCCAAAGCATCATCCGATGCTAGACCACTGAATACAGAAGGCTTGTACTTCTTGAACCTCTCAAGCCTCAACTGTTCATCCTCGAAAGCCGCTGCCCTGTCCTCGGGCTGATCTCGACTGCAGGCTATACAGGAATAATCTCAAGGACCTGATCAACATGCACTCACTACTCAGGAGTGCGTGCGACGAGAGTCTATGCCCCTCCCCCAGCCTGAGACATAGCTACAGCAAGGGGAAGCAACCCTGCCTGAGCCAAAGTGGTGTACATGCTCATGAACTGTGCCAGAGTCTCCCGAAGTAGTAGCAGTAGGCGTATCAGGTGCTTGGGCTCCAGCTGGATTTGCTGGTGGTACCTCGATGGCAGCTTGCGAGGTGCTCTAGCTGCACTGTGTGCGTGTCCTCGGCCTCTACCCCGGCCCCGACCTCTAACGACTACAGTAAGGGGTGCGGGTGACTAATCATCTCGGGTAGCGCGTGTCCTCACCATCTGTGAGAGAATAGAAGATAGAAGTTTAGAATTGTGATGTCCAAAATATCGCACGACAAGGAAAACTAATGAAGTGAAAATTTTCCTAACAGTTACATAGCCTCTCGTATATAAGTACAGACGTCTTCGTACCGATCAACGAGACTCTAATAAACCGGCTTGTGATTCATGACTCCTATGAATCTAGAGTTCTAATACCAACTTGTCACGATCCCGGTTTGCCCTCCGTGAACCATCGTGACAGCACCTAGTCTCTACGACTAGGTAAGCCTAAATTGCGGAAGATAAACCAAATTGTGAAAATTAAACGATTTAAAACAGAATTAGAGTAATAAAACAGTGTTTAAAAGTGCCGCTCGGCATACACAATATTTAACACTCAAACCAATACATACTTCCAAGACCCGAAAACCCGTGAATCACAAGCTAAGGATATTACATAGTGCTCTAACTCCAGAATAGTCTAAAACAAGTAAATACAGAAGGGTTGTAACTACAAGAGAGAATAAAGATAGACTCCTTGGTCTGTGGACGCGGCAAATGTACCTCGAAGTCTCCGAAGGGTTGCCTCGCCTCAAAGATGGTAAGTCTGAGTCAAGGTATCTAGATCTGCACATGAAAAACATGCGCAGAAAAGGCATGAGTACACCATATCGGTACTCAGTAAGTGCCAAGCCTAACCTCAGTCGGGTAGTGATGAGGAAGGTCAGGGCCCTACTGAGGTTAAATAAAATATAAGGTTTAATAGTGTAAAATAGAACAATATAAATAAGCGCAGCAATAAAAGTATCACAAGATATAAAGGGCAACAACAACTATTACAGAAACAAAGTAAACACAGAAAGAAATACGGTTTATCATAAAAACAACAATCGGGGATCTCCTAGGATACTGTCCTGTAGTCCCAAATATACATATCCAATGGATCTCCCGGGATCTCGTCCCGTAGTCCAACTCATGGTGCGCGAGGATCTACCGGAATCTCGTTCCGTAGTCCCAAATGTAAATACCCAGTACTAGGGAAATCTACCGGGTGCATTCCCATAGTTCCATATAACTATGCAGGGGGGTCTACCGGAATCCCACATCCGTAGTCCCAATGTAAATACACAACAGTAACAGGAAAATATTCAGAAATGGCAAATTTCATATTAAGGCAAACAAGTAATTCTAGCCTAGCATGCTGCACAGAATCCAGGTAAGGCAGTTTGAGCAAGTAAAGCAATTAAGTCACTTAGACATGCTTTCCTAAGCTAACAATAGGCTTAATGGTGCAAGTAATAAAAACAGGAAAGGAACATACTAGTAATTACTTAATGAAAACCGGATTTCCAACAATTAGCACAAGTACGCACTCGTCACCTCACGTACAAGGTATTTCAATTACCAAATATATCAAATCCTAAAGGGAAGGTCCCCTACACAAGGTTAGACAAGCCACTTACCTCGAGTTGACTCAATAATCAATCCGAAATCACGCTCTTGCCACGAGTACTCGACTCCAAATGGCCCAAATCTATTCAGTTCAATTGCATAATGTAAATAACACTTCAAGTAACTGATTCTACAAAGAAATTCTAAGCTAATACGCGAAATTAGGTAAAATGACCAAAATGCCCCTCGGGCCCACATCTCGGAATCAGGTAAAATTTATATTTTCAGAAACCTCATACTCTCACGAGTTCATGTATACCAAAATTATCCAAATCTAAGGTTGAATTCCCACTCAAAAGTCGAATTTTAGGTCTAAGAACTTTCTTCCAACTTTTTCCCAATTTTCATCTCCAATCCGAAATTAAATGATGAAACTAACTATAGATTGATAGAATATAACTAGAAAGGGTTAAAGAATTGTTACCCAATGATCTCCTATTCAATTTCCTCTCAAAATCGTCCTCTCTCGAGCTCCAAATCGAATTTTCAACTTTTGAAACTAAACCCTCGAAATTTTCTATTTCTGTCCAGTTGTTACCGCATCTGCGGTCCCGCTTTTGCGGAACACGGGTCGCATCTGCGACTTCTCACTTAAAACCAATCTTCCGCATCTGCGACTCCCCATCCGCAGATATGGTACCGCTCCTGCGGAAATCCTACCGCTCCTGCGATCCCTGCTGAACTTCCCCATTTCCACTTCTACAATAGATCCTCCCCTTCTGCGGTCCCACACTCGCAGGTGCGGTTATGACAGAAGAGCAGCTGAAGCTACAACTCCAAAATTCCAAAAATCTTTCCGTCAACCATCCGAAATCATCCCGAGGCCCCCGGGACCTCAACCAAACCTACCAACATATCCCATAACTTTATTCAAACTTGTTCCAACCTTCAGAACGCTTAAAACAACATCAAAACACCTATTTTTCATCGGATTCAAGCCTAAGAATTTCAAAAACTCTAAAAATACGCTTTTGATCAAAATGTCTATCAAACCTCGTCCGAATGACCCGAAATTTTGCACACACGTTACATTCAACACTACGGAGCTACTCCAACTTCCAAAATTACATTCTGACCCTCGGATCAAAATCTCACTATCGAACAGGAAACTTCAAAATTCGACCTTTCGGCATTTCAAGCCTAAATTAGCTACGGACCTCCAAAACACACTCCGAACATGCCCCTAAGCCCGAAATCACCAAACGGAGCTAACGGAACCATCAGATTTCTATTTCGAGGTCGTCTTCACACTGTTCCGACTACGGTCAATGTTCCGACACTTAAGCTCTCATTTAGGAACTAAGTGTCCCAAAACTCTCCGAACTCAGAACCGAACATCACGACAAATCGAATTAGCAGAAATAAACACGGGAAAAGCAGTTAATAGGGGTTCGAGGCGTAAATTCTTAAGACGACCGCTCGGGTCGTCATAAAATCTCCATTAAATGACTTCAAATTTTATATACAACCTCCTTATACTATTTCTAACAAGTCTTTATAACACCCACTTTAAATTTCTCACAAAATTAAATTTGGAATTTAAACCCACATATTTAAGCTTGTTAAAAATCTAATTTTCAACCACCCAAATGAATTTGGTTTGTTGAATTAATATTTGAGTCATAGTTACTGATTCGAAAATTAATTTAAAATCTTGAGGAATCTTTTTTAAAAATTAAATAGTAATTTTGATAACCTATTGGAGTTGGATGTTGAATCTTAGCCTATTATTTTTGGGCTAGTTGGTTGTAAATTGAAATATGAGAAAATCTCACTTTATACCCATTAATCCTAAACTATTTACCCTTTAATGTCCAGGCCCAAACTATTTACTACTCCTACCCATGGAACCCAAACTATTTACCCGGTTTTTTCTTGCCAACTATCTTTCTTTCTTCTATCGTCCAGTTTATGCATTAGAAAACTGCTCTTTTCTTGAAATTTTATGACAGATTTTGTTTTCAAGAATTCAAATTTTATTGTATAGAAGCATGTGACCATTAGGTGAATGAAAACCAAGCAATCTGGCTCAGCTGTGACCATTAGAAGAATCCACACTGATTTTGGCAAATTCTTTAGAGCTTCAAACATCTCTCTAAAATACAACAATCCTTCTTTGTTTTCCTGATGAACCAAAGTACTCAGTGTTGATGAAATCTTTCTGTGGCAACCATTTTTCATCCACAGTTGTGTAGATTCGTTAGTTATTGTTCTTTGATGTGTAGGTTGTACCTTTGATGCTGGTTTTTGAAGATTTATTGTATAAAAATTTAAATCCACCATTGAAGGACCTTGAAGCTTGAAACTCATAACTTGCTTTGTTTGAGTTTTTAATTATTTTGATCCGATCTTGTATGGGTTTGTTTGGAAAGTTTATTGGAGTTTGTAGCTAAAGTTTTAGTCAATTTGGTGGAGATTTTGTAGTAAATTTTAGAAATTTGGGTTGAAATATAGTTGAACCAGAGAAGAAGACGAATTTGTATTGTATACTCAAATAGTATACAAATATAGCATTTTAGTATACAATTCATTTCAACTATATACCCTATTAGTATAGCTATATACTATATTGGTATCATATGCTAGTTGAATCATTTTTTGCTTGTATTAGCTGCATTTAATTGGTACAATATTTGATTTTCTTTTAATAATAGTAATATAGTACAATATCTTGAAATACCTTATTATATTAATATGTGATACACTATTTTTTTATTTTTCTCTTTATGCATGTGTGTTATATAATAGTAGCATAGTCATATAGTTGCCGGGAATTAACTAGTAAAACTGTATACCATGTTGGTATAGTTGCCATATTGGTATCATATGGTAGTTGAACATTGTTTTGGTTGTTTTAGCTGCATCTTAAGTGAATTCTATTATGAAATTATTTATATGAACATGAGTTGCAATGCTGGAATTTTTGTGTGCCGATGGACATAAATTATTTGTATTATGTAATAGTTTTTATAGTTATAGGCAATTATTGGAACAACCTCATACAACTATATACCTTCTTAGTATACAAAATGAGCAAGTTGTTTTGCGAATATTTAGCTTGCAATACGAGCATGTAATTTTCTCATACTTTTATTGCGTCCTTTAATGTTTTGGTACAATAGTATAGTCGCGGATAGTTGTAGCAATATTCTAGAGAAATCACATGCTCTATTGGTATACATATATACCATATTAGTATCACATGGTACTAGAAGTCTTTTTTGCTACTTATACCTTTGTTGCATTTTTTAATATTTTATTGTCATTTTTATTCTAACTAGTATATATGGAGATTTGGTTGCTGTAGATTATGTTTTCTTGCTCTATAACTGGTTGTATTACTGCTAATGGTAGAGTGTGTACTGATATTTATAGGGAAGTAGATCAAGGTTTGCATGGCAATCACGTTTTGATTCTTAGAATTTATGTAATTTATGGTGCTCAGCAGCAATCAATGTGATATTCAGTGAATTAGATCAAGTGACAACTAATATTATTTTAGTTTAATAATTGAATTTAATAAATGAGAAAGAAAAAGAAGAAGGTATATTGTACAAGTTATATTAAAAAAAAGGTAAACAAATATTTACTATATTAGTTATTTTTTCTTATTGTATAAAAAAGAATATAAAAAATAGTGAAAACGGTAGATGAAATTAGATTATGAAGAGTAAAAGAATAAAAAAAAAGAAGTTAAATGAAATTAGAAAAGGAAAAAAGAAAAAATAAGAAGAAAACGAGAGAAAAGAAAACAAAGAAGAAAAGAAGCATAAAAATAAAAAAAGAATTGGAGAATAAAGGAAAAATTCCCCACAAAAACTATTATGGGTAGAAAATGTAATTAGTTTATGGGTACAAAAATAAATGGATAGACAAGGACAAATAATTTTGTTTTTGTGGGTAACTGTGTCAAAACCCCTTAAAATATAGACTATAAAATTGAAAAGTAGGAGTCCAGTTATTCTAATGTGAAATTTTCCCTATAAAAAAGGCACATATATGTGTTTATTTGGTTTGAGTAAATATCGGATAACTATAAAAACGAATTCGTATTTTGATTCCCACCAATCCTTTTGTATCATTCTCCAGCTTTCTCTGTCATAGCGTGCGTCTATACCTTTTTTGTCCTCATCCCACGCTTTGTTCTCCATCTAGCATTTCTAATATTTCCTTTTCCCAAACATTTGAACGTGTGACCAAATTTTGATGCCCTACCATTTTCATTCTCTTCTTCTATTGCTTCCTTTTAAATTTAATGTCATTTTCAGTATTTTGTTACCTCAATACATTATAACTACTTGGTTATGAAATTAATTATGTCCATTCTTGATGTATCTTTAATTACTCCCTCGTATTCCCTCTGTCCCAATTTATGTGGTGGAGATCGAATTTCGAAAGTGAAATTTATTAATTATACCGTAAATTCGACTATAGAATCTTTAAATTTTTTGAAATAAAATTTATATTTTTGAAAACTATATAAAATGTATTATAAATCATAATAATTAACAACTCAAAATATCTAAAAGGCATATAAAAAAACTATGATAAAAGAAAAATTTATTTGACTTTTGAAATTCGAATTTCACCATATAGGAAATACTTTTTATTAGCGTTATTTCGAAATAGTGAATAAAGTAAGTCCCATCGTTTTATATTTCTAGAAGAAGTTGCGATAGCTGAGGTTCCTACATTGAAAACTAAATTGCTAACGTAATTCTAAGTTTTATGTAGGGTGTACGCTCGAATCAGAAAATCGCACCAAACTGAAAAGTCAAATCAAACCGATTAAAAAATCGGATTAGGTTTGGTATTGAGTAAATAAATTCGAACCAAACCGACATATAAATATATAATTTTTATATATGCTTTTAAGATTTTATATATATATTTTTTTAAAAATGTCTAGAAATATTTGGGATTCTCTTGTGGGATATAATATTTAATAGAATATGAAATGCTCCATATTTATAACCTTAAATAATGAGTTGTACGATCACTTTTGTATCAAGTGTTACTGAAATGCGTCAATTTTTTTGTTCTTCCATATTTTATCATATGTTAAGATCTATTAAATTTTTATATCTTTTTCGAATGTGAAGTGGTTATTATTATTGAGGTACATCAACAAAAAATTATTGTCAGACGACTAAAAGAAATACCTATTAATGTGTTACTAAGAAAATTCCCCCGTAAGATTATTTTAATCGATAATATATTTGTCAATTTTTTATATTTTTACTAAACATATATTTACTTATCAAAAATTTAACAAAGTAAGATTGAAATAATATTTAAGTAACAAAAAACTCGAAAAATCCGACAAAACGGAACCAATACAAACTGATATAGTTGATTTGGTTTTGATAAAAATTGAACCAACTCGGTCCATGTACACCCCTAATTTTCAGTATATCTACTTTTGGTATGACAAATTGTTACTGAAGTATGTATTACCTTTAGATATTAGAAACATCATGTTTTTGAAAATTGAAATCCAAACACGTAACCAAGTTAGATTGTCTAACACTTAAAACAATAGCATATATATCTTAATGCATGTGCAACTTGAGACCATTGAAATATCAGGGCTCTGATAAGTGTTTGTTTTGTCTAAATTATTTTGCCTTGCTGGTTAAATTACTCAAATAAATCTAATATGAACTAATACGACATCCATAAAGTCGTTACTTGCACTACAATAATATCAACATGGTCTTGAATAAAAAAGCAATAAATTAACATTAAATTCTTTTATTCAACAAAAGAAAATATAAATATAATGCGTTGGGAATAAAACGTAGCCGGCGTTAGTTAAAAGAAAGAGAAGGACATAGAAAAATACAAATGCATGGAAGTTGAGGAACAACCTTGACGTATAGACAGTGGAAAGAAGGGCCTGTGTAGGGCAAAAGAAGACGAAAACCCTCAAAATCCTATATAATTAATCTTAACCCTTTATTCAGTAATTAAGTCCCTGTCATTTACACAATTAATCAAGAAGAATCTCGACTTTAAATAAGGTTGTTTATCCATCACTAGTAAGTTTTTGGTTGATTATTAAAATATGTAATTAAATAGGCTACACTAATAAACTGTTTACATAACCATGCAACATAGGGCTGTGCATAAATTGGTAAATACCGAATTACCGTATCGAAATCGAAAATTTTGGTATTCGGTATTCGATATTTTGGTATTAGGTATGATATTTGGTATTTTAGAATGAAATACCGATACCGTACCGAAATATATATTATATTACACAATACACATTTTATTAATTATAACATAAATATAAGAAATCTAAAATTTTAATTTCTTTTATTCTCTAAATTCATCAATTAACTCTCTAATTGTTTTCTCTCTTTAGGTTGGTATTTGTTGGTAATGGATAAAGCTTTTGTCAATAAACGCTTTTAGTTTTGTACTTTTGAGTACTTTAATTAAGAATATTACCGTCTACGACTTTATGTACTAGTTAATATTCACACCGAATAAACCGAAGTTACTGAACCGAATAAACCAAAATCAAAAGGAGAAAAACCGAACCATACCGGATTTAATTAGGTACGGTATTGGTATAGCATTTTACAAAACCAAATACCAAAAATACCGAATCGAAATGTCTAAATACCATACCATACCGTACCGTACCGTACCGACCGACGAACATGCCTAATGCAACATTCAGGCAAATAAAACATGAAAATGCTAGGCATATAAATAAACAAGCTTAGATCTTAATAATCCGTCGTCTTAAAGTTGTGTGAGATTAGACTCGAGGCAAATAAAATCGACAATTAGTCGGGTATATTTATCCGCCCCCGATGTTTGTAGCAAAATTTATAACCGTAAATCCGTAATAGTACAAATTAAGGTAAAAGTACACATCAAATAACCATGCATGCAGAGTTAAGTGATGAATTTGTGACTGGAAATTGCATATCTTTCCTTCGTTAATTTGATGTAAATTTGTGTTGCCATGGCCACTTATATCGTGCTATAATTCCGTATATATATTTTGACGTTATTTACCCTACTTACTTGTTGTTTGTGTCATGACCCCGAATTTTTTAACGTCGGGCTCGTGATGACGCATAACTGTTAGGATGCTAGGCAAGCCAACAGATAAAGATCTAATAATACGCTAACCGTTATCCAAAACAGTAGATAATAATAGTTTAAACCAAAACAAAGTAGAAATTTATAACAATCTAAACTCTAATACACGACTACCTAAAATCTGGTGTCACAATCCATAAACTTCTAAGAGTTACTACAAATACTGGTTTAAAGAAAATACATTTGTTCTCATAATGAAAGAAAACAAGGAAACTATGATAAATGGAAGGGGACTCCAGGGTCTGCGAACGCTGGCAGATCTACCTTGGATCTCCTAATGGACTGAAAGCAGCAACTCAACTCCGATCAATGCGGTCCAGCACCAAAAATCTGCACAGAAAGTGCAGAATACAGTATCAGTACAACCGACCCCATGTACTGGTAAGTGCCGAGCCTAACCTTGACGAAGTAGTGACGAGGCTAGGACACGATAATAACATGAACATGTGCAGTTAAATCATATACGAGAAAATACAACAAATGAAAATTTAGCAGATAATAACGGGAAGGGGGAAAACATGCTGAGGGGAAATATCAAATCCTGAAAATAGTACAGTAAAGAAACGCAGTAAATATCATGCTTTGCACCAACGCAAGTAATAACATAGCAAAACATGTGCACGACATCACCCTTCGTGCTTTTACTCTCGTCCTCACCATAAGAAACAATAGAAACGACATGACATCACTCTTCGTGCATTAACTCTCTCATAACATGTCATGGCATCACCCTTCGTGCATTAACACTCACAGAATATGGCACGACATCACCCTTCGTGCATTATCACTCACTCACTAAAACATTGTACGGCATCACCCTTCGTGCGTTATCACTCACTCACCAAAATATTGCACGACATCACCATTCGTGCTTTACACTCTTCCTCACCCAAACAACAGAACAATAACAACCCGGCAAGGGAAATCATCAATAACCAACCTCGTTTCAATGTTAAATTTCACAATATAAATCTCAACTTGAGTCAATACTCAACCAATACCTAATTCTAGGAAAAACATGATAATATTTGTTTAACATGAAGAATAACCAGTTTAAGCATGAACAATACGAATAAAGAATACAACGGTCACAAGTATAGACTCACTCGCATGCTATGAACCGACGACAACGTATAGGTACTCATCACCTCACCTATACGTCGTACTCAACAACCAAACACATAGTAAATAAGGCAACAACACCTAATCCCTCAAGCTAAGGTTAGCCACAACACTTACCTCAATTCCACGGCCACAATCAAGCCTTAATCACCACTTTCCCTCTAGATTCCACCTCCGAACCACTCGTATCTAGTCATAGTTAACTTAATAACATCAATTATTGCTAAAGAAATCAATTTCAATATACAATTATAGGTTTCCTAATATTTTCCCCAAAATGTCAAAAACCGACCCTGTGATGACCCGGCCGGTCGTCTTAAGAATTAACGCCCCGATCCCCTATTAATTTCTTTTCCCAAAGTTTATTTCTGCTATTTCGATTTGCCGGGATGTTCGATTTTGAGTTTCGGAGAGTTTTGGGACGCTTAGTCCCTAAATGAGAGCTTAAGTATTAGAAAGTTGACCGTAGTCAGAGCAGTATGAGGACAACCTCGGAATGGAAATCCGATGGTTCCATTAGCTCCATTGGGTGATTTCGGGATTAGGAGCATGTTCAGAGTGTGTTTTGGAGGTCCGTAGCTAATTTAGGCTTGAAATGCCGGAAGTTGAATTTTTGAAGTTTCCGATCCGATAGTAAGATTTTGATTCGATAGGTCGGAATGGAATTCCGGAAGTTGGAGTAGCTCCGTAGTGTTGAGTGTCACGTGTGTGCAAAATTTTAGGTCATTCGGACGAGGTTTGGTAGACTTTTTGATCGAAAGCGTATTTTGAGAATTTTGGAGTTCCTAGCTTAAATCCATGGTTAATTCGAGGTTTTGATGTTGTTTTAGGTGTTTTAAGGATTGGTACAAGTTTTAATAAGGTATTAGGTGATATTTGTGCTTTTGGTTGAGGTCTGGGGCCTTCGGGTGATTTCAGATGGTTAATGAGAAGTTTGAGGAAATGTTGCAGTTGCTGTATTTTTTTGCTGCTTCTGGTATTTTCGCATCTGCGGTTTGGGGACCACAGATGCGGAGCCACAAAAGCGGCATAGAGACTACCAAAGAGGAATTTGGGAATTCCTCAGGAACCGTAGATGCAGTGAAATCTTCGCAGAAGCGCAACCGCTCCTGCGGTTAGAGTTCCGCAGATGCAGAGTCTGGCATTTAAGTGAAAGTCGCAGATGCGACGTAGTTTCCGCAGAAGCGGAATCGCAAATGCGGTCCCAGGGATGCAAATGCGGAATCACTGGGCAGAATATATAAATAGTTGCCTTTGCAATTTTGAGCCATTCTTTCACCATTTTCATCCGGGTTTGAAGCTTTTGAGAGAGATTTTTGAGGAAAACAAAGGGGAATCACTTGGAGGTAACGTGCTTGACTTCATAACTCATTTTAATATGATTAAAGACCTAATTAGTGGTGAGAAATTTGAAAAAAATGGGAAATTAGGGCTTGAGTTTAAGAGGCCTTTAAATGAGGATTTGAGGGGTTATTTGGACTCTGATTTCAGTGTTCTTGTTATTAATAGACTCGTGGGAGTACGAGGCTTTCTGAAAATATAAATTTCACCCGATTCTGAGACGTGGGCCCGAGGTCATTTTGGTCATTTTACATAATTTCGCGTATTAGCTTAGACTTTAATTGTAGAATCAGTTGCTTGAAGTGTTATTTACATTATGCAATTGAATTGAATAGATTTGGGCCATTTGGAGTCGAGTACCCGTGGCAAAGACGTGGTGTCGGGTTGATTTTGAGCCGGTTCGAGGTAAGTGGCTTGTCTAACCTTGTGTGGGGGACCTTCCCCTTAGGATATGATATATTTGGTAATTGAAATGTCTTGTACGTGAGGTGACGAGTGCGTACTTGAGCTAATTGTTGAAAATCCGATTTTACTTTAATTTTTTCAATTGAGCTCCTTTTTTTCCTGCTTTATTCTACTTGCGAATTTAGCCTGTCGTAATTTAGAAAAGCATGTTTAGTTGACTTAATTGCCTATTTGCTTAAACTGCTTTAATTGCATTACGTAAAGCATGTTAGGCTAGAATTAACTGTTTACTTGGTACGAAATTTGCATTTAATTGAGTATTCTTCTATTGCTTCTATGTGTTTTTAATTTGGGACTACGAGACGGCATCCCGGGAGATCCCCTGTACGTATTTATGATCTGGACTGAGGTGCAGGATACCAAGAGATCCCTGGCACGTATATTGAGGATACCAAGAGATCCCTAGTGTATATTGAGGATACCAAGAGATACTCGGGATACCAAGAGATCCCTAGCATATATTGAGGATACCGAGAGATCCCTGACATATATATTGAGGGTACTAAGAGATCCTCGGGATACTGAGAAATCCCTGGTTACTTCCTTGTGGTTTGCCTTCATCTCTGTTTCCGTTATTGTACTCTTATTATCCTGTGTAGATTCTTACTGTAGATACTCAATTGTACTGCTTATCTTATCCTGTCATCTTTATAATTATTTAATCTCAGTAGGGCCCTGACCTTCCTCGTCACTACTCAACTGAGGTTAGGCTTGGCACTTACTAAGTACCGCTGTGGTGTACTCATGCCTCTTCTGTGCATGTTTTTCATATGCAGATCCAGATACCGCTACTCAGGCCTATCATCTTTGAGGAGGCGACTGCTCTAAAGACTTCGAGGTACATCTGCCGTGTCCGCAGACCAAGAAGTCCCTTTCTATTCCTGCTTTTAGTATTCAGCCCTTCTGTATTTTTTGTTCTTATTAGACATTCCGGAGTTAGATCTATGTAATATTGATCTTAGCTTATGATTCGTGGATTTTCGGGTCTTAGATTTATGTTTCGGTATTGAGAGTTAAACATGGTGTAAGCCGAACGACACATTTAAACACTGTTACTACTTTATTTCTGTTTTAAATTGTTTACTTCCGCAAATTTTGGTTTTTCTTCCGCAAATTAGGCTTACCTAGTCGTAGAGACTAGATGCCGTCATGATGGTTCACGGAGGGCGAACCAAATTCGTGACAGACCCCGAGCCTGCTTGGTCAAAACTCGAAGTTCGGACCAAAACTCGATTATCCATTCACCCCGATCCTGGATATACAATTGGTTTTGGAATCCGATCTCAATTTGATTTCTAGATCCCCAAATTTCGAAATTCCTAAGTTCCACCCAAAAATACACAATTCCACCATAAAAAACCCTAGATTCTAGGATGAAATCTTGTAAAAAGATGTAATAGATTGAAAGAAATGAGTTAATAATCATTTACCTATGATTTGGGGAAGAACTAACCCTTGAAAAATCGCCTCTTGAAGTTTAGGTTTTGAAAAATGGGAGAATGAATGAAAAATCTCATCTAAGTCCAAAACGTATCAACTGCAGATGTCGCATTTGCGACCAGAGCGTCGCATTTGCGAAGCTCGCAAATGCGAGAAAGGCATCGCAAATACGAACCTATTGCATTTCTGCTGCTGTCGCAAATGCGAACCATTTGGTCGCAAATGCGAAGGTTCTTCCCCTAGACTTACTTCGCAAATGTGAAGGGCTGTTCGCATTTGCAAACATGGGCTGGCCCAACTTCTCTTCTCATTTACGATGAGAATCTCACAAATGCAACCTCATCAGCAGTCGCAAATGCAAACCTTGACCTTGCATTTTTGAGGTCTGAGGCCTGCAACAAGTTCAACTATACCAACAATAATATTTAAGTTCCAAATCACTCCGTAGTCTATCCAAAACTCACCCGAGCCCTCAGGGCTCCAACCCAAACATGCACACAAGTCTTAAAACATCATAAGAACTTGCTCGCGTGATCAAATTGCCAAAATAATACCTAGAACTATGAATTTAGCACCAAATTGCATGAAATTTTCAATATAGTTTCAAAACTTCTAACTTTTCAACCAAAGGTCCGAATCACGTCAAATCAACTCCGTTTTTCACCAAATTTTACAGACATGACTTAAATATTATATTAAACCTGTACCGGGCTCCGGAACCAAAATACTGGCCCGATACCAACAAGATCAAACATTATTCAATTTCTTTAAATCTTTAGATTTTCAGTTTAACAATTTTTAACAAAAATTCATTACTCGAGCTAGGGACCTCGGAATTCGATTCCGGGCATACGCCCAAGTCCCATATTTTACTATGGATCCTCTAGGACTATCAAAACATGGGTTCAGATCTATTCACTCAAACTATTGACCAAAGTCAACTAAAATTCACTTTTAAAGGCAAAGATTATTATTTTCTCAAATTTTCACATAAAGGCTTTCTGAAAATGTGTTCGAACTGCGCACGCAAATTGAGAAGAAGTAAGATAAGGTTTTGAAGGCCTCAAAACCCCAAATTGGGTTCTAAAATATGAGATGACCTTTTGGGTCATCATAATTTGGATGCTAATTTGTACGACAATTGAGCTTAATACAGTTTATTTTATGCGTAGGAATGCTTGGACATGAAGTGAAAAAAAGTTGCACGAAGTGATACCTCAAAGCTACAAAATGGAGCAATAAAAGAAGACGTGCTAGACTACCAAAAGTCATGGCCGTAGACAGTGCAAGGCTTTGTCCAAGGCATTGTCATTGGCGCCTCTGATAGCGCATCACGGGGAAATGTTGGTGCCTCGCGGAGTAATGTTGGTGCCTCTGACAGTGCCCTCCACCAACAATGCTTATCCGAGCCACTATTATTTCTTCATTATGTTTGGACGTATAAACCTTAACCCTACCTTATGAATACCTCCTAAATTTAGTTTTTAGGGGAGGGACATTATTGGATAGGTTCAAGACTACAGAACACTTTGGAGCACGAATCACAAGAATTTTTCTCTGTGTTCTTCTTTAATCCGTAGTTTAATGCTTTTGAATATTATTGTGATTGTTTATAGAATTATGAGTAGCTAAACTCTCTAATCTAGGGTTTGATGGAACCTTTTGGAGGATGAATTATTGTCATGTTTTAATATAATTTTGTCTTTGTATATACCTACTAGTTCAACTACGTATTTATTATTGTTGATTGAATGACCATCAATTGACTGTGCATATTTATTATGTATTGCTTGAGAAAGAGTGCATATTTAGGTTCTTGTCAAACAACATCACTCCCAAGGTATATGAAAGATCAATACGGCGAGTTTAAAAGTAGGATTAGAGATAATGAAGCTTTGACGTTATCATAGTGGGCTGTGAAAAAGTGTGAGCTAGCGTAATTTGAGAGAATCTGACTAGTAAATTATTGTAGCTGCTCGAGAGAGAATTACGATAATTCAAGTGATCATAATCAGTAGAGAATACTTAGGCAAAATTTTAGGAGATGTAGCGAGAAGAATTCCGACAATTAGGGAAATCATAACTCTAGGCTTTTCCAAATTTGTCTCTAACCCTTAATATCCCTATTTATTAATTTACTACTTTAATTTGTCGATTAATTACTTAGACATATGTAAGACCCCGCAATTGTTTTTTTCTAAAAACCCAAAATTTCGTGGTGCCGAGATAGATTTATGTGTTGTAGATTTTTTTGGATTGAACATTACGCTGAGGAGTTAAAGAAAAATGTTGGAAGAAAAATGCATTTCTGCGGACCACTATGCGGCCGCAGAATCACTCTGCAGGCTGTAGAATAGCTGCAGAGTGAGGCAGTCATTTGGGCCATTTTGGGTGTCATTTTCACGGCCTATTGTGCGATCGCACAACCGTTTTGTGGGCCACACTTTGGTCGGATAATTATCCTTATACTTTTGTGGAGGGAAGTTCTGCGGTACATTATGTGATCGCAGAATAGGTCTGTAGGATGCATAATGGTCGTAGACTGAAGCAGGCCAGCCCAGTTCCCTGTGCCATCTTTTGTGGTCATTTTGCGGACCGTAGAATGATTATGTGGTCGCATATGCGACCACAGGTCCTGTCCTGGGGCTTCATTTTTTGGGTTTTTAAACCCAACCCTATTCTATTAAAACACTTACCATAGACCATTTTTGAGCTTATTCCTGATATTTCTAGAGAGAGAGAGAGAGAGAGAGAGAGAGAGAGAGTTCTTAGAGTGAGAGAATAACCTTCACACTTATATCCAACAATTCTTTCTCAATCCTTGAAGATTATCAAGAAGGTCCTCGTATTGAAGTTCAGGTATTTGAGCATGTCGGATCTCATTCCAAACACTTATCTACATTATGTTCGAATGCTGAATGAGAATTGATCCTTCTACGCAAAAAAAATGAGTCAAGGGAAGAGGTAGATGAGCCTTATATTTTGAAATTTTCAAGGCCGTCTAGGCAAGGCGAAACTCATCAGTCGAGAGTCAAAGGCTACATAAGAGTTTACTTAATTTTTGACTCACAAGGATTTGTACCGCCTCAAGAGCATAATCATAAGCTTGAATCAAAACTTGGAGTTCAATTTATAAGCTCACGATGGTGGTAGAAAGTGGTTCGCATCGTGCTACGACGTTAAATCAGGCACTTATTGGGAGGCAACCCAACTTTACTAATTTCTTTTATTTTTAATCTTTTTTAATATTTTTTTATCGTGTTATTTTTGTAGTGTCATTTTTGATTTTTTTAAAAGCTTGGGAAGAAAAACTATTGGAATGTGAAACAACAAGCCAGATGGTTAGAACTAAGTGTGGGGTATCCGCACAAAGAAAAATATCCGGGGAGAAGTCTGAGTATCCCATGAGGTGCTAGTGCTTCGGCCTTTGGCCTGGAGATTGTCTAGGTGACTTTCTATGCTATCTTAACTGTGTTAGTTTAATTTATGCTTTTTTTTAAAAGAAATTTTTGGACTTTTCCGGACGATGAATCTCCTAGACAGTTTTCTTGAGGGATTTGAGTCTAAACAAAAACAATACAAAAAATAGAAAAATACAAAAAATGTCTTTTTATTTTTCTTAGTTAGTAACAATCTCTTGTAATTTTTCTTCGTGCCTTGGTTCATTTTCATGGGATGTAACTTGAACCGGGTAGTAATTTTTTTAGAGTAGTATGTAATAAATAAAGGAGAAGAAATGATATGATTCACACTTTTTGACTTGTTTGATGGTTGCATACTTAGGTTCGGGCATATGTTTCACCTTCACTTAGCTTTAAATATGTGATGATGCATTGATAAAAATAAATAGCATTTGGTATGACTCCTACGTCTTTGTTGCTTGATTTGTGTTCACTTTGTGCTTTATGCTTAATATATCTCTTGGCTTTGTGAATACTTATTTGATTAAAAGTCTGAATGAGACCGTCCTTAGGGAGTCTTGTATCATGTGTGAAGTGAGTCTTTGGATAGTCCATGTTATTGCATTCGAGTCTAGAACTTGCTCGGAATATAAATTGAATCGAAATCCTGGGTGTTGCTCGATTTGAAAAGTGATGTTAGGCTTTCTTTGATCTTTTTGAGTTTTGTTGCCTATCACAAGTAAAATCATCCCTAATTACCCTTTTGAGGTTGTAAGCTTATCTTTTGGCACCCGCATTACAAGCCTATCCCCATTTATTCTTAATTGAATCATTTTGATACTTAGACCTCTTAAAACACTTGAATTGTAAAGAGAGCGCTAGAAAGAAGTAATGAGGAAATTCGTGGTAGCTTTTGAGTGGAACCAATAGAAGGAAAAAAATGTGCACATGTGCTTTAAACAAAAATCCACTAGCGGAAAGGAAAAAATACAAAAGATAAAAATAAATAAATAAATAAATAAAGATTTCTTATTTTTGCTAGTGGATGTGATCTGAAGTGGTGCATAAAGAAGAAGAAAAATATTCTGGGGTGAGCTATCTTGTGATGATTGAAGTACATTGAAGGAATTTTGCTCTTAAAGTTGAACACATGATGTGTTAAAGTACTTAGGAGGATTAGCCACTCTATCCCAAAAAAATATCGTACCCGCCCCTTATCCCATATTACAACCATAACAAAGTCCTAGTTGATTTCAGACCGAGCGAACCTACATTAGTAGATGTTTACATAATGGACAAGCCTATGGTACCTTTCGCGTGCATGTGATTTTTTTGAGAGAGTGAGTGCCTTTTCTTCATATATGTGAGTCTTTAAATTATATTCGATCATGTGATTTCGATGTGTGAACAACTTACCCTTTTATTTTATTGTGAGGGCACATGGTTTCTTAAAGGATATGTAACATTTTTGGACTTCTCTGGTAGATTAAGTATTCAGACCTCGGGTGCATTATGATATTGAGTTAGTTTCGAGGATAGGATTGTTATAATCATGTTGTTCCTATGCTGGACATTTTGAAATTGGGCATAAGTACGAGAAGGGTATTATGACCGCGCATGCTAGAGCTTAATAGTTGCTATCAACCATGGTCATAGGTGTAGTGTGTTGTGAATGTGTGACTTGTTGTGTCCTTGAAAAGGAAGTGTTTAGTTGGTTGACTTGAGGGCGAGCAACATTTAAGTGTGTGGTGTTGCTGCCGTGCTATAATTTCATATATTTTGACGTTATTTACCCTACTTGCTTGTTGTTTGGATGCTAATTTGTGTGACAATTGAGCTTAATAGAGTTTATTTTATGTGTAGGAATGCTTGGACATGAAGTGGAGAAAAATTGCATGAAATGGTACCTCAAAGCTACAAATGGAGCAATAAAAGAAGACGTGCTAGGCAATGAAAAGTCACGACCGTAGATAGTGCAAGGCTTTGTCCAGGGCATTGTCATTGGCACCTCTGATAGCGCCTCGCGGCAAAATGTTGGCGCCTCTAATGGTGCCTCGCGGAGTAATGTTGGTGCCTCTGACAATCCCCCCCACCGACGATGCTTATCGAGCCACTTTTATTTCCTCATTATGTTTGGACGTGTAGACCTCAACCACACCTTATAAATACCTCCTAAATTTAGTTTTTAGGGGAGGGACATTATTGGAGAGACAAAAGACCGTGGAACACTCTGGAGCACGAATCACAAGAGTTTTTCTTTGTGTTCTTCTTTAATCCGTAGTTTAGTGGTTTTGAATATTACTATGATTGTTTACACAATTATGAGTAGCTAAACTCTCTAATCTAGGGTTTGATAGAATCTTTTGGAGGATGAATTCTTGTTTCGTTTTAATATAATTTTGCCTTTGAATATCCCTACTTGTTCAATTACGTGTTTATTGATGTTGATTAAATGGTCATCAATTGACTGTGCCTATTTATTATGTATTTCTTGAGAAAGAGTGCATATTTAGGTTCATGTCAAACAACGTCACTCTCAAGGTATATGAGAGATCAATACGATGAGTTTAAAAGTGGGATTAGAGATAACGAAGCTTTGACGTGATCAAAGTGGGCGGTAAAAAAATGCGAGCTAATGTAATTCGAGAGAATATGACTGCTCGAGAGAGAATTACGATAATTCGAGTGCTCGATCTAGAGAATACTTAGGGGAAATTGTAGGATATGTAGCAGCAAGGATTCCGACAATTGGGGAAATCATAACTCTAGGCTTTTCCAATTTTGCCTCCAACCCTTAGTATCCCTATTTATTTATTTACTACTTTAATTTGTTAGTTAATTACTTAGACATAAGAATCTTAATATTTATAACGTAGGAATTGTTAGAACTTGTCTTCTTAGTGATGGTAAACAATTGTAGCTAAACTTTAGTTTTCTATGAGATTCGACTCCGAACTTTTAAACAGAATTATATTTACAGTAATCACTTATCTTTTTTAGGATTAGAGTTGGACATGATCAGCCACGCGGAACATAAAAAGGTATACTACATACTATGTACCATGAAGATCTTTCAAAACTTGACATGAGAGAAGCAGTTAGACTTGTCGTCGAATAAAACAATGGTTGAAATTGTTGGTAGAAAAGGGCTATTGACGAACAACGATCATCAATGGATGACATCAGACTTAGTTACGTTTTAAGAAATTAGAAAGTATACAGCTGGTTTGTCGGAAAGCTAAGGTTTAATAATCACCGCATCAAAAAAATCAGGAATGACGGTATGATTGTATCGGGATCTTTATCCTATCTACTAATCTTCTTTCCATTTTCCCTTCCCCCTCCCTGTAAAAAACATGTAGTATTATCCGTTAGACACATTGTGGTGAATACAAGAGTTATATTAAGTTAAATATTATCGCCTATAGTCAGTAATGCATACGATAGATAAAGATAATCAGATTAGACTAGCACTGTCACGATCCGGATTTTTCCACCTTCGAAAATCGTGATGGCATCTACTCGTAAAAACTAGGCAAACTGACAGTTGCAATTTTACCACCGTTATTATTAATTTAAACAGGAACAGATAATGACTAAAATAAAATAATTATGAAATGCGGAAGTGATATAGCAATCCAACAATTCTAATACATAGCTACCCAAAGATCTTGTGTCACAATCCACGAACGACTAAGATTTACTACAAATATAAGTTTGAAAGAAGTACAATTGTTCTCGAAATAGAAGAGACAGAAGAAACTAAAACGGGGAATGAAGACTTCAGGCTCTGCGAACGTTACCTTGGTCTCCCTGGACTGAAGGCAGCAACCTCAAATCTACTCATAAGGTCCGGCACCGAAATTTGCACAAAACGTGTAGAGTGCAATATCAGTGCAACCGACCCATGTACTGGTAAGTGTCGAACCTAACCTCGGCAAAGTAGTAACGAGGCTAGGACACGACAACCATATAAACATGTGCAGTTAAATCATATACGAGCAGAACAATAATAACAGAAAATAACAGATAAAGATGGGAAGGGGAAACATACTGCGGGAAATATCAAATTCTAACAATAATTCAACAGAGAAGCATAATGAACACCATATTTGTATCAACATGGATAATTAAACAGTAACACATGCACGAAATCACCAGTCGTGCTTTTACTCTCGTTCTCACTATAGGAAGTAACAGAAACGACACAACATCACCCTTCATGTATTAACTCTCATAATCGTGGCACGACATCACCCTTTGTGCATTAGCTCTCAAATCATGGCACAACATCACCCTTCATGCATTAACACTCACAATATCGGCACGGCATCACCTTTCGTGCATTAACACTCACTCACAATATCATGCACGTCATCACCATTCGTACTTTACACTCATCCTCACGCAAACAATAGAAACAATACATCCCGGCAAGGGAATCGGCAATAGAAACAATAACGTCCCAGCAAGGGAATCAACTATAACCAATCTCGTTTCAACAGTTAACTCAACGAAATAAGTCCCAACTTGAGTCAATACTCAACAATGGTCAATTAACAAGAAAATATCATAAGTCTTGTTCAACATGGACAATCATCAATTTAAGCATGACCAGTACATAGTAAGAATCACAACAGTCACAATATAAGACTCACTTGCATGCTCGACACCAGCGCATAGATACTCATCACCACATCTATATGTCGTACTCAATACTAACACGTAGCAAATAAGACCACAACACCTGTTCCCTCAAGCTAAGGTTAGACCAAACACTTACCCCGATTTCACGACCAAAATCAAGCCTCAATTACCGCTTTACCTCTCGGTTCCACTTCCAATTCGCTTGATTCTAGTCATAATTTACTTAATAACATCAATAAACACTAAATAAACCAATTCTAATGCATGAGTATAGATTTTCCAATATTTTCCCCAAAAAGTCAAAACCGACCCTGGCCCGCTTGGTCAAAACTCGAAGCTCGAACCAAAACCCGATTACCCATTCACCCACGAACTCAAATATGCAATTGGTTTTGAAATCCGACCTCAAATTGAAGTCCAAATCCCCAAATTTTGAAATTTCTAATTTCTACCCAAGAACACCCAATTTCCCATGAAAAACCCTATATTTTGAGATGAAATCATGTAAAAAGATGAAATAGACTGAAAAAAAGAGTTAAAATTCATTTACCTATGATTTGGAGTTTAGATTTTGAAATTTTGAAGAATGAAGTGAAAATCCCGTCCAAATGATGTTTTGTTCAGGTACAGATGTCGCAATTGCGACAAGAGCTTCGCAATTGCGAAACTCACAAATAAGAGACAGACATCGCAATTGCGAACCTGCTACATGTGTGCTTCTCTCACAATTGCGAGCGATTTGTCGCAATTGCGATCTTTGACCTTCCCTGTTGACTTCGCAATTGCGAAGGGATATTTGCAAATGCGAACAAATGTTGGCCTGGGCTTCTTCGCAATTGCGATAAAAGCCCTCGCATTTGCCAAGCTTGTTAGGCTCGCAATTGCGAAGCCTGACCTCGCAATTGCGAGATCAGAGCCTGCAATAATACCAGATGCAACAGAAATTTTTTTCAAAGTCCAAACTCACTCCGTGGCCTATCCAAAACTCACCCGAGCTCTCGGGGCTCCAAACCAAATCTGCACACTAGTCTAAAAATATTATACGGACTTGCTCGTGCGATCAAATCACCAAAATAACATCTTAAACAACAAATTTAACGCCAAAACACATGAAATTCATAAAGTAGTTCGAAATTTCTATTTTCTCAACCAAGAGTCTGACTTGTAACGGGCTCCTGAACTAAAATATGAGCCCGATACTAACGAGTCCAAACATTATTAAATTTCTAAAAATCCTTATATTTTTCAGTAAACAATTTTCTTCAAAAATTTATTTCTCGGGCTAGGGACCCCGGAATTCGATTCCGGGCATACGCCCAAGTCCCATATTTTACTACGGACACTACGGGACTGTCAAATCACGGGTCCGGATCCGTTTGCAAAAAATATTGACCGAAGTCAATTTTAATCAATTTTAAAGGCCAAATTTAATATTTTGTTTAAATCTCACATAAAAGCCTTTTGGAAACGCGCTCGAATTGTACACGTAAATCGAGGAGAAAGAAAATGAGATTTTCAAGGTCTCGAAATCCAAATTCGAATTCTAAAATACAAGATAGCCCTTTGGGTCATCACAAGAACTTTGGGCGGCTATTTTTGTTTTTACAAAAGATCGCGCTTATAGTTTAACAAGATAAAGTGAAGTATCTATAAATATTAGTGCTAATACAAAGGAGGGACTTAACAAATAACAAGGTGATGTGACACCTTATTTTGCCATAAGCCACATTTATTGTTTTTTCTCGATTTTAAAGCTTTTTTCCAATTTTTATTTCCTTTGTTTTAAAATAAAAAGCCAACAGTTATTCATTAACCGGCACCTTATCATAACGGGAGAAATATTGTGCCACGTTTTCAAGAAAGAAGTTATATCACCTTTGTTGAAATTGTGGCTTTTCATTATCCTCCGCTACAGGTTATTATTCACCTTCTGTGGACACTTAATTGCTAATGCTAGGGTGTGCATTCGATTTTGACCATCATCGATAATTACTTATCGATTATCGATTTGTACATATGCTTATCGTTATCGTTTCAATAAGGTTTCGATTTTTTCGATTTCGATTTATCGATTTTGGGAGCTTATCGATTACACCAATAAGAAAATTTGCGGGATTCCATGGAAACCATATCGCTATAAACATGCCTAACTAATATGGACAAAAAGAAGCTAAAATAAGACGAACATCATTTATAACATAAAAATTGTGTCAACAAGCACATGCAACAAAACTAAAGTAAGGGATCAAATGTATGCCACCAACACTCCAACGGTATAAAAATAAAATAAAATAAAATACATCATCACGGCTAATTCTGTTTTTCATTAATTTGAACTTCATTCCCTTGATCTTTAAATATGATCATTCCTTAAATATGGTAGAGGAAATAATAGGGTTAGGGACTTAGGGTAAAGGAAAGGGTATTATAGAATAAGGGTTAGTTTTTTTTTTTTTTTTTTTGTCTTTTTAGTATATCTTATTGGTTTATCGATAAACCGATAATCGAAGAGGACAAAATCGAAATCGAAATCGATAACTCGATAAGAAAAATTTCGAAATCAAAATCGAAATCGATAAATCGATAAACCGATAACAAATAATCAATTCGATTTATCGATAAACCGATTCGAATGCACACCCCTAGCTATTGCTTTTGCTACTCTTAATTGATCCTGGATGAAATTTAAATAAGCAAATCAGGAAAGGGAATGTCCCTAAATATTTAAATCCACTCATATCATAGACATTATAAGGATCGTGTAAATGGCGTGGGGTAACCACTTTTTAAAGTGGTATTTATTTTTTATCAAGCATTTTTAATACTGAGCAAATATAGCCACTACTTTATTAAAATTAATATGAAAAGACGGTATTACCCTTTTTTCTATCTCTTTTCCTTCCCAAACATTGTATTACAAATTGAAAAACGAAGAAGCAGAATGACACACAAAACGTTTACATGGAAAAATTCTAGATCGCGAAGTGCTAAGTGAAAAAGAGAGAAGGAGAGATGGATTACGCTGACGCCATTCTTTGTCGAGTTGAATGACCTGATCGACGAGACTGACGTTAGCAAAACGACGATGTTGAGATTCACGAATGATCTCGGGATTATGTCCCTTGTCTTTTCTGATTGAATCAAATTGGCTATTGGGATGTGTTTGTACTGCTATTGGGAAGCTGTATTCCTTACTTGAGTTTGTTTTGTGGGGATTAAACGAGAATCAAATTCAGTTTTTGAAATATCCTTAACTTCTGGACATTAAGCGAAATAAGTAAACGTTAGGACATTATTTTCTAAATGTCCTGAAATATTGAACTAGGAATCCGATATTAAGGACAAATGTTTTTGAAATGTCCTTAACTTCTGGACAAAAGTTAAGGACAATAGGTCCTGAACTTATAGTTACAAGTTCAAAAGTTAAGGACAATAGAGCCTGAAGTCCTGAACTTAGACTAACACGCTCAAAAGTTAAGAACAATATGTCCTGAACTTAGGCTAAGAAGCCCAAAAGTTAAGGACAATAGGTCCTGAACTTACAGTTACAAGTTCAAAAATTAAGGACAATAGGTCCTGAACTTAGACTAACAAGCTCAAAAGTTAAGGACAATAGGCCCTGAACTTAGGCTAAGAAGCCCAAAAGTTAAGGACAATAGGTCCTGAACTTACAGTTATAAGTTCAAATGTTAAAGACAATAGGCCCTGAAGTCCTGAAGTTAAGTTCAAAAGTTAAGGACATGTAGTCCTGAAGTCTTGAAGTTAAGTTCAAAAGTTAAGAACATGTAGTTCTGAAGTCCTGAACTTAGAGTTCCAAGATCAAAAGTTAAGGACATGTAGTCCTGAAGTCCCGAACTTAGAGTTACAAGTTCAAAAGTTAAGGACATGTAGTCCTGAAGTCCTGAAGTTAAGTTCAAAAGTTAAGGGCATGAGCAGAAGGGTATTTTCGTCCGGGCAGTCAAAGTTTATTAAAGCAGTGGCTAAAGACTAAAGACATTTTAAACAGTTGCTTAAAAGTAAATACATGTGTTATTAGTGGCTAACCGTGCACTTCCCCCATAAGGATCTCATTGTGTTGTAGCGCGCCCGAGAGTGTGACGACCCATTAGGTTGTTTACTAGCCTTAATTACTATTATTTGAGGCCTCTTATAGTTTCTTTTGATGTTTATTGATTTGCGTTCCTGGACCATGTCATTTTTTGAAAAGCTTTTATGTAATATTTGGAAGAAAAAAATAATTATTGACTTAAAATAATGCTAGAGTTGACCACAGTCAACGTTTGTGGTAAACGACCTCGGATCGGTATTTTGACGATTCTGATAGGTTCGTATGGTGCTTTTGGACTTGTACGCACATTTGATTGGGGTCTGGGGTGACCAGAGCGCGTTTCGACGCATTATGTGAAAGATTGTGAAAAATGAGTTTTCAAGTTGAAATCTTGAGTTTTGATGATCGATTATTATTTTTTATGTTATTTTGATGATTTAAGGTAGAGAGCGACTTTATATGATTTTATTACACTTGTGGCCATGTTCGGATTGGAGCTCGGGGGGCTCGGGTGACTTTTGGATTGGTTTCAGACCATTTTTGAACTTGTTGAATTGCTGTTTTTTCTACTGGTGTATCAGTGCTTCGCGACCGTGATGGGGAAATTTGGGAATGTGAGGGTAGGCTCGCGAACGGGAAGGCTTGGAGGGATGTGGCAAACCCCACGTGAACGTGTAGTGTTGGGAAAATCTTAGGAAGGCAGGTAGTCCTTCATCGCGAACGCGACACATTGGATGCGAACACAGAGGCTTGGCTAGGAAATACCTTTGCAAAATCGATGAGGATCTCGCGAACGCGAAGGCCAACATGCCTGTGCACTTTGCGAACACGGCAGGTACTTCGCGAACGTGAAGAACACCTGACACACAATTAAATAAAAGCAAAAAGTCGGGATTTCAATATATTTTACCATTTTTGAAACCTAGAGCTCGAACTAGAGAGATCTTTTGAAGAGATTTTCATCCAACTTCATTGGTAAGTGATTTTCAACTAGTTTTGATGTATTCCCATAACCATTGATTTTTAACCTTAAATTTAGTGATTTCAAAGTAAAAATTGGGGGTTTTGTGTAGAATTTAGAAAATTGATAAAATTGAGATTTGGACCTCCAATTGAGATTGGATTTCAAAACAAATCACATAACTGGGCTCGAGGGTGAATGGATAATCAGAATTTGGTCCGAATCTCAGATTTTGACCAAGCGAGCCCAAGGTTAACTTTTGTTCTTTTTCAATTTTGTTAAAGATTGAATCTTTTTCAGTTGTGGGTAGTTTCTAAAGCTTGTTTTGAATTGTTTGAACTATATTTGTCTAGATTCGATTGGTTTGGAGGCTTATTCTAAGTGAAAAGTTGTGACTGATCATTAATTTGGTAGCAAAAAGTGGTAAGTTTCGTGGTTAACCTTAACTTTAAGGAATTAGGACTTGTTTGGTCTATTTTGTACTTGATTTATGTGTAAAGACGACGTATATGCAAGGTGATGAGTGTATATACGTAGTCATTGGTTAAACATACAGGTTGGGATATTTACTTATTTATTTCAATTATATCATGCTTTCATTTAATCCATGTTATTATGTATTAAATTCTTTAATTGTTGTTTGCCTTGTTAAATTCATACCTTTATTCATTACATGCCTTAATTTTCTATATGTTTTCATGTATGCGTGCCTTTATTTATTGACGGCCTTTACTTGTTTTACGACTTTGTGTGTTGTTATATAGCCACTTTTATCTATTTTAAGTCTTTAGTTATGTAACTTCCTTATTGCATTTCATTGTGAGATACGCTATAGTTGGTTGTAGTTTGTACATTCATGTTATATTATTTCACTACAAAAAAAACTGGATTTAGCTACGAACGTCGTCGCTAAAATGCTCGTTGCTAGAAGAATTTTTTGATCATCCGTCGCTAAATGAGATTAGCGACGGATTTTTCTGTTTAGCTACAGATTTTGTCCGTCGCTAAACCCTGGTTTTTTAGTAGTGTTTTGGGACCAGGTTGCATGTCGCTATGGATATTGATATTATTGTTTGGGATCGGATTGCATGCCACAACGAATATTGGCATTATTATTTGGTATCGCGATGCACGCCACAATGGATATTAGTAATATTATCTGGAATCAAGTTGCACGTCGCAATGGGTATTGGTACTATTATTTGGGATCAGGTTGCACGCTTCAATGGTATTTTTGTGTGTGTGTGTCTATATATATACATAGATTGGGTTGCGCACCGCAACAGAGTAAACATATTGACTGTTCTTAAAAACATATTGACTGTTCTTAAATGTTGGTTTCGTATATGTAGTATGTTGAGAAACTAAGTATAGATGATATTTTGGGGCTCTCTATTGTATATTTATTGTTCCAATTTATGTCATCTTTTGTTGCACCTTATTTTTCATGAGTCAAAACAAGATCCAACTAGTGGTTTCCCTGTTATTAATGAAAGTGAGTCCACCTAATATTTAAAGGTATACTAGGGTACCTATTCAGTTAATAGATCATTGTCCTATTATTCTGCCAACCGGTGAGATTTGTGTTACACCTCGCAATATTACATCGATATTACATCCCACAGTATTATATTACGATGATATTACGTCCTACAGTAATATATTATGATGATATCATGCCCTACAGTATTATATTACGATGATGTCATGCCCAACAGTATTACATTACGATGATATTAAGCTTTGCAATATTATATTACGACGATGTTGCACCCTGTAGTATTATACATGAAATATTCGTAAGATAATTGACCTCAGTACAAGGACAAGATTATTTGAAGATTATAGACATTATGCTATTTCAAACAAGTGATGAGTAAATTTGTAACGACCCGACCGGTTATTTTGAGCTTTTGCATTTTGATCGCCAGTTCTCGGGCATGACTTGCCCCGTATGATGTATTATGACTAATGTAAATCGTTGATTTTGGTTTTCACGGAAATCGGTATGAATTTGAAAGAACAGTCTCAGTTGAAAGCTTTGAATTTGAAAGGTTTGACCAAGAGTTGACTTATTTGTATATGAGCTCAGATCGGAATTTTTATGATTTGGTTAGCTTTGTTGGGTGATTTATGACTTAGGAGCGTGATCGGAATTGGTTTTGGAGGTCCAGTGTAGAATTAGGCTTGAATTGGCGAAATTAGAATTTTGGCGATTTTCGGTTGATAGGTGAGATTTCGATCCGAGGGTCGGAATGGAATTTCGAGAGTTGCTGTAGCTTTGTTATGTCATTTGTGATGTGTGAGAAAAATTTCAGGTCATTCGGATGTGGTTTGGTTGGGTTTTTGATCGAAAGCGTATTTCGGAAGTTTTTAGAAAAACTTAGGTTTGAATTCGATGTGAATTGATGGATTTGATGTTGTTTGAGGTGTTTTGATGATTGGAACAAGTTTGAATAAGGTTTTAGGATGTTTTGGTGCTTTTGGTTGAGGTCCTGGGGCCTCGGGGTGAGTTTTAGGTGGTCAATCAGACCATTTTTGAAGTTGAGGAATTGCAGAAAAATCAGTCCAGCAGTTGCAGGTATTTGGCCTTCGCGTTCATGAAGGGAAGCTCGCATTCGCGAAGGGCTGGGTTCTGGAAGCTACGCGTTCGCGAGGGTCTAGGCCGCGTTCACTAAGGGTTCAAGAGGCTGTTCATCGCGTTCGCGATGTTGTGTTCACGATCGCATATAAGGAATTGAGTCCCAGGGAAAATTGCTCATCGCGTTCGCGGAGGTAGAGGAGGAAAGGCATCGCGTTCGCATAGTGTAAAAATTGGTCAACGCAATTTTGTGCTATGCGTTCGCGAGAGGTTGACTGCGTTCGCGAAGAAGGAAAGTTAGGCCTGGGCAGAATGTTTTTAAGTCGTCTTGTCCACGATTTTGGATCTATTTTCACCCATGGCAGCTCGTTTTTGGAGATTTTGGAAGGAAATTAAAGAGGGATTCAAGAGGAATCGACTTGAGGTAAGAATCTTGGTCTTAAAACTCGCTTATATTGTGAAATCTACCTAGAAATTCATGGAAACTAAGCCAAAAATGGAAGAACTAGGGCTTGAGAAATTGGACTTTTGATTTGGGATTTGAAGGATCATTTGGGGTTGGATTTGAGAACTTTTAATATGTATGAACTCGTTCGCAACACCGCTTTTCACCCTTTCCTTTCATCCGCCCCGTTGTGTACATTTCAGAGCTTGTAGTTGTATTTAAACTCTAATAAATGCTCGTGACATGTGACATCCCGGTATCGGGCTATGTTTGGGTGGTATTCCGCACTTTATAAAGAAATCTTTTGCTTAGTTTGTGGTTATTTAATCATACTAGAACTGTTTATTAATATCAACTATTCTGAAAAGGCGAAATGGGTTAGTTGGCTGGCCTTGTTTTCACGAGAAGCACCATCATGACCGGATCGGTGTTTGGGTCGTGACAAGTTGGTATCAGATCCTAGGCTACATAGGTCTCACGAGTCATGAGTAGGTTTAGTAGAGTCTCGCGGATCGGTACGGAGACGTCTGTATTTATCCTCGAGAGGCTGCAGAACCTTTAGGAAAACTTCATATTCTTGAATTCTTATCGTGCGTCCTTTGATTCAGTTTGAAATGTAACTCTTTGAATTCCTTCCGCGAGTTCGTGTGCGCGCATGAGCACTCAGTATCAGATGTGCATCGATGACTTGTGATTCCCCGATCGAGGGGCAAGACGTGATCTCTGTGAGTTGATGTTGGGCCATTGTAGAGGACTTGAGGCCGGATCTTTGCCTATAGCTTGAGCACCGAGGTGCTGATTGTGTGAGCAAATGTTTTGAACTTATATGTTCGGTATCGTCCTTATTAGTGGAAGTGACGGTTGGATAACTATGTGATGAGTATGTTAGTACTGCGATATGTATCAATATGACTTGGAAGTGATGGAGAAGGTCTGCTGGAGGACAAAAGGACTATTAGGTGCTTGATTTTCATCTTGATTCGAGGTGTAGCCCCAAGTTACGGGCGTATAAAGGATCTTTCAATGTTTCCAGTTGAGAGTGAAGTAAATTTCATGTTTCGGTATGAGTTCAAACTCATGAAGACTAAGTGACTGCGTAATGTTTGTGACGATGGAAGGTATACATAAATGTTAATTGAAGGCAAAGCAGGTGGACTATCTCATGCGAAGTGTTCCGAGGTTGTGTGATCCTTATGTGTCTGTTAGAAGATCTTATGTACAAGTGAAATATAAGTGTTGAAAATTGAATTTTGGGTCGCTTAAGAGAGTGGCTTAACTGTTGCGGGAGTGAATGCGAGATTGGCAGAAGAGTTAAAATTCTTGATGATCTGTGTTTCTTTTTACAAGCTTATAAAGGATTTGAGTTTAACCTCACTATGGTATTTTGGCATTAATAGAGTATAAGCGTTATGCGTCATTGAGTGTATTTCAATCTATGGCTTCGAGCCAAGTGGGGGAGTCTGTTGTGAGTAGTGGATTGCACGGTTAGGTGCTATGTTGGTTCCAGTTTGAGGTGTGCGGGTGCATCAGTTATGGTTTGTGGAAGTTGAGACCGAGGAGGGCTCGAGTAAAGGAAAGATTTTGACAAAGGGTATATTATGCTTTAAAGGGTAAGAGAATCACGACATGTCTTGAGTTGTTATTGGTAAAGAATGCTCGGTGCATAGAGCAGGAAGTTGCTTGATTGTATTGGGATGAGGATTTCATTCTACGATGTCGGAGTGCCAATGAGGCATGGGTGGTTCTATTCATTGGGTCAGGTAAATCGCAGTTTGAATAAGAATGAATGACTTGCGAGAATGGTTCTAATGTGTTCAAGAGTCTGCATACATCAATTGAGTGTTCTAAAGTTGCATATGTGGTTAGAAACTGAGTTTCATTGGAAGATGTCAAGACTTGTGGTATTTATATATTAATGATGGGATTCTATGTATCAGTATCAGGAAGGTAAAGGGAACAGAGTTAGATTCGCAAGAAGTTCTTCAGAGTAAAGTATTCTTGAATGTGGTATTTTTGGGAATATTTGAGAGAGTATTCAGTGGCTTATGGCTCTTAGACAGTGTGGTTTTATGCTTGAGTCTCGTATGGTAAGCCTGGGTTGAGGCATTGTGGTGATACAACAAGAGGGAATATCCAGTTGAAGATGAATCAGAAGGAAATTCCGATAGATGGAGTAGCTTGATAGTAGACCGGACCAGTAGGGTAAGGATATAATTAATGCTGTGTGTGTGTTCGAGGTAATGGGTTCTTGCGGGTATTTTGCAGCAATACTCTTAAGTTTTGATGGCTTGCTTAGCTTGATCGAGTTAGAAAGATTCAGTCCTGACATGTCTGATTTGTGCAAAGGGAACTCAGAGAGTTCTTGATGGTTTTCACCATGGTTTGGAGATGTATATTTTCTATGGGCATGCAGAGCATGGTATGTGGAGTGATTTTTCTTCTAGATTGGGACCAATGGAAAATTCTGGACCAATTGAGTATGTAGATGTTAGTGGCTCGGAAGGAAGATGAAGTTCTCATGTTATCCTGAGATGGTATGGTATATGCGGTAGGTTGTGGAGGATTGACAATTGCGTGTGGAAGGTTACTGTTCAGTTCTGAATAGGAAGTCATGAATTCTTAGGCAGCACGGGCAGTTTTAGATGATTAAGGAAGTGGTAGCGCTAATTGGGGTGATTTGACGAGGGTATATGTTTCAGAAAAGATAATGTGATTATGTTGATGGTACTTCGGTAGTATTGCAACACTTTCTTATTAGATCGACTGGTGATATTCGAGTTTGCTTGGTGACACAGGAAATTTTTGAGCATCTATCGTGGAATGATTGGGTATGTAAGGTGTAGCATGGATTCAGACGGCGAAACTAGGATCGGATATGGTGATTCATGTGCCGTGTGGATTTAGAGATGGAAGTTCCCAGATTCAGGCTATGTTGTGGGTGTAGATTGTGTGTATCGGTACTGTTTAGTAACTACCGGGATCTGGAGGCCCGAGTGGATTTTTCTTTGCTTGGTATATTAGATTTTGTATGTGATGTTAGGGTTTAGACTGGTTGTCTCCATGTTGGTTTATTCCGGACTATTGCGCTTTGGGCTATGCCAAAAATGCCACGGGTTGAGTGGTGATGTGTGTCAGATTATGTTCTAGTAGAGTGGTTTATATTTCAAAGACCCAGCGGACGACTGAGAAGGATTGCCTTTCTTAATTAGGCCTTCGTGATGGATGTCAGTGCAGAGGTTTCTACCATTGATTCAGTTCCGGTATTGAGGGACTTTTTGAATATGTTTCTTGTGGTCGGGCATGGTGCCAGGCAAGGTTGTTGATTTCGGTATTGATTTGGTGCCGGGCACTATATCATATGGCACCGACAGGAGTTATAGTAGTGGGAGGAACAACTTCCGGATTTCCTTGATAAAGAGTTCATTGGTGGGCCAATGTGGATGCATGTTCTAACTTGAGTCGGCTTGGTTGGCTCCGAATTGTATTATTGAGGGAGGTGTTGATTCGTCGGTTATTGAGCTTATTAGTAATCCGGGGAGGCCTATGAGTTACCTTTCCGTGTTGCGAGGTATTAGGATTTGTTGGTTATCGGCACATGTGGTGCGGTGTTATTAGGATCTCTCAGTAGGATTCGAGCGGGAGGAATATTGGATATTGCTTGGCGGATGGCGCATCTGTTATGCCCTTTCGGGTTGTGCGGTGTTATGTATCTGCTTTACCGTGGTTATGATGATTTACTTTGATTCTAGACATCAATTGCGCGTGGTCGTCAATTTCTAGAAGAGTGACTTGAGGTGTTCCATGTAGAGCAGTATTTGGATAAGGTCGCGCATTGCAGCGAATATATGTGGAGGTATGACCTTGCAGGTTAGATTCGTGTGTTCTATTCCTATGATGTGAGACGGGTTCTCAGCCTTGTGTTGTGGTGGTACTGGTGAGCTTGAGGTACATCTCTTTCATTTGAGTCATTTTCATGATTTGAGTATGTTCAGACCGTTGCTTATTGGTGCACGTATTATGCCAGTTGTGGCTTAGGCCTCTATTGATGCGTCATGTCACCAGAGTGGTGTGTTGGATTAGAGGAGATCGTTGGGATCATTAATGAATACGAACAGATTCGATTTCAACATGTTGGAAGGATAAGATCGAGGTTCGGCTCGGAAATTTGCTATGGTATTTGTCAGGGGAGAAGTAACTTCATGAATGGTTGACCTGAGAAATGGTCGTGTGATAGCACCTGAGATATGTGGTATATCATTTTATGGCATCTGAGATAGCGGATATGGTTTGTTACAGCTTGTTCGGACTTATTCACAGTATAAATGTGAGATTCGGATCGTATTGAGGATTTTAGAAGCAGAAATGTGGTTCTATGGTTTAGGGACTAGGATGGATTGTGAAATTTCAGTTATATTGTGCTATCAGACCTATATGAGATAGGGTTACGTGGGATCACCCCTGGGTATATGCATGGTAAGCTTATTCAGCAATTGGTTGGCTTTTAAAATAACTCTAGGCACGTTCGAGGACGAACACATGTTTAAGTGGGGGAGGATGTAACGACCCGACCGGTCGTTTTGAGCTTTTGCATTTTGATCGCCAGTTCTTGGGCATGACTTGCCCCGTATGATGTATTATGACTAAGGTAAATTGTTGATTTTGGTTTTCATGGAAATCGATATGAATTTGAAAGAACAGTCTCAGTTGAAAGCTTTGAATTTGAAAGGTTTGACCAAGAGTTGACTTATTTGTATATGAGCTCAGATCGGAATTTTTATGATTTGGTTAGCTTTGTTGGGTGATTTATGACTTAGGAGCGTGATCGGAATTGGTTTTGGAGGTCCGGTGTAGAATTAGGCTTGAATTGGCGAAGTTAGTATTTTGGCGATTTCCGGTTGATAGGTGAGATTTCGATACGAGGGTCGGAATGGAATTCCGAGAGTTTCTATAGCTTCATTATGTCATTTGTGATGTGTGTGCAAAATTTCAGGTCATTCGGACGTGGTTTGTTTGGGTTTTTGATCGAAAGCATGTTTCGGAAGTTTTTAGAAAAACTTAGGCTTGAATTCGATGTGAATCGATGGATTTGACGTTGTTTAAGGTGTTTTGATGATTGGAACAAGTTTGAATAAGGTTTTAGGATGTGTTGGTGCTTTCAGTTGAGGTCCTGGGGGCCTCGGGTGAGTTTCAGGTGGTCAATCAGACCATTTTTGGAGTTGAGGAATTGTAGAAAAATTAGTCCAGCAGTTGCAGGTATTTTGGCCTTCGCGTTCGCGAAGGGAAGCTTGCATTCGCGAACGGATGTGTTCTGGAAGCTACTCATTCGTGAGGGTCTAGGCCGCGTTCGCGAAGGGTTCAAGAGGCTGTTCATCGCGTTCGCGATCGCGTATAAGGAATTGGGTTCCAGGGAAAATTGCTCATTGCATTCGCGTAAGAGTCTCTGCGTTCGCGGAGGTAGAAGAGGAAAGGTATCGCGTTCGCGACCCGCATGTCGTGTTCGCATAGTGTAAAAATTGGTCAGCGCAATTTTGTGCTACGCGTTCGCGAGAGGTTGACCGCGTTCGCGAAGAAGGAAAGTTAGGCCTGGGCAGAATGTTTTTAAGTCGTCTTGTCCGCGATTTTGGGTCTATTTTCACCCATGGCTGCTCGTTTTTGGAGATTTTGGAAGGAAATTAAAGAGGGATTCAAGAGGAATCGACTTGAGGTAAGAATCTTGGTCTTAATACTCGATTATATTGTGAAATCCACCTAGAAATTCATGGAAACTAAGCCAAAAATTGAAGAACTAGGACTTGAGAAATTGGACTTTTGATTTGGGATTTGAAGTTGGATTTGAGAACTTTTGATATGTATGAACTAGTGAGGAGATAAGGAACCCGTTAATGTAAAAAAAATTTGAGTTTCGAGAAGTGGGCCCGGGGCTCGGGTTTTGCTAATTTGGGGATTTTTTGGTATTTTTCGATTGTTTTTGCTTGAGCTTTGTTCCCTTGGCATATTGTGACGTTTTCGTTCTGATTTTGGATAGATTCGACGCGCGTGGAGGCCGATTTGAGGAGCGAAGGCATCGCGAGCTAGAGATTTCGCTGGTTCGAGGTGAGTAATGATTGTAAATGATATCCTGAGGGTTTGAAACCCCAGATTGCACATCGTAGTGCTATATTTAGGTGAGACACATGTTGGATGATGAGCGTGGGGTTTTTTACTACTGGGGATTGTGACTTGGTCCGTCCCGATTGAGGATTTTACCGCGTATTTGACTGAAACTTATTTGTTATCATCATGATTTGGGCTGATTGCCATATTTGGACTTCGTGCCAACTATTTGGACCCTTCGAGGATTTTAATCACTATTTCCTCACTGTATTGATATATCATTTGAACTCAGCCCTGTTGGTATTTACTGTTTTACAACTCAACCACTTTTACTCATATTTGAAACTTAAATGATATTTCTAAAAGATGTTTTGGGCTGAAAACTACTATTTTACTAATGCCTGAGGGGCTTGTGATAATTTTCGGACTGAGTGAGGCCGAGGGCCATATGTGAGGATATGCTGAGTGATATGAGGCCGAGGGCCTAAGATACTTTATATGCCACGAGATGGCTTGAGTGATGTGAGGCCGAGTGTCGAGTGATGATCCCACGAGGTGGCTTGATATAACGCTTAGGCCGTAAGGGGCCCCTCCGGAATCTGCACACCCATAGTGAGCGCGGGTGCCCATTGTTCTGAGAGTGAGCCTGAGGGGCTGATACTATTCTGAGAGTGAGTCCGAGGGGCTTATACGAGTGGTTGTGAGGTAGCCCGAGGGGCTGGTATTGTTTTGAGATATTGGCCGAGGGGCGAACTTTTATGTGTTCATCTTTCATATTTACTTGTCAGTTTACCTGTTATACTGTGGTATTTGTGCCCGAGGGGTGGATTTTCTGTGCTTATCGGCACTAACTGATTTGCAATCATTGCGTAATTGATGAAAAAGTCATTTTCAAAAGAGGTTTAAACTAAGCTAAGATATTTCTAAAGAGTTCACAGCTTTACTGCTTTTCTCAAAGGGTTTTACTGCTTCTATACAGTATGTTGGTTGCTTTACGTGATTTCTTACTGCTCAGTTGTTATTTACCTTTATTACTCATTGAGTTGGAGTACTAACTTTACTCCATGCACCTTGTGTGCAGATGCATGTATTTATACACCCGGTATTAGGTTTTGAGCTGATGGGAGGCCGAGTCATCAGAGCTTAGCAAGGTGGCTGTCAGCGTTCGCAGCACCGCTTTTCTCCCTTTCCTTTCATCAGTCCTGTTGTGTACATTTCAGACCTTGTAGTTGTATTTAAACTCTAATAGATGCTCATGACTTGTGACACCCCGGTATCGGGCTGTGTTTGGATGGTATTCTGCACTTTATAAGGAAATCTTTTGCTTAGTTTGTGGTTATTTAATCATACTAGAACTGTTTATTAATATCAACTATTTTGAAAAGGCGAAATGAGTTTGTTGGCTGGCCTTGTCTTCACGAGAGGCGCCATCACGATCGGATCGGGGTTGGGTCGTGACAAAATTCGTGAAGGTGAGAGGGTAAGAAAATCAAAGAAAATGAATTTTTGTCGAAGTTTGACATTTTGGGATAAAATATAACCGAGTTAAAATACCCGGTACTTATGGATTAGTACCATACAAGGTACCACATGACCATGATAGTAAGGTGTTATAAAAGTGAGTAGTATTTTGAGTAATTTGAGATAATCCTTAATTATATGAATTATTGGATAATGGGGGAATTAACAAGCTAACTAATAATGAGTGGATGATTAATTAAAGTCTTTGGATAAAGACTAAGCAAAAAACGTGGCAGCCCACAAAGCCATGAATTGTGACTCTTAAGTCACCTTTCAAGGTGGCAAATGAAGAAAGATAGGTGGCTTAGTCATAACCTAGTGGTTCCACATCTAAAAAGGTTTAAAAATCCCTCTAAATCACTTATGGGATTTGATGTCTCTACAATATGAGGGACTAAAGATTCAACCCATTTCATACAAGGATTATTATGGTTGTGACATGATTATGTTGTAACAAAAATTCAAATAGATTTCTTAGCATCTTAACAACGGAAGATTTTACAAGTTTAAGGGAGTACGGTGCAATCTTTCTCAAGAATATCTTACAGATTTTTCTCCTACTTCGATCCGCCGTTACATCTTTTATCACAAAAGACGTATGTTAAAGGAATTATCAAGAAAATTGGTCCAGGTATGTTAAGGCTATCCCTTCTTTCTTTTGGCATGATCCATACGATACAAACGAAACGAGCAAATGCACAACTTTCACAAATGACTCTATTCATAGAAATATTAGAAATGCCTACGTTCTTGAATTCCCATGTGTCCTATTATTTTATCCTCTGTTCATGGGTCTCAGAAAAATACGTAAGTTGAAAAAGTTTACTTCATGATATTACTCAAAGACATATGGTCTTATGACATTCCGAAAAATTTTATTAACATACTTCTCATGCATTGCATTCACGTACATTGACCCATGACCAGATGGCCTTATATACATGTATATATGTCTATTATATGTATATGAGATATGGGAAAAGGTCACGGCGTTATATACGCACCACCACCTAATCAGCTGGTATACATTGATGATTTTGCCCATAGTGGTCGAGATGATATGATGGGATGCCCTCAGAGGCTGATGATGTTACGAAACATGTACCTATGTACGACATGACATTCATACGCATATACATGCCACTATAAGTATTTCATGATTTACAAAGTTTTCCAGACTTACAGGTTGAATTATTTACTCTATATTTCTTCCATGTCTGTTATGTACTTATTTATGTGCCTTACATACTCAGTACATTATTTGTACTGATGTCTTTTTTGCCTGGGGATGCTGCATTTCATGCCCGCATGTCCTGATAGATAGGTCGAGAGCCCTCCAAGTAGGCTTTCAGCTCAACGGAAGATGTTGGTACACTCCATTTGCTTCGGAGTTGCTTGTTTGGTTAATATGATTTAGACGTGTACTGTTTGGTATGGCGGGACTCTGTCCCGACCTTTATAAAAATTATATATTCTTAGAGGCTTGTAGACAGATTTCATGTACGTAAAAGATTGTATGATATTGTTGGCCTATGTTCTGTATACGAGTGGTTATTTTGGCCTTATAGCCCCGTATGTCTTATGTATAAATTGGTATCACATGTTGTATTTTACTTTACTCACGGCAGCCTTTGGCTCAGTTATCTATGATAGTATGACATGAAAAGATATGTTATGTTGGTACTCGGTTGGGTATGGTATCGGGTGCCCATCACGGCCCATTGGCTTGGGTCGTGACAAAAGTGGTATCAGAGCAGCTCTGTCCTAGGGAGTCTACAATCCGTGTCTAGTAGAGTCTTGTTTATGGGTGTGTCGTGCACCACACTTATAAGCAGGAGGCTACAGGGCATTTAGAACTGTCAATATTTCTTCCTACTCTAGATCGTGTGGTAGAGCTTAATTGTAAGAACTCAATTTCCTAAACTCTATCTTACTTATAGTACGAGGATACCTACATCTAGAAAGACAGTTGGTAAGAGATATGGCTACGGAAGAGTTGAGTCAGAAGAACTCGACTTTGCATCATGCTTATGATAAGTAAATGTGAGGTTTTCAGCATATCATGTGTATACTAAGATGTGTAAGCTTCTTGATAAGAATCCCTAAGGCAAGAATGCCTATCCACTAGTACGGTAAAAAGGAATAAGGATTGAGATACAAGTTTCAGCAAGTAAAATAAGCAAGTTAAAGAAGGGTACGAGGCACCCAGTTAATGAAGATTATCAGTATTACAGTTCTAACAGAAAAATATAAGCATTGTGAGTTACCCTTAACAGCAATAGAGGTATGTAGAATTGGCCACACCTATCTCAGTTATACCATATTGGGGCTAACAGGTATAGATTAAGAAGAGGACGAGATATCACGATCCGGATGGGGTTAGAGCGGCCCAAAATAGTGAATGAATTGTTTGCTTTAGTTGACATTTCTGAAGGATATTGCAAATGCGCTAATAGATCTCCTCGTGAGACACCTAGATGGTGCGTCCTAAAATAGTAAAGCTAGATATGAGCACTGGAAGCCTTGAAGAAATAAATATTACCTTAGTGTGGCTCTCGTCCCCAGTAAAGAAAGAATGTTAGGCAATTCGAAGAGCCAAGGGATGGAGCAATGGGAACCAAAAGCAAAAGAATATTTTGTTCGAGTTTTCAGAGTAAAGCAGTAGACATAGATAATTAGTGGGAGATAAGAAGAGAGTTAATGAAGCATTATGAGTAAGATGTGATACATGGATGACAACGGTAGGTCAAAAAAAAAATGATGACAATATTATAAAGTCTACACTCAAGTGAAGGAAAAGACGAAAGATGATAGGCCTTGAGACAATAAAAGACTATAGGCCATGAAGTCATATCCTCATTTCGAGAAATAAGTTCGCAACTCTAACGTGATTAACAGAAGGAAAAGTTAGACCCCAGATTAATAGAAATCAATATGGACTGGTGAACAAGATAAACTAAACATGAATTAGGGACTGAGTGATTTGATGATAGTCAGCATCATGAGAATTTCATATCGCATTCCAGCGATAATAAAATGGACAACAAAAGAAGATTCATGAGAAATTCAGAGAATGGTCATTCAGGAAGACGCTTCCCTAAAGCAAGCAATGAGAGCAAAGTTAAGCTTAAGGAAATGTATGTGCCAGTTACACTAAGTGTCACCATTATGAGTAAGGAATTTTGTTATCCTTGGTACAAAAGGATTACCACAAGGCAAATAAGGGTCATCGATGATGTAAAAGGACACCGAAGATGAAGAGGTAAAACATCTATAGATAGGTCGTCGTAGCTCTAACTCTTAGTACTCCCCTAAAGGGGGGAATATGGAATGATGTGGCATTAAGCTAGAATCAAGTGGTTCTAGTAACTATGGAATGATAAAGGAAGAATGCGATAAAAATGAGAAAGGGATGAGATGATCTAATGTTATAGATATGCTATGATTCCAGAACATTATGTAATCACGACATCAAGAAAAGAAAGTAAGGGTTCCCGTTCGGAACGTTGTTGATAGATTATGAGCCAGTACATGAGGTAAATTAAGACAAAGGAAGTAACCCAAAAACGATTACACGGAATATGGTGTGAGAATGGATCAACGAGTAGTTAGTAGTTGATTCAGGAAGAGGCAAGTCATGACTAGACAATAAGTTACAGACAAATCAGTAGATCATGCAAGATAAATGTAGTAAACCCCGACATGGAGAATTCAGCCTCGCAGTAATGTCATTATAATACTTGAGATATATTCAAATAGGAGTCGGGGTAGTTAAAGGTACCGTATGAGTGTTGCAGAGATAAAAGAGAGTGTCACTGGGAAGACAAACAAAATGTCAGTTCAGAAGCAACCCCACAAGCACAAGGGCATAGAGATAAGTAACTACGAATAAGTATGGGCAAGGAAGGACATCAGAAGGTCCGTCGAATATACAATGTAATAAGCTCACAGCTTTACAAGAGTCAGAGGATCCTCCCTAAGTACTACAATGAAAGACTAAGCTAAGGAAATAAGGAAGAAGGGTTCAACATAAACTCAGTGACCTAAAGAGGAAATGGTCTTATAACAACAGTCTCACAACAACATTGTAAGCACTCCAAAGGAAAGTGGCACCTACCGTGACTAATGAATGGGAAGTAAAATTAAAAGTAATATTCGAGATCATATGAGTTACACGAAAACTCTGGCATATGTGGGCACTAAGATAAGCTAAGTATGGACGCAACAAGGGGCAGAAAGACAAGGAAAAACAATAGCTTACGTTAAAGAAAGCTAAGAAGGAATGAAAGGAATTATTCGATCGATGATCTAGAGTTAGTTACGTTATGAACGCATTTAAAATTTTGGAGCATTACCCATGCAACATATATGTTGACAATCATACAGCCATGGAAGACTCCGGTATAAGTTAAAAGAAGGAATTGAGTCCAAGTCATAGACAAAAGGGTTGAAATTTGTATCATGGATATTCCATAACGCCCATGAAAGGCCAAAGTAATAACTAATACCAGGAGCCGCAAATCGGAATATAGCTTAAGCCTACATAAAGACTTATCATAAGGAGGAGCAAACTAAAGAGCTACCTCAACGAAGCATATCAAGAATCTGACTATTGGACCCATAAAATTATAGATCTCGTGATTAAGAACATTGCAGGATTACCTTTTAAATATCAGAGGTACACGAGAGATAGTACAATAGCCATATTCTATAATAGCTCTATGATAAAACTAGTTAAAAAAGTAACAACATCATAAGAAGTCATTTCGAAGCTCCCACCGAATTGTAGTATTATAATAGAGCTTCAAGTTGTGGTGTGAATCATACCTATGTGTAAGGGAGGTTATGAAGTAGAAAGAAGATGTGACGCGAGATTTTAAGTAAGTAAGGTAAAGGTGAACAACGTACGAGATACTCAAATGCAGAAGGTTGTGAATAGTCCATACTTCGGATAGAAGGCTAGAAGCGCGAGGATTCAATAACCAGGAATAATAGCGGTATCATTAGTGGCTTGTCTTCCAGCCTATGGTTTTTAAGTACCTAGAGGTCTAGTTAAGAGAGTAGAGAAGAGTTAGCGACGATGTGATGTCTCGCTTGACGTTCCAGAATAACATAAGGAAATCTGTGGTGCAAGCAAGTTGAAGGAAGGTTGTGAATAGTATAAATGAATATGTGTAGGTCGCAAGATAAAGTATGGTAAAGCGATAAGGTTTTAGGATGACAGGAATAAGGATAAGAAAGGGCAAGTGAGAAGGTAACGAAAATGGACAAATCCTTGGGATTAAGCCCATGAAAACAAGAGAGCTGATGGTTTCTCTAAGTTATAGAAAGCTTAGTATAGCCTGCATGAACTTAAATGAGCCTAAGATTAGTAGCATTAGAAGAGATAAAATGCTTCCCTGGTAGTAGAATGAGGGTGTAATTGTGACATATGAAGGATGACATTTGGGCCTTCGATTGAATAATGATTTGAAAAGGATTTCGTGAATTGTACATGATTAAAAGACCCACGTAAATGAATCATAGCGGGATGCTATGAAATATAGTTATAGAAGTATGGTATCGCCCCAGGTGGATCAGGAAAATCACTTCAAATGTTCGACGATGAGACGTGAGCCCTAGCGGCAATGTTACAAAAGAGATCAAGTTAACTGTGATAGATGATAGAGAAATATTAAGGTGAATCGACAATGGATGGACAAAAGTCACAAAGTATGAGGTGAGATTAGGCCATCATCCTTAAGATGAGCAGTAATAAAGAAGCATTAAAGGACATAGATTTATACATATACGATAAACAACGAGAGTGAATTAGAGTTTGGTAGCAGGCCTCAGTAACAATAAATCAAAGTAAGAGTTATGGAAGCAAAGTCATGCGAATGGATAAATGGATCTATGAAATAAGGTATAACAATATTCATAAGTTCAACAAAGTACCGAGTGAAGAATTTCAGTATACCCATAGATGCCCAGAGGGACATCTTATCAAGTTCTGTATATGTTTACAAAGTGAGGCCTAAATATTGGCTAAAAGATGGAGGAAAAAAGAGAGAAGAGTCGCATAGGCGCACTTACAAGGTCAGAGTCGTACATGATGCATGAAAGAAGGTAGTAACAATTACGAGATTGGAAGGATTCAGGCCACAAATCGTGGCGTGAGAAAGAGGCCTAAAGGGGGGGGGGGGAATGCCCTAGCCTTTGGATTTATTCATAGAACAATTGCCTAAATGGCAATAAGAGCATTAAGGTATTCACAAGAGCTATAAGTTATGAAAATGATAAGAGCATCCGTCAACATTCAAGGACGAATGTTCCAAAGGAGGGAATGATGTAACGCCCCGCAATATTACATCGATGTTACATCCCACAGTATTATATTACGATGATGTTACGTCCTGCAGTAATATGATACGATGATGTCACACCCTACAGTATTATATTACGATGATGGCATGCCCTGCAGTATTACATTACGATGATGTTACGCTCCGCAGTATTATATTACGACAATGTTGCACCCTGTAGTATTATACGTGAAATTTCGTAAGATAATTGACCTTAGTACAAGGACAAGATATTATAGGCATTATGCTATTTCAAACAAGTGATGAGTAAATTCGTGAAGGTGAGAGGGTAAGAAAATCAAAGAAAATGAATTTTTGTCAAAGTTTAACATTTTAGGATAAAATACGACCGAACTAAAATACCAGGTACTTATGGACTAGTACCATACAAGTTACCACATGACCATGATAGTAAGATGTATAAGGCGTGGTAAAAGTGAGTAGTATTTTAAGTAATTTGAGATAATCCTTAATTATATGAATTATTGGATAATGGGGGAATTAACAAGTTAATTAATAATGAGTGAATGATTTATTAAAGTCTTTGGATAAAGACTAAGCCAAAAACGTGGCAGCCCACAAAGCCATGGATTGTGACTTTTGTATACGGAAAAATTAGAGGGTCTAATTTTCCGTCACTATGATGCCTTGTGAGCATATTTCACAAGGTTCGAAACTAGGGTTGAGGTTCGCCCTCGAGGGCTATAATGCTCGACCTTGGGGCAAGGCAAACGAACGGCTATGATAGAAAAGTGGGGAGTTCCCAAGGCGCTCAAATAGGGCTGACAAAGTCTAGTGAGCTAAGTTCAGACCCAAATCATAGTGTCAACTAGCTGTCTCATCCCCATATCTTTGTAATTAATACATTTGTACTATGTTGGGATTCCCCCTCTTATATAAAGAGGATCTTTGTCATTTTGTAAACATCTGTTGCTCCATACTAAATATACTAGAACATTCTCTCTGCTCTCTAACACATTCTCTTGGTCTCGTTATCTCATTTATTGCTTGTATTTATTGTGTTATATCTATTGTTCTTCACTTATTGCTTATTATTGGCAATAAAGAGGTGTCGTTGATTTATTTATAACTGTTAGTCTCCATCGACCACCTTCGTTAGCTCCCAGCCGAGCTTCGGACTCGACCCCGAGGCCCTCAAATAGGCAAGCTCAAGGCCCCGATTGGCAGCGATTTTAGGCTTTTATTTTTTTTCTATGTATTTCACATAACATCATCTGCCTAACAACTAGCATAAAAATAGATCACATATTTGTAGAACCACTAATTCAAATTTAGTTGTTATTACCATTTTCACGGTAAATAGTTTGGCGCCCACCGTGGGGCTAAAAATAATAGTGATTATTTTCTTGCTGGTTTTACTACACAACGCAAGTTATCTTTCACACTTTTCTTGTCCAAGATCTTTAATTTCAGGTCAAAATGCCTAATCCAGTAAGTGTGCCGAAAAATAACAGTCTCAAAAACTATGGAAATGGCGGTATGGTTATTCCAGGTATGGGTGTGCCACCATGAAACCCTGAGAACACACTGGAGCCGACTCCCAAGGGTATGTCCTCGAGCGACGCCCAAGGTGTTAATGCCGGTCCTCACATTAACCAGGGGGCGCGCCGAGAGATTCAGCAGGGAACTCGGAAACTTCCAACCTGGGCAAAAAGAGAGATTCCTGGCATGTCGTTCATATGATTATCGGAGGGACCGACATCCCCCAAGGACCCGTGATCAAACTGACAAAAGTATCTGCTACAATCGAGGGGCCGATCCGAGACCGCATAACCGAAGACACCCTCGCATTCAGCGAGGAGGATCTCGAGACCTTGACAGAACCTCACAATGATGCACTGGTAATTTCGTTTCTTATAAGCAACGTTCAAATTAAATGTGTGCTCGTGGATCCAGGCAGCTCGTCCAACGTAATCAGGTCGAAGGTAGTAGAACAACTTGGGTTGCTTGATCAGATCGTGCCCACCACCCCGGTCCTCCACGACTTTAACATGGCCGGTGAAGTAATGAAATGAGAGATCGCCCTCCCAATTGACATGGCTGGTACAGTTTAGAACAGCAAGTTCCACATCATCGGTGGTGACATGAGGTTCAACGCATTGCTCGGCGGACCTTGGATACACAGCATGAGGGCAGTGCCGTCAACTCTGCACCAGATGATAAAATTTTCGACAAAAGATGGCATAACAACCATATATGGAGAACAACCCGCGACGAAAGAAATGTTTGCAGTTTACCAGGAGGCACTGAGCCCCGCACACTCCACCTCAGATGAGCCTGGGAGCATACAGACTCCCGAGGACGTTGAAGAAGATTTCTTCGCTCCTCGAACTTTCGTTTCCCCCAAAGAGTCCGATGCAACGAAATCACCAATTGAAGAACTGGAGAAAACTGTTTGGTTGAACATCTCCTGTATCAGAAGGTATACTTGGGAAGGGGATTAATCCCCGAAAAACTCATTTACTTCCTTATTAACAACATCAGCTGTTTCGCTTGGTCCCACTTAAATATGACAGGAATCCCGCCAGAAATAACCACCCATCGATTGGGCATTGATCTTAGGTTTAAATCGGTGAAGTAAAAAAGAAGACCCTAGTCCAAAGTAAAACACGCATTCATCAAGGACGAGGTAACAAAACTCCTTAAAATAGGGTCTATTAGAGAGGTAACGTATCCCGAATGGCTGGCCAACGTAGTGGTAGTGCCCAAAAAGGGAAATAAGTTAAGAATGTGCGTAGATTATAAAGATTTAAATAAGGATTGCCCCAAGGACTCTTTCCCATTGCCTAACATCGATCGTCTGATCGATGCTATGGCTGGCTATGAGATCCTAAGCTTTCTCGATGCCTAATCAAGGTATTATCAAATTCAGATGAACCCTGAGGATAGGGAAAAGACTTCGTTCATCACAAAGTATGGTACCTACTATTACAATGTAATGCCCTTCGGGCTGAAAAATGTAGGGGATACATACCAACGTCTAGTTAATAAAATGATCGAGCATCAAATAGGTAAATCCATGGAAGTTTATATTGATGACATGCAAGTTAAGTCCCTGCGCGTAGAGGACCATTTGACTCATTTGCAGGAAACATTCAACATCCTCAAAAGTTACAACATGAAGCTTAACCCCGAGAAATGTGCCTTTAGAGTGGGATCAGGCAAATTCTGAGGCTTCATGGTATCGAACAGGGGGATCGAGATCAACCCCGACAAAATTAAGGCCATCGAAGAAATCACGGTGGTAAATAATGTAAAGGCCGTGCAACGGCTAACAGGGCGAATAACGGCCCTGGGCAGATTCATATCAAGGTCGTCGGACAAGAGTCATCATTTATTCTCTTTACTCAAAAGGAAAAACAACTTCTAGTGGACTCCAGAATGCCAACACGCCTTAGAGGAACTGAAACGGTATCTGACTAGTCCGCCTTTACTCCATACACCAAAAGAGGATGAAATGATGTATTTGTACCTAGCCGTATCCGAGATAGCGGTAAGCGGCATGCTGGTTCGAGAAGAGCAAGGTACCCAATTTCCTATTTATTATGTAAGTCGAACCCTAGGGGATGCCGAAACCAGGTATCCGCACCTGGAAAAATTAGCTCTTGCGTTGGTAAGCGCATCGCAAAAATTGAAACCCGATTTTCAATGCAACTGTATTTGCATTTTAATAACATACCCTCTCCGAAGCATATTGCATAAGCCCAAGCTATCGGGCCGATTTGCCAAATGGGCCATCAAACTTGGAGGGTATGATATCGAGTATCAACCTCGAACAACCATCAAGTCCCAGATTCTGGCGGACTTTGTGGCTGACTTCTCACCCTCCGTCATGCCCAAGGTAGAAAAGGAACTCTTACTAAAATCATGCACATTTTCTGGGGTATGAACCCTATTCACTGATTACGCCACAAATGTGAGAGGATCCGGGCTCGGTATAGTCCTGAAGCTGCCCACGGGTGGCATAATCTTGCAATCTTTAAAAACTGCAAGATTAACTAACAATGAAGCCGAGTATGAGGCTATGATTGCAGGTCTAGAATTGGCCAAAATCCTGGGAGCTGAGATCGTCGAAGCGAAATGCGATTCACTTCTGGGAGTAAACCAGGTAAGTGGGAGCTACGAGGTCCGAGAAGACATGATGCAAAGGTATTTGGACAAAATCCAAATCGCGTTACACCGTTTCAAAGAATGGACCCTGGTCCACATACCTCATGAGCAGAACAGTGAGGCTGATGCCCTCACAAACCTGGGGTCATCTATTGAAGAAGATGACCTGCTCCCCGGGGCTGTTGTTCAACTGACCAAATCATTGGCCGAGGAAGGTCTACCGAGATTAATTCTATTAGCCTAACATGGGATTGGAGGAATAAATATATTGACTATCTGAAAGATGGAAAATTACCCACGGACCCAAAGGAATATAGGGCCCTGCGAACCAAAGCAGCTCGGTTCTCGCTCAATAAAAACGGGACTCTATACAGAAGAACTTTCAATGGCCCCCTAGCAGTATGTTTGGGGCCAGGAGACACAGACTATGTACTCTGAAAAATTCACGAGGGTACTTGTGGAAACCACTCTGGCACCGATTTCTTGGTCCAAAATATTATCAGGGTAGGCTACTACTGGGATAACATGGAGAAAGACACTAAGGAATTCGTCCGTAAATGCGATAAATACCAGAGATTCACCCCCATGATTCACCAACCCGGCGAACAGCTACATTCGGTCTTATCGTCATGGCCATTCATGAAATGGGGAATGGACATCGTCGGACCCCTACCAACGGCACCAGGCAAAGCTAAATTCATCTTATTTATGGCTGACTATTTCTCAAAATTGGTGGAAGTGCAGGCCTTCGAGAAGATAAGAGAAAAAGAAGTCATCGACTTCATCTAGGATCACATTATGTATCAATTCAGGATTCCTTCTGAGATAACATGCGATAATGGGAGGCAGTTCATCGGAAGCAGAGTAATACAGTTCCTTGAGGATCCTATCAACACCTTACCACCTTTGTGCAAACAGCCAGGCCGAGTCCACAAACAAAACCATCATCTAAAGCTTAAAAAAGAAGTTGGAAAGTGCCAAGGGAAAATGGAGAGAAATATTGGCCGAAGTGCTGTGGGCATACCGAACAGCTTCAAAATCGAGCACCTAGGAAACACCTTTCTCTCTAGTGTATGGCGTCGAGGCTCTGATACCAGTGGAGGTCGGGGAGCCAAGTGCCAGATTCCGACACACCACTGAGAGCTCGAACAACAAGGCCATGACTACGGCCCTCGATCTATTAGATGAAAAGCGAGAAGCCTCGCTGGTCCGAATGGCTGACCAAAAGCAAAGAATAGAAAGGTATTATAATAGGAGAACAAACCTCCGGCATCTCGAAGTCAGGGACTTGGTCCTAAGGAAAGTCACCCTCAACACCCGAAATCCTAATGAAGGAAAGCTAGGCCAAAATTAGTAAGGACCATACCGCGTCCTCAGAGTAATCGGCAAAGGGTCCTACAAACTTGGCACCATGGAAGGCGAGCAGCTTCCAAGCAATTGGAACATATCTGTCACGACCCAGATTTCCCACCGTCGGAAGTCGTGATGGTGCCTATAATGTGAGCTAGGTAAGACAATTATTGAACCTTCTACCTTTTTACCAATTTTATTCTCTTTAACAATTACGAAGAAATAACATTTAAACAACGAAATTTAACATAAGCGGAAGAAAACAATAAGCCATCTGAACATGAATATCTATTACAACTGTTTGATGTCTCGACTATCCAGAATTGGTGTCACAGTTCCACAGACGATCTAAGAATACTACAAATAAAGGTTTGAAAGAATTTAATACAACACTGTCTCTGGAAATACATGTAAGAAACAGGAAGGTAGATAGAAAGGAGACGCCAAGGCCTACGGACGCCTGCAGGGCTACCTCGGGCCGCCTGATGAACAAGAGTCAGCAATCTCTCTGCGGTCCAAAGTCTACAACACTGGGGTCTGCACAAAAGAGTGCAGAGTGTAGTATCAGCATAACCGACCCCATGTACTGGTAAGTGCCTAGCCTAACCTCGGCGAAGTAGCGACGAGGCTAGGACCAGACTACCAAATAAACCTATACAGTTGTATTATATACATCGAAAAGTAAAGCAGGAATAAGTAAATAAAGATGGGAGGGGGAAACATACCGCGGGGTATACCAGTATCAACAGTAAATCCAGAGTAACAGCCTAAGGGCAGCTTAGAGTCCACAACAAAACAAAAGAAACTAATATCCAAACTAGGCACACTTGTATCAATAATTGTTGTGGTGCGCAACCCGACCCCAATATATAACAACACTGCTGCGGCGTGAAACCCGATCCATATCAGTTGTCATTGTTGCGGTGTGCAACCCAATCCACATATATCATTGTTGTGGCGTGCAACTCGATCCACCCATAACATTGTTGTGACGTGCAACCCGACCCACATATAATATTGTTGCGGCGTACAACCCAATCCACATATAATATTGTTGCGGCATGCAACCCGATCCACATATAATATTGTTGCAGCGTGCAACCCGATCCAATATAACATTGTTGCGGCGTGCAACTCGATCCACATATAAAATCAAAAACAATCATAACAAGAGTCCCAGCGAGGGATCAATAAGGCCTACACTATCCCGCCAAGGGATTCGACAGCATAAGTAATTACGTCCCGGCAAGGGAGAAACAACTATAACCAAACTTGTTACAACATCTAACTACCTCAGCTATAACCAAACTTGTTCCAACATCTAACTACCTCAGCTATAACCAAACTTGTTCCCCGAAAATAACCATAATCCTTACCCAACACAAAGAGTCATCAACCTAAGCATCCGTAATATCAATTAGAACACAATGCAAGGGACCACAACTCAACAATAGCCCGGTAAGGGGGCAACATAATGATCTATTCTCTTTCTCACTTTTACTTCACAATTTACTTCACAACTCGAGCCAATACTATAGAGGTTCAATTATCACTTATACTTTTACAATTCGTTATATAACTGGAGCCAACGCTCTTCAATGCTCATAGGTAACAATTCTTTCCACAACTTTACACAACAAATGGAAATCCTCACCAAGACATAAATAATACAATGAAATCATGAAAATCACAATATAAGACTCACCGTCATGCTCGACACCAACATATAGATACTCGTCACCATGCCTATACGTCGTACTCAACAAGAAACAAACAGCAAATAGACACAACTCCTAATCCCTCAAGCTAAGGTTATACCAAACACTTACCTCGAACTTCCACGGCCAACTCAACCCTCAAACACCGCTTTTCCTTTCAAATTCGGCTCCAAATCAATTGTATCTAGACATAATCGACTTAATAACATCAATAAACGCTAAACAATCCAATTCCAATGCTTAATTATAGCTTTCCAATCATTCTTTCCAAAATGTCAAAAATCGATCCCGGGCCCACTTGGTCAAAATACGAGGTTCGGACCAACACCCGATCACCCATTCACCCACGAGCCCGAATATATAATTTGTTTTGAAATCCGGCCCCAAAATGAGGTCTAATTCCCAAATAATCAAAAAGCCCTAACTCTACCCAAATCCCTAATTTTCTACCCTTAATCACATGTTTTAGGCCTAGAAATCTAGTGAGTGTTGATAAAAATGGAAGAAAACAAGTCAAAGATTACTTACCCAAGAGGTTATGGTGAAGAAGTTCTTCAAAAATCGCCCAAGAGGTGTGGAGAAGAAGAAGTTTGTGAAAAAATGGGTTAAATTCCGTAATGCATTCTGTTTCTGGACTTTTAAAATAACTGGGTGGATTTGGTCATTGCGTTCACGACGAGCTCATCGCGTTCGCGATGAGTTAGGTCTGACAAACCTTCGCATTCGCGGAAGATGGCTCGCATTCACGGAGAAGTAACTCCTCGAGCCTTCGCGTTCGTCTCCAGGTGGTCGCGTTCGCATAGGTATAAGTTTCCCTCTCCCTTGACCAGGCCATATGCCTTCGCGTTCGCAATACCAGGCCCGCGTTCACGAAGGGAAAACCCCCCAAAGCTTTGCATTCACGACCTGGGTCTCACGTTCGCGTAGAAGGAATTTCCTTCAGCATAATTAACTCACCGCGTTCGCGAGGGTCCTCCCGCGAACGCGAAGAAGAAAATACCAGAATACCAGCAACTGAAAACCTGTAACTTTTTAAGAGTTTAAAACCTTCCAAAACACATCCGAGCCCTTGGGGCTCCCAATCAAACATACGTACTAACTCAAAAACATCATATGAACTTATCCATGCGATCAAGTCGCCAAAATAACATCATTAACATCGAATTAAACCTCAAAATCAATGAATTATTTCAAACTTCTTAAAACATCATATTTTGCATTCAAGGTCCAAATCACGTCAAATGACATCCGCTTCACACCAAACTTCACATGATCATATTAAATCATATATAAGACATATACCGGGCCCCAGAACCAAAATACGGGCCCGATACTAACTTGTTCTAATCAAAATTCATTTCCAAATACTTTAAACAATTTCAGAAAAAATATTTCTTTAAAAATTCATTTCTCGGGCACACGCCCAAGTCCCATATTTTCCTACGGACCCTTCGAGACCGTCAAATCACGGGTCTGGGTCCGTTTACCCAAAATGTTGACCGAAGTCAAATTAATTCATTTTATGGTCAAATTTTATCATTTTTCACAGATTTTCACATATACGCTTTCCGGCTACACGCCCGAACTGTGCACATAAATCGAGGTGATGCTAAAAGAGGTTTTTAAGGTCTCAAAACATAGAATTCAATTTAAAAATGAGTGATGACTCACATTCTCCACCTCTAAAACAACCTTTCGTCCTCGAACGGACATAAGAAGAAAGTACCTGAGTCAGGAAAAAGATGGGGATAACAACTTCGCATATCGGACTCGGACTCCCAGGATGATGCCTCAGCAGGCTGACCTCTCCACTGAACACGAACAGAAGGAAAACTCTTCGACCTCAACTGGCGAACCTGCCGGTCTAGAATAGCTACCGGCTTCTCCTCATAAGACAAGTCCTTGTCCAACTGGACAGTGCTAAAATCTAACACGTGGGATGGATCGTCGTGATACTTCTGAAGCATGGACACATGAAACACTGGATGCACGGCTGATAAGATCGGCGGCAATGCAAGTCTATAAGCCACCTCTCCCACTCGATCAAGAATCTCAAACGGACCAATAAACCTATGGCTAAGCTTGCCCTTCTTCCCAAATCTCATCACGCCCTTCATAGGTGACACTCGAAGTAATACCCGCTCACCGACCATGAGAGTCAAATCTCGAACCTTGCGGTCGGCATAACTCTTTTGCCTGGACTGAGCTATACAAAGCCTATCCTGAATAATCCTGACCTTGTCCAAGGTATCCTGAACTAGATCCGTACCTAATAACCGAGCCTCTCCCGGCTCAAACCATCCAATCGGAGACTGACACCGCCTACCATATAAAGCCTCATAAGGAGCCATCTGGATACTCGACTGGTAGCTATTGTTGTAGGCAAATTCTGCTAAAGGCAAAAACTGATCCCACGAGCCTCTAAAGTCAATGAAACAAGCTCGGAGCATATCCTCCAAGATCTGAGTGGTCCGCTCGGACTGCCGTCCTTCTAAGGATGAAACGCTATGCTCAACTCAACCCAAGTGCCCAACTCTCGTTGAACTGCTCTCCAGAAGTGTGAGGTAAAGTACGTAGCTCGATCCAAAATAATAGACACGGGCACACCATGAAGGCGAACTATCTCCCGGATATAGATCTCAGCTAACCTCTCAGAAGAATAGGAGACTGCCACAGGAATGAAAAGCGCTGACTTGGTCAGCCTATAAACAATGACCCATACCGTGTCAAACTTCCTCCGAGTCTGCGGGAGTCCAACAATGAAATCCCTAGTGATCCGCTCCCACTTCCACTCAGGAAGCTCAATCCTCTGAAACAAACCACTGGGCCTCTGATGCTCATACTTAACCTGCTGATAATTCAAACACCGAGCCACATATGCAACGATATCGTTCTTCATTCTCCGCCACCAATAATGCTGCCATAAATCCTGATACATCTTTGCGGAGTCCGGATGAATACAGTACCGGGAGCTATGGGCCTCCTCTAAAGTCAACTCCCGAAGCCCATCCACATTAGGCATACAAACTCGACCCTGCAATCTCAAAACTCCGTCATCATCTAAGGTAATCTGCTTTGCACCTCCACGCTGCACAATGTCTCTAAGGACACACAAATGGGGATCATCATACTGCCGATCACAGATACGCTCCAATAAAGAAGAACGAGCGACCGTGCAAGCTAACACCCGACTGGGCTAAAAAATATCCAACCTCACAAACTGATTGGCCAAAGCCTGAACATCCAAAGCAAGCGGCCTCTCACCGACCGAAATATAAGCAAGACTGCCCATACTGGCTGACTTCCTACTCAAAGCATCGGCCACCACATTGGCCTTTCCCAGACGATATAAGATGGTGATATCATAATCTTTCAACAACTCCAACTACCTCCTCTGCCTCAAATTCAACTCCTTTTGCTTGAACAAATACTGAAGACCCTTGTGATCCGTGAACACCTCACATGCCACGCCATACAGAAAATGCCTCCAAATCTTCAACGCATAAACAATGGCTGCCAACTCCAAATCATGAACTGGATAGTTCTTCTCATGAATCTTCAACTACCGCGAAGCATAGGCAATGGTCTTGCCATCCTACATTAACACTGCACCAAGTCTGATACGAGATGGATCACAATAGACTATATAAGGCCCTGAACTTGTGGGCAAAACCAACAACAGTGCCATAGTCAAAGCTATCTTGAGCTTCTGAAAGCTTACCTCATACTCGTTTGACCATCTAAACTGGGCAACCTTTTGGGTCAACCTGGTCATCGGGGCTGCGATAGATGAAAACCCCTCCACGAACCGACGATAGTGGCCTACCAATCCTAAGAAACACTGAATCTCTATAGCTGATGCTGGTCTAGGCCAGTTCTTGACTGTCTCAATCTTCTTCGGATCAACCTGAATACCCTCTATCGATACAACATGACCCAAAAATGCAACTGAACTCAACCAGAACTCACACTTAGAGAACTTATCATATAACTGACTATACCTCAAGGTCGGAAGAACCACTCTAAGATGCTGCTCGTGTTCCTCCCGGCTGCGGGAATATATCAAAATATCATCAATGAAGACTATCACGAACGAGTCCAAATAAGGCCTGAACACTCAGTTCATTAAATCCATAAAAGCTACTAGGGCATTTGTCAACCCGAATAACATAACCAAGAACTCATAATGCCTGTACCGAGTGCGGAAAGTTGTCTTAGAGACATCAGATGCCCTAATCCTTAACTGATGGTAGCCAGATCTCAAGTCAATCTTCAAAAATACCTTGGCACCCTGAAGCTGATCAAACAAATCATCAATCCTTGGCAATGGATACTTATTCTTGATTGTAACCTTGTTCAACTGCCGGTAATCAATACAGATTCTCATCGACCCATCCTTCTTCTTAACAAATAACACCGGCGTACCCCAAGGCGAAACACTATGTCTAATTAAACCCTTCTCAATCAAGTCTTGCAACTGCTCCTTCAACTTTTTCAACTCAAGCAGGTCCATACGATACGTCGGGATAGAAATGGGCTGAGTGCCCGGAGTCAAATCAACACAAAAATCAATATCTCTATCGGGTGGCATACCCGACAGGTATGAAGGGAATACCTAAGGCAACTCACAAATAATGGGCACAGAATCAATGGAAGTAACCTCAGCACTAGAATCACGAACATATGCCAAATAGGCCAAACACCCCTTCTCGACCATGCACCGAGCCTTCACATAAGAGATAACACTACGAGTAGAATGACCAAGAGTCCCTCTCTACTCTAAATAAGGCAAACCCGGCAAGGCTAAGGTCACAGTCTTGGCATGATAGTCCAAGATAGCGTGGTAAGGTGATAACCAGTCCATCCCCAATATGACATCGAAATCGACTATGTCCAGAAGAAGCAAATCTACACGAGTCTCAAGACCCCCAATCACAACTATACACAAACGATGGACACGATATACCATAACAGAATCACCCACCAATGTAGATACATATACAGGAGCACCCAAAGAACCACTAGGCATGACCAGATACATCGCAAAATAAAATTGAAGCTTCTCTACTACAAACTAGAACGGTACTTGCACCTCCACCTCTAATACTTTTACCTCCACCTCTAGCATCTCTACCTCCACCTCTAGCATCTGAGCGGGCTGGATGAGTCCCTCAATGAACCTCCTCACTCTCTCTCACAATGGGAAGTATGATAAGAACATGACGAGCCAAGTCGGTCAATCTGATCTCGTACTGAGTAACAGTCATAGAACCCTACTGGAGACGCTCGAACTGCCTCCGATAGGCCTCTCTCTGAGTGATGGGGAGAAGCTCCTCCAGAAATACCTGAGTAAACTGCTCCCAAGTCAAAGATGGCGATCCGGCTGGTCTAGCCAAAGAGTAATCTCTCCACCAAGTCTTGGCGGATCCAGACAAGAGAAAAGTAGCAAAATCGACCCCATTGGTATCAACTATCCCCATGTTCCAGAGAACCTCGAGACGGCCGTCCAGAAAATCCTGGGGATCCTCAGAAGATGCACCGCTGAAAGTAGTAGTGTAGAGCTTGGTGAAACCTATTAGACCTCCATGAAGCCTCCGAAGATGTAGCTAATCTATCACTGGTCTGCTGCTGTTCAGTTGAAGAAACAGTACATGACCTCGCTATTCGCGAAAGGACAAGAGTAGAGGTTTCAATTTAGCATTGAGAGATCAAAATCGCACGATAGGAAAGAATAAATATGAGGTTTTTCCTAACTCTGTAGCTTCGGGGGATAAATACAGATGTCTCCGTACCGATCCCTCAGACTTTACTAAGCTTGTCTGTGAAATGTGAGACCCATGTAACCTAGAACTCTGATACCAACTTGTCATGACCCGAATTCCCACCCTCGGAAATCGTGATGGCACCAACTAATGTGAGCTAGGCAAGTCAATTATTGAACTATCTAACTTTTTACCAATTTTATTCTCTTTAACAATTACGAATAAATAACATTTAAACAACGGAATTTAACATAAGTGGAAGAAAACAATAAACCATCTGAACATGAATATCTATTACAACTGTTTGATGTCTCGACTACCCAGAACTGGTGTCACAATTTCACAAACAGTCTAAGAATAATACAAATAAAGGTCTGAAAGAATTTAATACAACACTGTATTTGGAAATACATGTAAGAAATAGGAAGGTAGATAGAAAGGAGACGCCAAGGCCTATGGACGCCTGCAGGGCTACCTCGGGTCGCCTGATGAACAAGAGTCATCAATCTCACTATGGTCCGAAGTATACAACACTAGGGTCTGCACAAAAGAGTGCAGAGTGTAGTATCAGCACAACCAACCCCATGTGCTGGTAAGTGCCTAGCCTAACCTTGGCAAAGTAGTGACGAGGCTAGGACCAAAATACCAAATAAACCTGTGGAGTTGTATAATATACATCGAAAAGTAAAGCAGGAATAAGCAAGTAAAGATGGGAGGGGGAAATATGCTGCGGGTATACCAGTATTAATAGTAAATCCAGAGTAACAGTCTAAAGGCAACTTAGAGTCCACAGCAAAATAAAAGAAACTAATATCCAAACTAGGCATACTTGTATCAATAATTGTTGTGGCGCGCAACCTAACCCCAATATATAACACACTGTTGCGGCGTGAAACCCGATCCATATTAGTAGTCATTGTTGCGGCGTGCAACCCGATCCACATATATCATTGTTGCGACATGCAACCCGATCCACCCATAACATTGTTGCGGCGTGCAACCTGACCCACATATAATATTGTTGCAGCGTACAACCCGATCCATATATAATATTGTTACGGTGTGCAACCCGATCCAATATAACATTGTTGAGGCATGCAACCCAATCCACATATAAAATCAACAACAATCATAACAAGAGTCCCGACGAGGGATCAATAAGGTCTAAACTATCCTGGCAAGGGATTCAATAGCATAAGTAATTACATCCTGGCTAGGGAGAAACAACTATAACCAAACTTATTACAACATCTAGCTACCTCAGCTATAACCAAACTTGTTCCAACATCTAACTACCTCAGCTATAACCAAACTTGTTCCCCGAGAATAACCGTAATCCTTACCCAACACAAAGAGTTATCAACCTAAGCATCTGTAATATCAATTAAGAACATAATGCAAGGGAACCACAACTCAACAATAGCCCGGCAAGGGGGAAACATAATGATCTCTTCTCTTTTTCACTTTTACTTCACAATTCACTTCACAACTCGAGCCAATGCTATAGAGGTTCAATTATCACTTATACTTTCACAATTTGTTATACAACTGGAGCCAACACTCCTCAATGTTCATAGGTCACAATTCTTTCCACAACTTTACACAACAAATGGAAATCCTCACCAAGACATGAATAATACAACGAAGTCATAAAAATCACAATATAAGACTCATGATCATGCTCGACACCAATGTATAGATACTCATCACCATGCCTATACATCGTACTCAACAAGAAACAAATAGCAAATAGGACACAACTCTTAATCCCTCAAGCGAAGGTTAGACCAAACACTTACCTAGAACTTCCACGGCTAACTCAAGCCTCAAACACCGTTTCCCTTTCGAATTTGGCTACAAATCAATTGTATATAGATATAATCGACTTAATAACATCAATAAACGCTAAATAATCCAATTCCAATGCTTAATTATAGCTGTCACACCTCCTTTTTGCGCGCCCCCCCGAAGGGTTAAATGCGCGAGGGGAGTTTTTTCCAATTTAAGTGACAATATTCGAAATGAGATTATTTATTTAATTCAGAGTCGCCACTTGGGAAAGGTTTGGCTTTTTGGTGTCCCAAGTCACCGGTTTATCTTGAATCCCAAATCGAGGAAATTTTCGACTTTTCCAAATGAAGTCTGCGAACCAGAAATTCTAAGTAAGGAATTCTGTTGACCCGAGGGAAGGTGTTAGGCACCCTCGAATCCCGTGGTTCTAGCACGGTCGCTTAAATTGTTATAATGGCTAAATATCTGATTTAAATACATGTTATGACTTATGTGCTTTTATTAAGTTTAAACCGCTTTTATTATTATTTTTTAATAGAATTGCAACGTCGTGAAAATGCATCTCGAACCACGTCACAATCAATGCACCCGTGGTCGTCGACACATTTTGACTCCGTTGAGATTTGGATTTGGGTCACATCAATGTGCACCCGTGTTTAAGAAGGTTAAATTATTAAAGGTGCGCCTAAAGCAACTAGCGTATTGTTATTTTGGGAAGGCCGTAAAATTCGCTAAACGGCCTGTCCCGAATTCTAAGTATTTTAATATATACATTTAGAGGGCCCCGCAGCTTGTGCATTTTTGTTTGTCGAGGCTCGTCTCATTTTTATTTAAAAGGATAAACCTACAGTGACTATATTTTCCTATTAAGTTCGTCTCTAAAATAAAAGAAAATCTCTTAATTAATTACATGCTAAAAACGTAACTTATTAATTATTAGTTTACGGCTAATGCGAATGGAAAATTGCGACCGAGTTTGTACAAAGAAAAACTGCTTTCATTCTATATTCTATTATTCAATAATACTAAAACGTGAGATTGACACACCATAATATCAAAACAGATTAACTATTCTTTGATTAATTTAAACTAACATTATTAGATGAAGAAGTTATACATATGTGACATCGTTACTAATTTAATCAATCAACTACATTGTGTAAAGTGGAAGTATTCTATCTTATGCATATCATTATAGCTAAACAGGAATCTGGTCAGTCACTATGTCAATTATCCGTACATTCTGTATACTGTACAATTACATACCTCATACCAACAAACAACTATAAACTAAGACGTAAGAGACTAAAACTCAGTTAAGTATCAATTAACTAATCTTTTCATGCTATTGAATTACAAACTAATCAATTATACAAAAAGAAATCAATATACCATGAGTATTACAACAGATATTTAAACTTCTTCAACTTCTTTCATTTCATGCTTTCAAACTGTTACAGTTACACCAATATGGGACTCGAAATGTGTACCTGGATACTGAAATGCAAAGAAGAAGTGGAAGCAGAAGAGTCAGCAGCAGCAGCAACAAGAATGGCAGTAACAACAAAGTGACACAGTAGCAATGACAATCCCAGACAAAGCAGACCAAAACAGTAAACCAATGATACAGTACTCAATGTCGATCTTTTCAAATACTCAAGGGAAAATCCTAAAACCTGATAGAAGCAAAACAAACTGAGTGCTGGATTTCAGACACGAAAGGATGAGGAAAGGTAGTGTTTTTGGTTCCAGACGAACAAGAATTTCTTTTCTAATCTCCCTTCCTGATTTCTGAAAAAAAACTCTCTTTCTAACTCAGAAGTTGTTTCTGTCTGGTTTCAGCTTCTCTTTTGTATGTGTGTGTGTATCTGTGTCTGTGTGTGTATGTTTGTATCTATATTTTCTTTAAAAAACCCTCCTCTCCTTTCAAAATCCTCCCCCTTCAATGGAAGTTCTGCTTCCTTTTATATCCTAAAATCAAACTAAACACAGCCTGTTCAACAACCAGAAACCCCTCCCATGTGGTCTGTCTTGTTTCAGTTTCCACTTACTATTTAAATATAAACTAACTCCCATGATATTCCCTGGCAGACTTACCTTTAAACTGAGGTTTATTATTTCTAAACTAAAGCAGGATATGGGCAGCAGAGTATAATCTGACAGCATATGCTGTCAAACTATTTTAAACTTAACAAAGGCCTTTATGCACATGTTGTGCACAAGTGCACATGCCCTCCAATTCAGATTGCAACTAAACAAAACCAATCCTTTTATATTTCTGATTCAAATTAACAACTATAAGTAGCTAAATTCAATTCCTAATTGATTCAGACAATGCTTAACAGAAGCAGATCAATTTGTTATTGTTCAAACATCTGAAACTAATTGACGACATATGTCGACTCAACTATACTAAACATAACATGTACAATCGAAACCATGATCAGACATCTAACAGTATCGAACACATGATTCGAATTGTACTGACTAAGCAAAAATTGTACTGGGGAATCAGTTAATCAGTCAAATTTAAAGTTCAATTGATTGCACAACCATACACATATACACATTATCAGTGAATAGAAGAAAGACTCGATCAAGCACAGAGGTTCAGGCCAGGTGGACAGGACACAGTCAGTAAAATTCAAAACACAAATTAAACAGGACGTTTGGCCATACGAACAGACCTTTAACAAACACATGAACTGGAACAAAGAAAAGAAACAAACTTACCTTAAAATCTTTGAAAGAAAAATCAGAAAAATCAGCTCGTGTTTGCACGGACCCTTCTTAGGGTTGAACGAACTTTAATCGAAGTGTTCTCAGCTGAGAACACTTCGATTAAGGTCCATTAGACCCTAATCATTTTAGCTCAAACAGACAAATACCGGTTGCGAGGATTCCCAGGGTTCCTAGAAGCAGATTTGGTTTTTGGGTTTCTTGGTCAGATTCGGACCAAACCAAGCATGGTTTGGTCACGAGGGAGGTCCGGGGATTGCTTGGTGTGAAATTGGGGCAGATCTGTGTAAGTCAGGTTCCGACTCAAATCTTCAAATGAAGATTCGAGAAGGTGGGAGGGGATTCGAGCTAAATGGTTGATGGATTTGAGTTCAGGGTGGTGAGGTGCATCTATGGTGTTAAAGTGGAGGTCACCGGCGTTCATGTCGCCGAGTTTTTGGTGAAGGGAGATGGCGGCAGCTCTAGGGTTCCAGGGTTCTGTGAAGACGATGAAAGGTGTGGGGGGGGTCTGGCTAGGGGGCGTGGGGTAAAGGAATGGGATTATATAGTAAGTGAGTGGTCGATTCCTGGCCGTCGGATGGAGTGAGATGAAGGGTCAGGATCTTTTGGCTGGTAGGGAACGGTGTCGTTTCAACCTAAGGGGGGTTGGGTTGGTCCGGGTGGAACAGGTCGGGTTTTTCCCGTTGGTATGAGGAATGCGATCTCGGCCGTTGATCATTCTGAGATCAACGGCCCAGATCAGACCATATCAAAACGATGTCGTTTGGAAGCTCCTGAGGTCAGCTGGTCTGGACCCGGGCAAACACACGTTCTGGGCCTGATTTTGGGCGTCAGATAAAAATGGAAACAAGCCCAAATTTGATTTCAACCCAATTTTGCACTCTTTTCTTTTATTTTTTTATTTTAAAACAAAACCTAATTAAACCAAATTATAATTCAATAATTAAACACTTAATACAATTATTTACACACATATATTAAAATATTTAAAGTAGGTAAAATCAAACAAGGTAACAATCAGGACAAAGATGCATATTTATGATTTTCCATTTAATAACCGGATTATGGTTCAAACTACGCATGACACACATTTTTTGTATTTTGTTTTAATAAAAATAAAAATGGGCCAAAATCATAAATAATTAACAAAGTGCCACGTAAAAATCTAGAAATTGTACAGCAAGACCAATTGCTATTATTTTCGTTTCTTTTTTGGAGTGATTGTCGCGAAAACAAAAATCACGTGCTCACAACTGCCCCTCTTTGTTCGAAAACACGAAGCATTTTCGTGCAAAGATAAAGTGAGCGGATATGAGCGATTTTTGCCTATTGGACTACTCCGTGTGAAGCATGTTTTGAAAGATCTGACCGAATCTTGCTTCAGAGATTTCCTACATATCCTGGGCTAAACAGGAATCAGGTCAATGTAGTTCGGGAAGTTTTGGCAGCTGGGACTACCATGGGATTGCAATGCTTGCTGTTACTGCTGTTGCTGTTGTCACCGTTGCTTTACTGACCGCCTTGTTACAACCAAAGAAAAATTGAAACTGAAATAAACACTTATATGCACGTCAACTGCTAGTTACAAGATTCCTATCTATGGTTCTTTTGCGGCTTGATCTTGGGTCTTGGCTGATTTTGCTTGGAGACTTCGATCCGAATCTTGATGCTTGCGAGCTGTAGGTGTTTGTTTAATCTCTGGGATACTAAGTGAGACGTGATTGGCAGAGTTCGGGACCTGGATCAAGTCTTGGAGCGATCCGCCTTCCATTTTCTCCGGTATCTCGGGACATCTTTTTTTTTTGTCTTTTTCTTCTTTAATTTTGAGTTGAGACTCATCTCGTGGGTCGTTTCGATCCGTGTGGCTCGAGGTTAGACCTGCGGGAAAAAACAAACGAACGAAATTTTCTGCCCCAGTTTCACTAGGAAAAATTTCGTGAGTTATTTGCCAGGAAGTTCATAGAATTGATGAAGGAATTTGGAAAATTTCAGTTTCCAAAATGCCAATTCCGGGATTGGATCCACGGTACGACCACAAGATATGAGTGCTCAGTATAGGGTTGGAACCCTAAGGCTGGCGGGATGGAAATAGTTCAATTTAGGGTGGGAGCCTTAATGACGACTAGCTGGGGAGAAGTTCAGTTTAGAGTTGAAACTCTAATATTGACCAACTGGGGAAAAGTTAAACTTAGGGGCGGGGCCCTAATGCAGATTAAAGGAAAAAAGTTCAGTTTAGGGTTTAAAACCCTAATGCTGACTAAATGAAACGTTCAGTTTAGGGTTTAAAACCCTAATGCTGACTAAAGGAAAGAGTTCAGTTTAGGGTTTAAAACCCCAATGCTGACTGAATGGAAAAATTCAGTTTAGGGTTTTAAAACCCTAATGCTGATTAAAGGAAAAAGTGCAGTTTAGGGTTTAAAACCCTAATGCTGACTGAAAGAAAGAGTTCAGTTTAGGGTTTAAAACCCTAATGCTGACTGAATGGAAAAATTCAGTTTAAGGTTTAAAACCCTAATGCTGACTAAAGGAAAGAGTTCAGTTTAGGGTTTAAAACCCTAATGCTGACTAAAGGAAAAGTTCAATTTAAGGTTTAAAACCCTAATGCTGACTGAAAGGAAAAAGTTCAGTTTAGGGTTTAAAACCCTAATGCTGACTGAATGAAAAAGTTCAGTTTAGGGTTTAAGACCCTAATGCTGATTAAAGGAAAAAGTTCAGTTTAGGGTTTAAAACCCTAATGCTGACTGAATGGAAAAAGTTCAGTTTAGGGTTTAAAACCCTAATGCTGATTAAAGGAAAAAGTTCAGTTTAGGGTTTAAAACCCTAATGCTGACTGAATGGAAAAAGTTCAGTTTAGGGTTTAAAACCCTAATGCTGACTGAATAAAAAAATTCAGTTTAGGGTTTAAAACCCTAATGCTGACTAAAGGAAAAAGTTCAGTTTAGGGTTTAAAACCCTAATGCTGACTGAATGGAAAAAGTTTAGTTTAGGGTTTAAAACCCTAATGCTGACTGAATGGAAAAGTTCAGTTTAGGGTTTAAAACCCTAATGCTGACTAAAGGAAAAAGTTCAGTTTAGGGTTTAAAACCCTAATGCTGACTAAAGGAAAAATTCAGTTTAGGGTTTAAAACCCTAATGCTGACTAAAAGAAAAAGTTCAGTTTAGGGTTTAAAACCCTAATGCTGACTAAAGGAAAAGTTCAGTTTAGTGTTTAAAACCCTAATGCTGACTGAAAGGAAAAAGTTCAGTTTAGGGTTTAAAACCCTAATGCTGACTGAAAGGAAAGAGTTCAGTTTAGGGTTTAGAACCCTAATGCTGACTAAAGGAAAAAGTTCAGTTTAGGGTTTAAAACCCTAATGCTGACTAAAGGAAAATTTCAGTTTAGGGTTTAAAACCCTAATGCTGACTAAAGGAAAAAGTTTAGTTTAGGGTTTAAAACCCTAATGCTGACTGAAAGGAAAGAGTTCAGATTAGGGTTTAAAACCCTAATGCTGACTAAAGGAAAAGTTCAGTTTAGGGTTTAAAACCCTAATGCTGACTGAAAGGAAAGAGTTCAGTTTAGGGTTTAAAACCCTAATGCTGACTGAATGGAAAAGTTCAGTTTAGGGTTTAAAACCCTAATGCTGATTAAATGGAAAAGTTCAGTTTAGGGTTTAAAACCCTAATGCTGACTAAAGGAAAAGTTCAGTTTAGGGTTTAAAACCCTAATGCTGACTAAAGGAAAAAGTTCAGTTTAGGGTTTAAAACCCTAATGCTGACTAAAGGAAAAGTTCAGTTTAGGGTTTAAAACCCTAATGCTGACTTAAAGGAAAGAGTTCAGTTTAGGGTTTAAAACCCTAATGCTGACTAAATGAAAAGTTCAGTTTAGGGTTTAAAACCCTAATGCTGACTGAAAGGAAAGAGTTCAGTTTAGGGTTTAAAACCCTAATGCTGACTGAATGGAAAAGTTCAGTTTAGGGTTTAAAACCCTAATGCTGATTAAAGGAAAAGTTCAGTTTAGGGTTTAAAACCCTAATGCTGACTAAAGGAAAAAGTTTAGTTTAGGGTTTAAAACCCTAATGCTGACTGGCTGGGGACAAAGTTCGAGAATACTAACTGACCTCTTTTTTTGCATTTTCTTGTTTTAGTAGAAGATAAAAGGGAGTATCGTGGAAACTTACCTTTCGAGTGAATTCCTTATTGCCAAACTATTTATTGTGCCCATGTACTTTCTTCTTTGGGTGACACCTGCTTCTTGCACGGTTGTCTTGGATTATACCTGTTTCAACTTTTCAGACAAAGAACAATTGTTAGTTCGGAAATGACGGTTGGTTCGGTGACCTTGATCGTTCCAGTCGCTTTGTTGCGTCCTCATTTCTGTTGCAAAGTCCTGCCATTGATTGGATTCAAATGCCGAAACCCTTTAGACTGCTCAGGCTTGTGTTTCCAGAGTCTGCGATGATTTGCCTCGTAAGGATCCCTCTTTTTTTTGTCCCGTTTTGCTTGAAGATTCTCAACGGGGATTTTATTGAAGGTATTATGTGGGGATTTGTACAAAGGGAAGCTATGTGGGGGGAATATTTACAAAGTGGATTCTTTGTGTGGATTTTTGTACAACGGGGACATGCTGGGGATTTGTTTCAAAGCAGACTTTCCAGGATTTGTTGGGGTAAGCTTGCTGGGGAATTTTACAAAGGGACTCGCTGGGGATTCGCTGGGGAAATCCTTTTTTTTTTTTATTAGTATTAACAAAGGGAAAACTTTGTGGGGATCTGTACAAGAGAGAAAATCTGTGTGGATTTCGCTGGGGCAGACTCTTTGGGGAATATTTACGAAGTGGATTCTTTGTGCGGATTTGTACAAAGGGAAGCCCTGTGGGGATTTGTACGAGGCGTACTTGCTGGGGAAATTTCTCTCTTTCCTCTTTACTTCGAACGCAGTCAAATATCATGATTCATCAGGTTTGGACAAACGTACCAACGAAACGAGGTGTTTTCCTTCATGAAACGGAATTCCGTGAAACCAAACCTGCCACCTGTCCTTTCCGACGTATCTGGAACTTGGGGTAAAACATGAAAGGGATTCGAAGAAAAACAAAGCAAGGAGAAAGCAAATTTCAGAAAAGGATTGTCCCTTTCGGGACGAGAAAAACTTATCTGAGGAAGACAATGCTGGCTTTAAATGGACATGACATGCTCTTTGGACTGGATGCCTGATCTTCAATGAACTTGCGTTTCCCTGAACCAAAACGGATCTGTGATTCCAAACCAGTGGAACTTTGCCGAGACCTCCTTGGGTGGAGTCATTCTTTTGGCCAACAGCGCCCTTTGCGGGTTTTCGCTGGCTGACCTCTCTCATTTCTCTTCCTGTCATCGCTTGATAGCACTCTTTGCGAGTTTTTACTAAACAAGCTCTCTCATTTTGGTTTCTCTACTCCCGTCGCCTCGTGGTGCCCGAAGGTTTTCACCGACGAGACTCTCTCATTTTATCTCTCTCAATTCAGAGTGTGCCGGTCTCCATTTGTGACGCTTATTGGTTTCCCACTATCTTTGGTAATTGATCTGAAGGCTTGTGCTTGGTAAAGAGAGGTAGATGATACTAACTTCTAAACTGCTCGACGTGCCCCGGTTTCAATTTCAGGGTGAATGGGATTTTATTGTTGGTGTGACTGAACCTCAGGGAGAGGCTGCCTACGTATCCTTTCGGAATCAAGTCAAACGTAGTTCAGGCCTCAATCATTTTTTTTTGTAAGCGTCTCAAAGGCTTGTAGATAGAGTTGGTAGTGGGAATAAAACCTTCAGCATTTCAAATGTGTCAGGATCGCCGAGGCGTCACTCAGACGTAGTATCTCTTGACTGCATCTGCATTTACTGCTATTTCGGGGTCATTTCCTTAGATATCACCTAGATACAATGCTCCTCTCGGCAATATTTTCCTGATGATGTATGGGCCTTTCCAATTTGGAGCAAATTTCCCTTTTGCTTCCTGGTGATGTGGCAGAATACGCCTCAGTACCAGCTGACCTACTTCGAAATTCCTGGGTCGGACTTTCTTGTTGTAAGCACGGGCCATTCTTCGTTGGTACAACTGTCCGTGACAAACCGCGGCCATTCGCTTTTCATCGATCAAAGTCAACTGCTCCAATCGAGTCTTAACCCATTCGCTGTCCTCGATTTCTGCTTCAACAATGGTTCGAAGCGAAGGGATTTCTACTTCTGCTGGTATCACAGCCTCGGTCCCATAAACCAAAAGATAAGGAGTTGCTCCTACTGACGTGCGTACCGTAGTGCGATATCCCAACAATGCAAATGGTAACTGCTCATGCCACTATCGGGAACTTTGGATCGTTTTCCTCAAAATCTTCTTGATGTTTTTGTTTGCCGCTTCCACAGCGTCATTGGCCTTTGGCCGATAAGGAGTAGAATTCCTATGCGTTATTTTGAATCGCTCGCATACATCACCCATCAAGTGACTGTTCAGGTTTGCTGCGTTATCTATGATGATAGTCGCAGGAATACCGAAACGACAGATAAGATTTGAGTGTACAAAATCCACTACAGTTTTTTTAGTGACCGACTTGAGAGTGACAACCTCTACCCATTTCGTGAAGTAGTCGATGGCAACTAGTATAAATCTGTGTCCATTTGAAGTCTTTGGCTCGATTGGTCCAATGACGTCCATGCCCCAGGCGACAAATGGCCAAGGTGCAGACATGGGATGCAATTCCGTAAGAGGTGCATGAATCAAATCACCGTGCACCTAACACTGGTGACACTTCCGAACAAAGCTAAAGCAGTCCTTTTCCATGGTCATCCAGTAATAACCTGCTCGAAGGATTTTCTTCGCTAAGACATACTCGTTCATGTGAGGTCCGCACACACCTGCGTGTACTTCGTGCATGATCTTTCTCGCTTCCTCGGCGTCGACACATCTTAGTAGGTTGAGGTCCGGGGTCCTCTTGTACAACAATTCACCACTTAGAAAGAAACCACTTGCATGCCGCCTAATGGTTCTCTTTTGATCTCCAGTAGCATGCTCGGGGTATTCTTGCGTCTTCAAGAACCTCTTGATGTCATGGTACCAAAGCTGCGTATTTTATCCCGCCTCGATTACATTGCAGTAACCGTGTCTTTCCCTGATTTGGATTTCCAAAGGATCGACGTGGGCGTTGCCCGGGTAGGGTAGCATTGAAGCCAGAGTAGCAAGTGCATCCGCCAGTTCATTGTGACACCTCGGGATATACCTGAACTCTATTGATTTAAAACGCTTGCCGAGGTCCTCCACGTGCTGTCGGTAAGGGATAAGTTTGACATCCCGAGTTTCCCATTCACCTTGGGCTTGCCGGATAATCAAGTCAGAATCTCCCAAAATCAGTAAGCCTTCGACATCCTGATCGATCGCTATATGCATGCCCATGATGCAGGCTTCATACTCAACAGTATTGTTTGTGCAAAACAAAACGCAGTCTAGCTGTGGCGGGATAATGCTGACCCGAAGGTGAAATCAAAATTGCCCCAATCCCTACACCTTTGGCGTTTACAGCTCCATCAAAGAACATCTTCCAAACAGGAGCGTCCTCCGGGACCACTTCTACGGTGTTTACTTCTTCATCTGGAAAGTAGGTACTCAATGGCTGGTATTCTTCATCGACCGGATTTTCAGCCAAATGATCTGCTAGCGCCTGGGCTTTCATTGCCGTGCGAGTGACATAGACTATGTCGAATTCAGTAAGCAAGATTTGCCACTTGGCCAGTCTCCCAGTAGGCATCGGTTTCTGAAATATATACTTCAAAGGATCCAGCCTGCTTATGAGGAAAGTAGTGTGGGCTTGGAGATAATGTCTCAGCTTTTGAGCAACCCACGTCAGAGCGCAACATGTCCTTTCCAGCAGAGTGTATTTGGCCTCGTAGCCGGTGAATTTCTTGCTCAAGTAGTAGATTGCTTGCTCCTTCTTTCCGGTTATGTCGTGTTGCCCGAGGACGCAACCGAAAGAGTTCTCCAAGACTGTCAGATACAAGAAAAGGGTCTCCCTGGCTCTGGAGGGACCAAAACTGGGGGATTCGAGAGATATTCTTTGACTTTATAGAAGGCTTCTTGACACTCAGCTGTCCATTTAATCGCCGCATCTTTCCTTAACAGCTTGAATATGGGCTCACACGTGCTTGTCAGCTGGGCAATAAATTGACTGATATAGTTTAATCTGCCCAATAGACTCATCACGTCTTTCTTCGTTCTCGGGGGAGGTAGATCCCTGATAGATTTTATCTTTGTTGGATCTAATTCGATACCTCTCCTGCTCACTATAAAGCCCAAAAGCTTGCCCGATGGAACTCCGAAAGCACATTTGGCTGGGTTCAGCTTCAAGTCATACTTCCTCAGTCTCTCGAAGAACTTCCTCAAGTCTTGGATGTGATTATCCTGCGTCCTGGACTTGACTATCACGTCGTCCATGTACACCTCTATTTCCTGATGCATCATGTCATGAAAAATGGCAGTCATGGCCCTCATGTAAGTAGCCCCAGCATTCTTCAAACCAAATGGCATGACCCGATAACAGTAGGTGCCCCAAGGCGTGGTGAAGGCAGTTTTCTCGGCGTCCTCTTCATCCATCAATACCTGATGATACCCAGCGTAACAATCTACGAAAGACTGTATCTCGTGTTTGGCGCAATTATCAACGAGGATGTGGATGTTGGGCAGTGGGAAATTATCTTTGGGACTTGCTCTATTCAAATCTCGGTAATCTACACATACCCGAGTCTTCCCGTCCTTTTTCGGTACTGGAACCACATTTGCCAACCATGTTGTATACTGGACTACCCGGATTACTCCCGTTTTCAATTGTTTGGTGATCTCCTCTTTAATCTTGTCACTGACCTCAGTTTTGAACTTTCGTTGCTTTTGTTGAACTGGAGGACAATCAGGATGAATTAGCAATTTATGAACCACCAGATCAACACCTAGTCCCGGCATGTCATCGTATGACCAAGCAAACACGTCTTTAAATTCAAAAAGAAGTTGAATTATCGCATCTCGCGTTTTCTTGTCAGTGTGAATGCTTATTTTGGTCTCCCGGATTTCTTCAGGAGTTCCTAAATTAACCGGTTCGGTGTCATTCAGATTCGGCTTAGGTTTATTCTCAAAATGTTCCAACTCTCGGTTTATTTCCCTAAAAGCTTCTTCTTTAAAATATTCTGGTTCTGGGTTCATTAATTCACAGTTAAATAGCTCATTGTGATCTGGGCGTGAAGTCTGCAAGCATGTCATATTTAAAGCCGCATTATTATGACTGAAAAGAAAGATAAAAGGAAAAATAACAAAAATCAAAACAAAAGAAAAAATGGGAAAGCAAATGACGATTTTTTTTATTTTCTTTGGGAAGTTGGAGGACAACAATGTTTACAACTTAGGAATTTAAAACAACAATTGAAAGGAAGAAAACGTTCAAGTTATGTCCTGGAGATAACTTGTGACAAAGGAAAGGTGGCAGGACAGGTCTACCCGGACTTCCGTCTAGTCGGGAATGGCGTGGCCTCCCAGTTTCGAAGATTGGCGTTCGGCCCCACATACATCATCTCAGCAGTGCTTGTGCCTTCACCTGGTTGAACCATGTGAGTCTCGTAGAGCATTTCTCTCATTGCCCCACATATCTCCTCGATTTCTTCAATCGTGAAGACCTCATCGTCTTCTTCTTCGGTGTACCTTGGCCTGATGAAAGTTTCATATAAATCCGGCAATGGTCGGGGTGACGTCCAACCCTCATTTTTCCTTTTCTTTGCCCACTCTTCATCTCCTGGAGTGGGGTTTCAGTCCAAAAGGTTTCTTGGTGGTTGGCGAGGTGATGGGTTCTGTTATTCCCTGCAGGGTTCGTCCAAGCCCTTTCCCTGGCCTGAACCCGTGCCGGTTTGGCTACCATAACCGAGGCGTTAGACAAGAAAGGCTGGGGGCAAGGTATTCCCTCTTCATGCTGCTCTGCTAGTACAATCTCGAAAGCTTGATAGACCGTATGTTCACTCCCTTCTCTTGGTTCAAGATATGGGATGGATAGGTCCCGATAAATAGCATGCTCGTCTTCTCCATGGACCACGATCTCTCGGTCTTCGTACTCAAACTTCACCATCTGGTGAAGAGTGGAAGGCACAGCTCCTGCCGCATGGATCCAAGGTCTGCCAAGGAGAAAATTGTAGGATGTATCCATGTCGAGCACCTGGAAGGTCACTTCAAACTCGACTGGTCCTATGACCAACAACAGGTCTATTTCCCCTATATTATCTCTCTTGATGCCGTCAAAAGCCCTTACACAGACATTATTGGGTCGGATTCTTCCGGTCCCAATTTCCATTCTTTGTAGCGTGGAGAGCAGGCAAATGTCAACACCTGAACCCCCATCCAACATTACCCGCTTGACATAGTACTCCTCGCATTTAACTGTTAGATGCAAGGCCTTGTTGTGTGCCGCTCCTTCTGGGGGTAAATCGTTCTTGCTGAAAGAGATTTGGTTAACGGCGAAGAACCTTTCTGTCATTCGCTCCAGTTGTTCAACTGAGGTTTCTGCTGGTACGTATGCTTCATTCAAGGTCTTGAGTAAGATCTTTTGATGCTCGGTTGACTTCATCAACAATGATAGCATGGACACCTGCTCGGGGCACTTGTGCAGTTGATCTATCACTTCGTAATCCGGCATTTTCATTTGTTGGAAGAACACTTCCGCTTCTTCAACGCTTACAGGCTTCTTTGGTGGGAAGCGTTTCCGTGCGGCGTTGTTCAGCTCTTGGGTGTTTGAATACTTTCCAATGAGAGTACCTTCTGGAAATTCCACCGTGACTTCTTTACCTTTGTATGTTACCAACGTCCTCTGATAGTTCCACGGTACTGTGGACGGATTTGTCATCGGCTTTTGTGGCACGCGTCCGATAACCACTGGCTCATTCAGCCGAGGTGGTTGAATCGTCCCCCGGACCACATAGGCCCCCTTTTGTACGTACATAGGTTTTGCCTTTTTGACCTCGAAGTTCTGCGGCTTCTCTGTTCGACCTCGTGGGATGTAAAAAACTCCATCCTTTACCGGTACCGCTTTCTTCTCCACCTTCTTTTCGGGCTCGCACTTTGCAGTATTGGCCTTTTCCCCTTTTTCTGGTTTCTGGGCTGTTCCAGGCTTTTCCCTGCGTCGACAATGGCGATTATAGCTTTCAAAGCAGGGTCAAATTCTTTGTCTTCGCAAATCATCCCGATCAGCGGCCCGTTATTGGGAGCAGGTAATGGATTGTTAGTCACATTTGGGACCTCCTCGTCCCTTAGCACTATTTTCCCTTGCTCTATCAAATTCTTGACCACTCTTTTCAACGACCAGCAGTCATTTGTATCGTGACCCTCGGCCCCTGAATGATAGGCGCATCTGACTGCAGCTTTGTAAAAATGTGACGTCGGGTTTTGCCTTGTTTAAGGGACTGGTTGCAGGAAACCCAACTGGACTAGCTTCGGGAACAAAGTAGAGTATGGTTCACCGATGGGCGTGAAAGTCCACCTTCTAGGTGGCTCCTGAGGGCGGAAGTTATTCTGCGGAGGTTGTAGGTTATAGTGGTTGCGGTAAGGAGGCTGATTTCTGGGAAGTGGAGCTTGCCCTCGGTTGGCTTGTTGCGGCGGATGGACATAAGGCTGGGCATTCATGACCATATAGGGTTAATGAGCATATGCCAGATTTGAGTGGGGGTAGTAGTGTTGTGGGGTTCTTTCCGGAAAACGGGGCCTGGGATTACGATATTCCCTTGCTTCTGAGGCTGCCATGGCCGTTTCTTCCTTTTTCTTCCCTCTTGCCATTCCTCCGGACCCGCTTTGGACGGCTTGGGAGGTCGCCCTTATGGCTGTTTGATTCAGAATCCTACCTGTTTTCAGACCATTCTCCACCATCTCTCCAATCTTAATCGCTTCCGCGAATGGCTTTCCCATGGCTGACATCATGTTTTGGAAATAATCGGACTCTTGAGCCTAGAGAAAAGTAGTGACCATTTATACCTCATCCATGGGAGGCTTCACCCTCGACGCCTGCTCACGCCAATTAATAGCATATTCTCTGAAGCTTTCTGAAGGTTTCTTCTTTAAATTCGACAGAGAATTTCGGTCTGGTGCAATGTCGATGTTATACTGGAATTGTTTCACAAAATCTCTGGCGAGATCATCCCATATATGCCATCGGGACATTTCCTGGTCCATATACCATTCCGAGGCTATCCCTACTAGACTTTCCCCAAAATACGCCATTAGTAGTTCCTCTTTTCCGCCGGCTCCCCGTAATTGATTGCAATATTTCTTAAGATGTGCAATGGGGTCACCGTGCCCATCGTATTTCTCAAACTTTGGGGTCTTGAAACCCGCTGGCAGGTGCACGTGAGGGAACATGCATAGATCGGTGTAAGAGACGCTTTTCTGTCCGCTCAAACCTTGCATGTTCTTCAAACTCTGTTCAAGGCTTCTCATTCTTTTGGCCATCTCATTTTGTTCCGCAATTCTGGGGTTCTGATCCTGTCCAGGTGCAAGCTCGAACTGAGGTTGTGAAGGATGAGTGCTGGTAACGAACCGAGTTGGTTCCATTGAGAAAGAGGGTGCCTGGAATTTAAAGGAGGATGAGTCAAAACATGGCTTGTACGTAGTAGCTGAGCCGTAATCGGGCAGGGTGGTGCAGTAAAGATGTTCGTGTTTGCATCAGTTGCTGACATCCGGGGGTGAGACTCAGAGGGCGATCCAGCAGAGAAGGCTGAAGTAGCCGGGTACCCGAACGGGGTAGCAGGATAAATTATGGGAACATTAGAAGTCCCGCTTGTCCTGGAGAATAACTCAGGGAATCCAGGGACGACGCTTGGTGGCTCTTTCCCATTATTCCAGTCGTCCAGCATTTCCAACATGCGGAGCCGTAGGATCCTATTTTCCTCTGCAGTTGCGGACTCGGGTGCGAGGACAGCCGAGATAGAACTTTCCTCGGAGACAGGAATTGTTGGCAACAGAATCTCTGAAGACATTTCTACACTTCCTTTTGACCTTGTGAAGTAAGTGTGAGCACTGCCTCTTGTCTTAACAATAGCTAATTGAACACTCCCCTTCGATCTCGTGAAATACGGGTGCGAGGCCAGACTTTCACCAAACCAACCACCTTTTCCAAAACCTGGAAGAAACTTAATGACAAACGAACGGTTAATTCGAAATCAAATAACAGATAAGCAATCTCACGTTGGGGCGTGATGCACCTATACAGTTAATGGATTCCTACATGTTTGCGACGAAAGCATGTGTCATTCCGGCATTCTTTTAGGCTTTTATTATTTCCCCCCGTTTTCTTTTCAATTTTTCTCTTTGGTTAAACCGCGACCGGATCCGATGAGGATTGCCTACGTATCACGATGCCACGTGAATCAGATCATTACGTAGTTCAAAAACACAAATGAGCGTAAAAGAAACACACCTTTTATTGTTGAAACGGTCTATTACAAACTACATTTTGCAAAAGAAAGAGCAAACTTTGAAAATAAACCTAGACTCAACATAGACTAAAACAAACTGATGGGAAAAAACAGGCAGAAGATGCTAAGATACAGACTCGACTTATGAGTACATTATGGTTTTGAAAATTGGTGTCCGCGGGGCATCATTCGGCCTCGCCGCGGTCCTAGGTGTGAGATCCCTCTCGAGCTGCTCCAGCTCATGCATGGTCTGTTTGACATAACCCATCACTGCTGAGAGGACGGTAACACTGGTCATGTCCTCACATCGTAGGCATCGTCTGGTGATGGCATGGGCAATGGCCTTGATCCTATCTCTGGTTTGCTTCTTCTCTATGAGTAGGCGTTTTATCTGATCGCTACATATCTTGAATACTTGAGAATCCTGTATATGCTGATTCTTCAGTCGTCGTACTTCTAACTTCATTTGGGCTAATGAGTCGTACCAGTATCTGCTCTCAATTTGGAAATTCTTGGCCTGATTAGCTGCTTTGATCTCAAGTATAGCCTTCTCTCTCTTCATTTTGGCAACAGTTTTCTCGTGGTCGCGTTTCGATTGGTTCAAGTATCGGCGATGCTTCTCTACTCTTATTCCCCACTGTGCCTTGAGCTTTGCCATAATCTTTCCCGATTCTTCTAAACCATCTCGCCATTCCGCGACTTCTCTTTTTAAACCCTTAATCAACTGCTGGTCTGATCGACTTCTGGGCTGTTCATCAAGAGACAATCTCAATTTTTGGATTTGGGCCTTAAGTTCTTCATTCTCTTGGACCAATTTATTCTTTTCGCTTCGATCCGCCGCGATTTGTATGCTGTTATTGAATTTCAGACTGTCAATTTGTAGCTTCAAATCACCGATCTCTGCCCGATACCCCTTTTCTTTTGCTAACCAGTTCCATTGCCCTTGGGACGATTCCACAAAATCTTTGAGATGCGGTCTCTTAGCTGGTCTTTCGCAAGACAGGTCGCCTCTGAACCAAGCGTGATACCCTGGGGCAACTTCCCCTTTTGCTATATCCATCACACAAGTGCTTGCTGTCAGATGTTGGCACTCACTCCAGATTTGGCGAACTTCTTCTTCGGGGAAACGACCGTCTGGACTGAATTTCAATCACTTGGGTACTCAGATCTTCATCTTTCGGCACCACTTGATATCTCCCAAGTTGCCTCAAAACCCGATATGGTGCGTAGGGTTGGATGCTTTTAAGTCCCATCAACAGAAAGTGGGGCCTGGTTGCTGGCATATATATGATTTCCTCAATAGGCGACCATCCGAGCGTCCACTGGATTTGGCTAGCAGTGAGAGTTCAGAAAAATGAGGTCCATGATGTGACGCCCTCAGGTAGATTGAAACCTTTGATTCTAGTGTAGAATTCTCCAATACAAGTTTTTTCGGGCGAACCGTAACCCAAGAGCGGGGAGCGGTGTCATAAATGATCGGTCATCCATATTTGCAATAGTAGGTTACATCCTTCGAAAAAGTCGCCCCTGGCTCGACAAGCAGTGAGAGCCCGGAAAATGTCAGCCATAATCATAGGCGCTAGAGTACTTTTATCTTGGGTAAGCAAAGTACTGACGACCCCAGTTATTTTTAGATCGATGTTGCCGTCCTTCCTTGGGAACACTATAAGACCCAAGAAGGCCGTCATAAAAGCTAACAGCCTGTGCTCGTCCCACTTCTGTCGGTTGCCTTTACTACACAGCTTAAAATCCGGTTTATTGAACCCGCCCTCGTGACCGTATCTAGCATACATGAGGTGGAGACTGCAGAAACCTTTGGCAAGATCTGGATGATGAAATGTTCGGGGTATTTTCAGAAAATCCAGAAACCTGTGTACCATGACAGCCCTAGGTGAAATCAAGTATTTGAACCTTAACGGAGCTTCATCACCCCCAATGTATCCTGCTACTTCTTCCAACGTCGGGGTGAGTTCGAAGTCTGAGAAATGAAATACATTGTGCGCCGAATCCCAGTAAGTGACCAATGATCTGATAATATCGCCCCGAGGCTGAATGTCTAGTAAATCCGGGAGATTTTTCAGATATTTCCTCACTTTGCCTTGCCCCTCCTTGCCTAAGTCGTTCCACCATAATCGCAACTCAAAAGGGATCTTGGTCATCATTGAAAAAGGTTCGTTTTGTATCGTGCTCATCCTGCACATTTATTTAGGGTGATAAAAAACTTTTATTAGACTCAAAAATTACAATTATCTAGATTTTTTTTTTTCAAAAACGATTTTTTTTTTTGCAAAAACGGGAGGTTGGACCCGATGAGGGTTGCCTACGTATCTCACCCCGTGTGAGAATCAAACCGGCGTAGTTCGGTCGGATCAAAATAGGGGAAACAAAAAATAAAATCCTGTAAAGAAAAGAAGAATAACTCTTTTTTATTATTATTTATTTTTTTGAAAAGAGACCAAGGAAATACTTATACATTTTAAATTTTTTTTTTTGAAATTTCGAAAATCTTTTAAGAGGTACTACAAACGAAACAATTTTTTTTTTTTGATTTTTTTTATTTATATATATTTTGGATTTTGAAAGTGATTAAAAGGAATAGTCAAAAAGACAAGCTTTGTTTTCATTTTTTTTACGTATTATATATATTTTTTTTAAGAAAATTCCGGCGAGGTTTTGACACTACTCGGACATTGGTTTTTTTTTTCAAAAGAATAAGTAATTATCTTCCTACCCTGCTATTTTCCTCTTTTTTTTGAAAAATTTTCGGGAACCGGTCAACATGCAGATCTGAAGCAAATAGATGCGCAAAACAAACGGGATGCAGCGGGATGGTCTTTTCATTCCAGGTTGCCTGTCCTAGACGGACCCAACCCCTGTGTTGAGTCCCCTATGTCAAATGCAACATGATGCAGATAAGCGTTCCTACTAGGGATCCGGCATGAGGTTTCGTTATACTAGGTTTATAACCTGGGTAGATTTTCTAGACTGTGTACCCGAGCGGACAACTCGAGTCGAGGAGGGGCAACTTACCGGGAACCAAAAGGCCGTTCGGCTTCGTAACTTATCCGTCCTCTTGCTTATTTCAGGTATCGACACTAACAGAATAGGGAGCCTCGACCAGCGAGCTTCTCCCCGGAGGTGAAGAGATAAGGGTTCGACACAGTTTGTATACATTTCAGATAATATCAAAGCAGTAAAAAAAACAAACATTGCAGCACATTTTGTCAAAACATGTAATAAATATCAGATAATAAAGCCAAATATAACAATTATTCTAAGATCGAATTCTTTAACCCTGAACCGGAGGTTCTGAGTTCTATTTTCCCCAGCAGAGTCGCCAGAGCTGTCACACCTCCTTTTTGCGCGCCCCGCCCCGAAGGGTTAAATGCGCGAGGGGAGTTTTTTCCAATTTAAGTGACAATATTCAAAATGAGATTATTTATTTAATTCAGAGTCGCTACTTGGGAAAGGATTGGGTTTTTGGTGTCCCAAGTCACCGGTTTATCTTGAATCCCAAATCGAGGAAATTTTCGACTTTTCCAAATTAAGTCTGCGAACCAGAAATTCTAAGTAAGGAATTCTGTTGACCCGAGGGAAGGTGTTAGGCACCCTCGAATCCCGTGGTTCTAGCATGGTCGCTTAAATTGTTATGATGGCTAAATATCTGATTTAAATACATGTTATAACTTGTGTGCTTTTATTAAGTTTAAACCGCTTTTATTATTATTTTTTAATAGAATTGCAATGTCGTGAAAGTGCATCTCGAACCACGTCACAATCAATGCACCCGTGGTTGTCGACACATTTTGACTTCGTTGAGATTTGGATTTGGGTCACATCAATGTGCACCCATGTTTAAGAAGGTTAAATTATTAAAGGTGCGCCTAAAGCAACTAGCGTATTGTTATTTTGGGAAGGCCGTAAAATTCGCTAAACGGCCTGTCCCGAATTCTAAGTATTTAATATATACATTTTGAGGGCCCCGCAGCTTGTGCATTTTTGTTTGTCGAGGCTCGTCTCGTTATTTAAAAAAAAGGATATCCTAAAGTGGCTACATTTCTATTACGTTTGTTTTTAAAATAGAGAGGAAAAGGTACGTGCTAATTCAATTGCATGCTTTTAGCCAAATCCGTATTTCCTGTTAATCATCCGATTAGTTGTTTACAAGATGAAGAATGCCATACCTCATGGAACCTGCTTTTAATTTGATAAAAAAAATTACATACAAGCTGATGAAATGCTACACTTACATCCAAACATTTCTTGAATTGAATTTAAATAAACTTATTTAGGCTAGATTAAGGGAATTAACTACTAGGCATTATTACTGATGGGGGATTCGAACGTGATCCTATATACTGCCTAACGGGACCTGATAAAAGAACTAAAATAAAACATAACAGCATTGTGTAAAGTGGAAGTATTCTATCTTATGCATATCATTATAGCTAAACAGGAATCTGGTCAGTCACTATGTCAATTATCCGTACATTCTGTATACTGTACAATTACATACCTCATACCAACAAACAACTATAAACTAAGACGCAAGAGACTAAAACTCAGTTAAGTATCAATTAACTAATCTTTTCATGCTATTGAATTACAAACTAATCAATTATACAAAAAGAAATCAATATACCATGAGTATTACAACAGATATTTAAACTTCTTCAACTTCTTTCATTTCATGCTTTCAAACTGTTACAGTTACACCAATATGGGACTCGAAATGTGTACCTGGATACTGAAATGCAAAGAAGAAGTGGAAGCAGAAGAGTCAGCAGCAACAACAACAAGAATGGCAGTAACAACAAAGTGACACAGTAGCAATGACAATCCCAGACAAAACAGACCAAAACAGTAAACCAATGGTACAGTACTCAATGTCGATCTTTTCAAATACTCAAGGGAAAATCCTAAAACCTGATAGAAGCAAAACAAACTGAGTGCTGGATTTCAGACATGAAAGGATGAGGAAAGGTAGTGTTTTTGGTTCCAGACGAACAAGAATTTCTTTTCTAATCTCCCTTCCTAATTTCTGAAAAAAAACTCTCTTTCTAACTCAGAAGCTGTTTTTGTCTGGTTTCAACTTCTCTTTTGTATGTGTGTGTGTATCTGTGTCTGTGTGTGTATGTTTGTATCTATGTTTTCTCAAAAATCCCCTCCTCTCCTTTCAAAATCCTCCCCCTTCAATGGAAGTTCTGCTTCCTTTTATATCCTAAAATCAAACTAAACACAGCCTGTTCAACAACCAGAAACCCCTCCCATGTGGTCTGTCTTGTTTCAGTTTCCACTTACTATTTAAATATAAACAAACTCCCATGATATTCCCTGGCAGACTTACCTTTAAACTGAGGTTTATTATTTCTAAACTAAAGCAGGATATGGGCAGCAGAGTATAATCTGACAGCATATGCTGTCAAACTATTTTAAACTTAACAAAGGCCTTTATGCACATGTTGTGCACAAGTGCACATGCCCTCCAATTCAGATTGCAACTAAACAAAACCAATCCTTTTATATTTCTGATTCAAATTAACAACTATAAGTAGCTAAATTCAATTCCTAATTGATTCAGACAATGCTTAACAGAAGCAGATCAATTTGTTATTGTTCAAACATCTGAAACTAATTGACGACATATGTCGACTCAACTATACTAAACATAACATGTACAATCGAAACCATGATCAGACATCTAACAGTATCGAACACATGATTCGAATTGTACTGACTAAGCAAAAATTGTACTGGGGAATCAGTTAATCAGTCAAATTTAAAGTTCAATTGATTGCACAGCCACACACATATACACATTATCAGTGAATAGAAGAAAGACTCGATCAAGCACAGAGGTTCAGGCCAGGTGGACAGGACACAGTCAGTAAAATTCAAAACACAAATTAAACAGGACGTTTGGCCATAAAAACAGACCTTTAACAAACACATGAACTGGAACAAAGAAAAGAAAACAAACTTACCTTAAAATCTTTGAAAGAAAAATCAGAAAAATCAGCTCGTGTTTGCACGGTCCCTTCTTAGGGTTGAACGGACTTTAATCGAAGTGTTCTCAGCTGAGAACACTTCGATTAAGGTCCATTAGACCCTAATCATTTTAGCTCAAACGGACAAATACCGGTCGCGAGGATTCCCAGGGTTCCTAGAAGCAGATTTGGTTTTTGGGTTTCTTGGTCAGATTCTGACCAAACCAAGCATGGTTTGGTCACGAGGGAGGTCCGGGGATTGCTTGGTGTGAAACTGGGGCAGATCTGTGTAAGTCAGGTTCCAACTCGAATCTTCAAATGAAGATTCGAGAAGGTGGGAGAGGATTCGAGCTAAATGGTTGATGGATTTGAGTTCAGGGTGGTGAGGTGCATCTATGGTGTTAAAGTGGAGGTCACCGGCGTTCATGCCGCTGGGTTTTTGGTGAAGGGAGATGGGGGCGGCTCTAGGGTTCCGGGGTTCTGTGAAGACGATGAAAGGTAAGGGGGGGGGGGGTCTGGCTAGGGGCGTGGGCTAAAGGAATGGGATTATATAGTAAGTGAGTGGTCGATTCCTGGCCGTCGGATGGAGTGAGATGAAGGGTCAGGATCTTTTGGCTGGTAGGGAACAGTGTCGTTTCAACCTAAGGGGGGTTGGGTTGGTCCGGGTGGAACGGGTCAGGTTTTGCCCGTGGGTATGGGGAATGCGATCTCGGCCGTTGATCATTCTGAGATCAATGGCCCATATCAGACCATATCAAAATGATGTCATTTGGAAGCTCCTGAGGTCAGCTGGTCTGGACCCGGGCAAACACACGTTCTGGGCCTGATTTTGGGCCTCAGATAAAAATGGAAACAGACCCAAATTTGATTTCAACCCAATTTTGCACTCTTTTCTTTTATTTTTTTATTTTAAAACAAAACCTAATTAAACCAAATTATAATTCAATAATTAAATACTTAATACAATTATTTACACACATATATTAAATTATTTAAAGTAGGTAAAATCAAACAAGGCAACAATCAGGACAAAGATGCATATTTATGATTTTCCATTTAATAACCGGATTACGGTTCAAACTACGCATGACACACATTTTTTGTATTTTGTTTTAATAAAAATAAAAATGGGCCAAAATCATAAAAAATTAACAAAGTGCCACGTAAAAATCCAGAAATTGTACAACAAGACCAGTTGCTATTATTTTCGTTTCTTTTTTGGAGTGATTGTCGCGAAAACAAAAATCACGCGCTCACAATAGCTTTCCAATCATTCTTTCCAAAAAGTCAAAAATCGACCTCTGGCCCGCTTGGTCAAAACACGAGGTTCGGACCAACACCCGATCACCCATTCACCCATGAGCCCGAATATATAATTTGTTTTGAAATCCAACCCCAAAATGAGGTCAAATTCCCAAATAATCAAGAAGTCCAAACTCTACCCAAATCCCTAATTTTCTACCTTTAATCACATGTTTTAGGCCTAGAAATCTAGTGGGTGTTGATAAAAATAGAAGAAAACAAGTCAAAGATTACTTACCCAGGAGGTTATAGTAAAGAAGTTCTTCAAAAATCGCCCAAGAGGGGTGGAGAAGAAGAACTTTGTGAAAAAATGGGTTAAATCCCGTAATGCATTCTGTTTCTGGACTTTTAAAATAATTGGGCGGATTTGGTCATCGCGTTCGTGACAAGCTCATCGCGTTCGCAGAGAAGTAACTCCCCGAGCCTTCGTGTTCACGTCCAGGTGGTCGCGTTTGCGTAGGTATAAGTTTCCCTCTCCCCTGACCAGGCCATAAGCCTTCGTGTTCGCGATACCAGGGCTACGTTCGTGAAGGGAAAACCCCCCAAAGCTTCACGTTCGCGACCTGGCTCTTGCATTCGCATAGAAGGAATTTCCTTCAGCATAATTAACACACCACTTTCGCAAGGGTCCTCCCGCTAACGCAAAGAAGAAAATACCAGAATACCAGCAACGGAAAACCTGCAACTTTGTAAGAGTTTAAAACCTTCCGAAACTCACCCGAGCCCTCGGGGCTCCCAACCAAACATACGTACTAACTCAAAAACATCATATGAACTTATCCGTGCGATCAAATCGCCAAAATAACATCATTAACATCGAATTAAAACTCAAAATCAATGAATTATTTCAAACTTCTTAAAACATCAAATTTTGGATTCAAGGTCCGAATCACATCAAATGACATCCGTTTCTCACCAAATCTCACAGGATAATCTTAAATCATATATAAGACCTGTACCAGGCGCGAGAACCAAAATACGGGCCCGATACCAACATGTTCTAATCAAAATTCATTTCCAAATCCTTTAAACAATTTCAGAAAACAATTTTCTTTAAAAATTCATTTCTCAGGCTTGGGACCTCGGAATTCGATTCCGGGCACACGCCCAAGTACCATATTTTCCTACGGACCCTTTGGGATTGCCAAATCATGGGTCCGGGTCTGTTTACCCAAAATGTTGACCGAAATCAAATTAATTCATTTTATGGTCAAAATTTATTATTTTTCACGGATTTTTATATATAAGATTTTCGGTTACGCGCCTGGACTGCACACACAAATCGAGGTGATGCTAAAAGTGATTTTTAAGGCCTCAGAACGCAGAATTCAATTTAAAAACAAGTGATGACCTTTTGGGTAATCACAATACCAATGCTGAAATGATACATATATTAAGGCATGCATTGCACTCTTTTCCTTCGACCGGGTTTTGTCCCTAGAAGGGTTTTATCGGCAAGGTTTTTAACGAGGCAACATCTATATGCTACCGAAGGAAGACTCAACAAGTATTCAAGGCTTCTTTTTCAATCAACCTCGAATACTGGGGGCATCCCCCCGAAGGTCACCTACTCGGAGAAGTCAGGATACATCAAGTGGGGTCTCGATAGGAAGATAATGTACCGGGCCGAACGGTCAAACGAACCGTGTTCGTATAAAACAAATGAGCCTTCAAACAACAAATACATGTATACTTACACCATGTAATCAAAGAAAGCTTCACAACAACATTTTACGTGTAGAGGAAGCTCGACATGTTTTGCAAAAAAGGCCCCGAGCCAAAAAACGTCTCGAGTACTCGGGGATTGACGTCAACAACTTATAACAATGGAACCCCTGGGTCGAAGCTTCGAGCTCGTAAGCCCTCAATAAGGCAACAACAAGATCACAAAACAGCTCCAAAGCCCAAAGACGTCCTGAACACTTGAGGACTGGCGTCAAAAACTCAAATACCACATGACCTCCGGGTCGGAAATTCCAAAATCATAAGCGCTCAATGAGGCAATACCAAGTTTACAAGTAATGGCTCCCGAGTCAAGAAACCCTCGCCTCGGGGATTGTCGTCAAGCACTACCTCCATTGACTTAGCAAAACTCGAGGCCGTAAGGCCACATATAGACAGCCTCGGTCTCGTAAGACCTATATAAGGCAACAACAATATCTGTAAGACCTCAAGCAAGGCATGAACCATACTTGTACCAAGTATCCAAAACTGTAAGACCTCAAAGACATGTAAAACTTATAAGACCTTACTAAAGGCATAAACCTGATCTTAATGTTTCGGCTATATATCAAACTTGTAAGACCCCTAAAAAGGCATACCCTCGATATATATGCCGAAACTACTTCACTCGGGACTTAAAGGCTCCGGCCAAACACAAGTGACTCCAGTCACAAGGCTATACCAATCAAACTAACGCGACTCGGGGACGCCCGACCATCGCTATAAAATTACAAGCCTTCAATTACTCCGAATATACTTCAAAAAGAACCGGTTAAACATGTGATCCTCGACAAAGGCAAAAAGAGCTTCAACCACATCAGCTCCTAAACATTGACTTCGAGATATTTAGCCTCCTAGCCAAACCTCCTGACGTGCTCGATCATCGCCATATAATGACTCACAATCGAGGTTTTTTATTAAGCTGCCGAAGAGTCAAGTAAACATTATTTCAAAAAAGTCCTTAACAAGGGAAAACTAAAGCCTATAAAAAAGGTCGCATCGACCTAAGGCATAAGAGCCATTATCGCCAGCCCACATAAAAGGTCGCATTGACCTAAGGTGTAAGAGCAATTTGTCGCCAACCCACACAAAAGGTCACACCGACCTAACATTTAAAAGCTTAAGGGCCAGCTTGCATTTCAAAAACTTGAGGGTCGAATGAGCTCGAGTTAAAACCCGATTCGGAGACTAAGCCCAAAATAGTTAACTGAATATGCTCAAGAGCAAGGTATAAGAGCCATTATCGCCAGCCCATATAAAAGGTCGCATCGACCTAAGGTGTAAGAGCCATTGTCGCTAGCCCACACAAAAGGTCACACCGACCCAACGTGTAAGAGCCTAAAGGCCAGCTTGCATTTCAAAAACTTGAGGGTCGAATGAGCTCGAGTCGAAACCCTATTCGGAGACTAATCCCAAAACAGTTAACTGAATATGCTCAAGATCAAGGCGTAAGAGCCATTGTCGTCAGCCACATAAAAAGGTCACATCGACCCAAGGCGTAAGAGCCACTATCGCCGGCCCACACAAAAGGTCACACCAAACCAAGGCATAAGAACCATCACCGCCAGCACAAAATCTAAGGTCACAGTGACCCAATATATAAAAAAACTAGTCTAACCAGAGAACAGTCGGGGACCGACCTTCGACCATCACGGGCCGCTCAGCAAATAGCAAAACTCGAGGGTGTAACCCAAGGTCTAAAGATCTCGAATCAATTATCAAAAGTGTTGCATATTATTCTCAAAAGGCAAAGGGGAAAAGGAATGATAAAAAAAAGGCGAAAAGCCTATTATACATATGGCTCGCAGAGATTCGTTTACAAGGCTTTTGAAAAATCCTTACAAAAAAGGGGCCAAACGGGACCCCAACCTATCATCGAGCCTACGGCCCCGCTTGAGGTTACGCTCCAACGATTCTGGCTAGAGTCCTAGGACCTCCAACGGCCTCTACCCCTCGGGGAATCCCGCCTTCATTCTCGTCATCTTCTAAACCACTACCCAGCACATCTCTGGAAGCAAATAGGGCAGCAGCCCTCTCCTCTAGGGTCTTCACCCTCTCGAGCTCGGTAGACAACTCGATATCCCCTGCATAAATGTTCTCTAGAGTTCTCCTCCGAGAATCTAACCGAGTGTGCTCCACGGCTCGAGTCAATTTTAGTTCGGCCTCCTCAGGCACTCTCCCGGTGTAAGCATTTATTACAACGACAGCCTTTTTGTGCGCAGATATAAGCGCCTCAGCTTCGATTTTGATCCCGAATAATGCAATTATTAACTCAAAATGGAGGCCTCTATATTTTTCATTGTCCGCCCTCGTATCTTGAAGTTGACGCCCGATTGAGGATATCTTTTCCTGAAGGGTATCCCTCTCAGAGGTTATCTATCTCACATGCCGTTTGAGTTCGAGGACTTTAGAGTCTCTAGCTCGGAGCCCTCCCTCAATAGAGCACCTTCCTTCTCAAAATGCATGAATCAAATCCAGGATGTTAAAACATTGGGATCTGGCAAATATTCAGATCATAGCAAAATGGAAACTACGTAACTTGTTCAATAAGATGAGCCTTCTCACGCTCATGACGGGTCACCTCAGCCTAAAACCGGGTGCAAGTCTGATTGTAGAGCACCTTGGCCTAAAGCCATGAAAAACACAAGTTAGAAAGACAAAAAGCAGAGTAACAAAGATCGGAACAGTAGAAAGGATTTATAAAAGTCACCTGCTCGCAAAGCCTGCTTGTATTGTCGAAGATGGGTGAAGCATCAAGCTCGAGAATTCCCTCGGGAGTGGCTAAAGGCCCTTCAAGCGCCTCTATGTCTCCGATAGGCACCCCCGCATTGAAAGATTCTTCATTCGGGACATCTTGCATTCCCTTAGGGACTAAGGTCGTTCCCTGAGGGGAATCACTCACAGCAACGGCACCTGCGGGATCAATAAGGGCCATCTCTTGTCCATGAAGGGCTCCAGAACTGGGTTTCTCTAAATCGCCTACCAAATACGTTCCATATCGAGAAGTATGTTGGCCATCGGCCGGCTCGGGGACATTGCCCGATACTCCCTCGGCAGCCTCCTCATTCCAAAATTGGACCATGACAACATCAAGCTCCGGCTCAAGAGCCACCATCTCTACGGTCTTAGGATCGATCAGGTTTTACCCTCCCTCGGTAAATTGTTTTCCCCCTTACCTTCAACTCGGGGACTTCCAGCTGCTCCTAGAGTTAGGGCTACCGTGTCAGCTTTAGTTTCTTCCACCTTGATCTTCTTGGATTCCGAAGGTTCATTCGACGGTTCCCTTCATCTTTTTTTTCCCTTCAATGGAACCCAAAGTACCCTCTTCATCAAGCGATGTTCCCTTTATCAGGGGGATCTCCCCTAGACCTACACAAATGAAAGAGGTAAGCACAGGGAGTGAGAGCGCCATCAGTAGCGATTCAGGTTGGAAGGTATGACTGCAACAGGGGCGAAGTCTCACCATGATCCTTAGTTTCCCATCAAGCTCGAGACAGGTCACGCCACAAGCGCTCAACATATGGGCAAATTGAGTCCAGCTGACCGACCCAACCCTAGAGGTCCGTGACCACGCCAGGATAAATTGCTACGGCTGCATCAACAGAGAAAATTAAGCGCATGGAAAGGTTTACCTAAAAAGAAGCAAGGAAATGCCAGATAGTGTATCTACTCACGTTCCATATTCCACCTTTCAGGGAACAACATCCTCTCCACCGGGATCAGGTCCGAAGTCCTTACTCGGACAAAGCGGCTCATCCACCCTCCGTTCCCAACTTCTTTGATACAAGCAAAGAGGGCCCTTAGAGCTCGTCAATGGAGCTTAATCAGACCCCCACAGAAGAGACGGGGGTTGTACATCCTGATCAGGTGATCGAGGGTGAAGGGCATCTCCTCAATAACGTTCACATAGTACCTGATCATGTAGACGATATGCCAGAATGAATGGTGAATTTAGCCGAGGGTCACTCGATACTACTGGTAGAAGTCGAGAATCACGGGGTCTATCGAAGGCAAGGATGATCCCACCAGCCCAAGGGTAAACGAGTAAGTATACATACTGAGGAAATCGGCTTTGTATGCCGTTATATCCTCCTCCCAAGTAGGGATCTCCACAAGCATCGCATCCCCCCAGCGACAGTCAGTCCTCACCCTTTCGATGTTTGATGTCGAGCTAATATAATGAGATATAGGCTCATGATGCCCAGGCTTTGAAGAGGGTCTCTCGACCTTGAAATCGGAAGCCGTTGCAAAAAGTTCTGGAACGCATTCCTCAGCACGATGAGGCATTGCCGCTTTGCCTTTAGATGGAAGCAAAGAGGAGGAGGTCACTCTCTCCTGAGAAGCAGAGGAGGAAATTTTCGCCATTTCTAAAAGATTCTAGAAGAGAAAGGGAAGTTGCATTTCGAAGAAAGAACAAAAGTAAATGGAGAAGGAATCTTTTTGGGATCTTGGTGGTGCAGTGAGTTGTAAAGAACGAGAAGAGAAGTATTTATAGTGGCCCCGCACGCACGCTAAAGGATGCCAAGGGACAACCAACCACCACAATCAATGCGAAGGCTATTAGGGGCTGTGTGAACGTCGTCTTTTGGCACCTTATGACTACCATCGTTACGAAAGTAACAGAGGGACATGAATTCAAGATCGTTTCTTATCACTTTCACTCTAAGAAACGCGAGGACTATCTATATACGGTAAAATCGAAGGTTCCATTTTGTCGTCATTATGATGCCTCATGAGCATATTTCACAAGGTTCAAAACTAGGGTCGAGGTTCACTCTCGAGGGCTATCAACACTCGACCTCGGGTCAAGGCAAACCAATGGCTATGATAGAAAAGTGGGGAGTTCCCAAGGCGCTCAAATAGGGCTGACAAAGTCTAGTGAGCTAAGTTCAGACCCAAATCATGGTGTTAACTAGCTGTCTCATCCCCATATCTTTATAATTAATGCATGTTTTACTATGTTAGGATTCCCCTTTTTATATAAAGGGGATCCTTGTCATTTTGTAAACATCTATTGCTCCATACTAAATATACTAGAACATTCTCTCTGCTCTCTAACACATTCTCTTGGTCTCGTTATCTCATTTATTGCTTGTATTTATTGTGTTATATCTATTGTTCTTCACTTATTGCTTATTATTGGCCATAAAGAGGTGTCGTTAGCTCCCAGCTGAGCTTCGGACTCGACCCCAAGGCCCTCGAATAGGCAAGCTTGAGGCCCCGATTGGCAGCAATTCGGTTTGATTAACATCTCGTTTTAGGCTTTTATTTCGTTTCTAAGTCTTTCACATAGCATCAATTTCCTAACAACTAGCATAAAAATAGATTACGTATTTTTAGAACCACTAAATCAAATTTAATTGTTATTACCATTTTTACAGTAAACAAGTCTTAAGTCACCTTTCAAGGTGGAAAATGAAGAAAGATAGGTGGCTTAGTCATCATCTAGTGGTCCCACATCTACAAAGGTTTAAAAAAATCCCTCTAAATCACTTAAGGGATTTGATGTCTCTACAACATGAGGGACTAAAGATTCAGCCCATTTCATACAAGGATTCTTATGGTTGTGACATGATTATGTTGTAACTAAAATTCAAATAGATTTCTTAGCATCTTAACAACGGAAGATTTTACAAGTTTAAGGGAGTACAGTGCAATCTTTCTCAAGAATATCTTACAGATTTTTCCCCTATTTCGATCCATAGTTACGTGTTTTATCACAAAAGACGTGTGTTAAAGGAATTATCAAGGAAATCGGTCCAGGTATGTTAAGGCTATTCCTTCTTTCTTTTGGCATGATCCATACGATACAAAGGAAATGAGCAAATGCACAACTTCCACAAATGACTTTATTCATAGAAGTATTAGAAATGCCTACGTTCTTGAATCCCCATGTTTCCTATTATTTTATCCTCTGTTCATGGATCTGAAAAAATATGTAAGTTGAAAAAGTTTACTTCATGATATTACTCAAAGATATAATGGTCTTATGACATTCTGAAAGATTTTATTAACGTACTTCTCATGCATTGCATTCATGTACATTGACTCATGACCAGATAGCATTATATACGCATATATATGTATATTATATGTATATGGCATATGGGATAAGGTTACGGCATTATATACGCACCACCACCTGATCAGCTGGTATACGTTGATGATCTTGCCCATAGTGACCGAGATGATATGATGGGATGCCCTCAGAGGCTGATGATGTTACAAAACACGTACCTATATACGACATGACATTCACACACATATACATGACACTATAAGTATTTCATGATTTACAATGTTTTACAGACTTACAGGTTGAGTTATTTACTCAATATTTCTTCCATGTCTGTTATGTACTTATTTATGTGCCTTACATACTCTGTACATTATTTGTACTGACGTCCCTTTTGCCTAGGGATGCTGTGTTTCATGCCCGCAGGTCCCGATAGATAGGTCGAGAACCCTCCAAGTAGTCTATCAGCTCAGCGGAAGATATTGGTGCGCTCCATTTACTTCGGAGTTGCTTGTTTGGTTAGTATGATTTAGACATGTACTGTTTGGTATGGCGGGACTCTATCCTGACCTTTATGAAAATTATGTATTCTTAGAGGCTTGTAGATAAATGTCATGTACGTAAAAGATTGTATGGCATTGTCGGCCTATGTTCAGTATACGAGTGGTTATTTTGGCCTTATAGGCCTGTATGTCTTATGTATAAATTGGTATCACATGTTGTATTCTATTTAACTCACGGCAACCTTCCGACTTAGTTATCTATGATAGAATGACATGAAAAGATGCATTATGTTAGTACTCAGTTGGGTAAGGTATCGGGTGCCCGTCGCGGCCCATCGGTTTGGGTCGTGACAATTTAGGTAAGGGTTCTTATTTTTCTAAGGGAAATATGTTAGGTACCACCTTAAATCTACCTGAGGTAAATCCCTAGGACTTAGAATGGGTTTAGGAAATTAAATACCTATATTCTACTTAATTTGTGCTTAAAGTTTGTGGCTTACTCTATATCTTGTTTGAAGTTTATTATTTGAAAGAAAATACTATATGTGCTTTGAAAAGATAATATAGGTTTGATTCATAAAAAACCCTTTAAAATTTTTACATTTACATGATTGAAAAGATTTGGAAATGTCTTTACATCTACAAGATTTGAAAGGATGTAAAAATGTGGCTATCTTTATCTTTGGAATAGTATGGCTATTTGTATAACTCTAGTAAAGTAAAGGCTATTAGAGAAATGGGTTATAGATTGATTTTAAATTTTGGTATCCATGTTTACAAGAAAACTTGTTGAAGTAATCCTTGATTGCAATCGTGTTCAATTTTGTTCACAGAAAACTGACTTGGAAATCTCTCTTTTAATTTGACTTTTTTAAAAGAAGAATGAATTGCTTTTCGAATCTGTTTTGAGCTTCAAAGAAATGGTTAGTATGAAATAAGAATGAAGTCTTATACAGTGAAAACAAATGATCAAAGGGTAGAATTTTAATAACCAAGATAATGTAACCGTGATTCTTTTATTGCCTATGAATCTTGGCTTGCCTAAGTTCCTAAAAGGATTAAGGAACAATAAGAGCATTCAATTAATATCGTTAGTGTCATATACATAAAGAAATCAGATAGCATCTTCAATTCATCTAATAATGAGGAAGGAAAGGAAACTGGACTCAGTATTTGGGCCTAAAAGAAAAGCTGGCCCAGCAGAATTCGAATAGCAGTGGCAAGCTGTAGTGACTTGGACTCTAGGCTGGAACTTGGGCCTGAGTTCTGGAGAGCTCAGCTGGCCCAGTTTGATCACATATGTAAAATAAAAGTGAGACATTAGTGATGAGACCCTATATGACATTTAAATGTAACTAATAGCACAATAAGGCCAATATAAGGCCCAATAAGACTGTAACAAATGCTATAATTAACGATGTAGTAAAGGCAATGTAAGGCCCAACAGAGTAAACAAAATGGTGATCACAGTGAAGCCTTCTTTTCATTTAGAATTAATCGTAAAGGGATTAATAAGCGTCAATTGTCAAGATCTTAGGGCAAAATACCATTCTTGGACAAAACACCCTATGGATCCCTAGCACTTCAGAATTTACAAGGATCTCATGGACTCCGAGCAGTGCTTGTGTCAGGGAGGGCATCTCAACCACAAACTATATCCTACTCCTAAATACTCTTAACAACTCACAACCACTATTCCCTATAGGTTTAGTTTCTAATGAGGCTTTCACTGTGACAACTAACAGTAAACACACAAATTCAAGTATATATAATTTTGATAGAAGTTATCTAGAACACCATTATAAGTACAAAATACCAAATTACTTATTGAAGTCACAATTCAAACAAAAGATTTTAGGTCAATGTCAACACTTTTAGTAAACAAAGAGAGGCAAACACCAGTAAACTAGTTTAGAAATGAAAACACCAAATCAGGCGATTCAGAGGGTAGAGAAGATATATATATATCAACCTTAGTGATTCTACTGACAAATTCAAGTTTTGCAGGAGTTCTTATTTGACAATACTTTAACAGCTATCAGACTATCTTCAAATTTATTAGAGGTTTATATGCAGGCTTATTAAGAGTCAATACATTCATGTAAATAAAATGTAGTATTCAAACAGAGCAGACGAACAATAGTGAGTTTCTTTTATGCTCATCGGTAATCACAATAACCTACATTTCAAGTTCTAGGTGGTTAAGCTTATCGAGTTTCAACTTTTTCCCTTAAGATGATACAATGGGAAGTATGAGCACAAAAGCATGAATATCCCTTACGTGAAAGACAAACAGGAGTTTGTTAACAAACATAATAGTGTAGAAACTTAAGGAGGATACTAAGATACATACAAGAGATGTTCTTAAAGGATTTCAAGACTATAAAGCATGACAGAGGATCAGATGATATAGAATTAGACTGGTAGGTTTATTACAGAAGTTTAGAAGCATGGAAGTTCACATATATCAAGTAGGCATGGTCTAATAGTAGGATAATCAATCTAGGAAGACAAGATAACTCTGATGGCATGGGCATGACAAAGTTTCAGTTTCAGATATGTTAGCAGCATAGCATAACCAAGAAATGATATAGCACAAAGGCAACAAGTACAATTCTAAACTAGACCTTAGGGGAAAGCTGATCATAACATAAACTAGGCTAACAAGCAAGAAAGTAACTAATTGAATACATATAGAATTAACTACTGAAACTCATTAGGACTTAGTTCAATCACTTCAAAACACATTTATACAGTAGAACTCACAAGTGTGGCCATATAAACATGAAGGTTAATAGAAAGCCTTCACAATTATGTTTTAAGGAGTTACAGAATCACATAACATATTTGAACAGAGAAGGTAACTCAACAACTAAGTTAATGTATTTAACTACACTGACAGACTTGCATTGGACCTTTAGGTGTCCACAATTACCAGAGCCCAAAAATTATCAAAACGAATAATTCAAGTTCATGATATAGGTCAACATAAAGTAGCTTTAATCAATGTCAGACTGGTGATGCATACATGAAGATCTCAGCAAGACATAAGAAAGGTTAAGATCAGAACATGTACCGAGAATCATTAAAGTCTATTAATAACTACAGAAAATCAACAATAGTTAGATCATTCAACTTAGAGAAACATTTATTAAGTTCACAAAGATGGTCGATCAATATTGATTTAACTTCAAATTATTAAAAAGACAATTGATTCTCACAATGAAGGTAACATACAATATCAAGGCATAATTATCAACGATAAACCAATAGCATATATTATAGACAAAGATAATCAGTAGAGAACAACATAGCAGACATGATTTCCACTTAAACAATTAAAGAGAGGGAAAGTCGATATACACTAACATTCCTTTGAGCAACAAACTAAAAGAGATTTTGCTTAGTCGTTTTGGAACCAAAATTTCAAACTTTGATCAGTGAATAAACTCATAACTGGAAAAGATAGGAAGAGAATGAGAAATTAGTTAACAACCTAAGTTTCGATTGTGAAACGATTATGTATACTACTGTGTATTCATGTTAGATCGTCTGTTAGGTGAGAGAATTGAAGACCCTTTTTATAGTGTCATTCAATGATTAGGTTTAGCAGATTTGAAATGGTGAGTAGAAGATGAAGAATATCAGATGATGAAAGAAAGTGAGTGAAAATTGAAGAAGATAGTGGGGAAAATCATCGAAAGATTTTACCTCAGTGAGGAATGGCCTTTGAAGGCAAGAACCCAACAGACAAAAGCCCAATGTCCAGAGGTCACTGCATTTGATCTCTGGACATGAATAATAATGATAGTGTTGAAGAAAATGGACCATGCATGCCATGGGTTTGAAAACACAAAGGAAGAACAGGCGATTCTTCAGTAACACATTTTGGGTCTAGGATTTGATTTGGGTTTTTGAACTCTATCGGTGGAAATGGAAAAGAAACAGTAGGATTTGCTGATATAGGGACATATAGGCATTTCAGAGTTTAATTGAGATGACCTTGCACAAATTTGTGCAAGGTTTTGAGATTGATAGGTTAGGGCAGAGGAGAGAGTAGAGAGAAAAAGGGGAAAGTGGGCAGCTGGTAACGAGGGAAATGAATTAGGGTTAGTGGGTATTAGGGTCGATCTCTAGGGTTAAGGTGAGAGATGGAACGAGAGCCGTTGAATCTTTTAATCAATGACTTCGATTATTTAGAGAATTAAAATTATAAAAAGGTGTAGTGAGAAATAATGGTGACCGTTGAATTCTTGTAAACCTACGCTCGAGATAAAATCTGGTAGAGGTTTTAAAATAATGAGAAAACAAGAATAAACCTGGTCCGTTGATGGTATGGATCGACAGTCAGGATTGAGTGAGTTTGTTTCGTGAGTGAGTGGGATGGGTGACGTGGCATGATTTGGTTGACTTAGAGAGGAGTTCATGGATTGCTAATATGGACTGGGTCAAGTCATTTAGACTGGGTCATGTGCAATATTGGAACAACTATTGGGTTGGTTTTAATTTAATAGATCGCCAATCTGTATTTAATTGTGCAGTTATAATTATAGCCATTTAGTCTTTAACCCTTTAAAGTATTGGGGAGAGGTGATCATGCGGGATATGGTGAGGCTTTAGATCTCCGAGGACATGGTACTCGATAGGAAGTTGTGGAGGTCGAGCATTAAGGTTGTAAGTTAGGAGGTAGTTGAGCATATTTAGTCTACCAGTATGAGGCTAGACTGATAGGATTTAGCCTTAAACTGCTAGCGGTCAGTGTTGTGTTTACACTACTCTTCCGTTTGCATAGTGTCGGGCCTTATTTACTGGTTATTATATATGCTTTCCATCTATTCACTTGTTCTTGTAATGTTATTATTATTTCCATGGTTTTTTGTTGATGGTACTGATATATTGTCTCTTTTTGTCTTTTCGTCTTCTTGAGCCGAGGATCTATAAGAAACAGCCCCTCCACCCCATCGGGGTAGAGGTAAGGACTGCATACACACTATCCTCCCCAGATCACACTTGTGAGATTATACTGGATCGTCGTCGTTGTCTTTGTTGTTGTAGTCTTTAACCCTTGAAAATTAATTTAAATTAAACATAATTAATTCTAATAAAATATGATAGAAAATATAATCATCAAATAGACCACTAATTGCTGTAATTAAATAATTATTGTAAAAAATTTATTTTCTAATTTATAAAATTTATTTCATAATTAATTCAAATAATAAACGAGTTAATTAAAAACCAAAGGTTAGTTTGTTAACTTATTTGTAAAACTTATTTTTCAAAATATAGAAGTTATTTTAATTATTTTAAAATAGTAAAGATAATATTTTTTACAAAGATTTGATACTGAATTGTTAATTTAACACTACTAAATACCTATTTGGGCTATATTTGTATAAGATAAGTATTATTGATTAGAAAATATTTTCAGCATATTTATTGCACATCATTATGTAAAAATAATTTAATTTCGAAAGGGAGGTTCAAATTGGTCAATAACAACTATCCCTCTTTGACCGGAGATGATGAAAGTGTTTTCGGGCAAAGAAATCAAAACAAGACTAATTTTGTATCGATACTTTAGGCATCTATTGCAAGAATGGTATATGGATTTAGGAAAGATTATGAATTGTAGGACTAAGAAAAAGTTAAGGGAGGTTTCAGGGTTTTTCTGAAAAATTGTTGCCGAATTCTAGCTTTAAATCGCCTACATACCTGAGGATTAACAAAGATCAGGCCTCATGTAGTTTTGGAATGATGATTTGGAGAAAGCGATGCTTGAAAGAATTTCCCCCGTATCGTATTATGGTGATACTGCAAGACGAGAAGATTTTGGCACCCAAATGACTTCGAATTGCAGCTTGATTATGAGACTTAGAAGATTCGATGATTGAAAGTTCTATTTATCATAATTGAGTTTGAGTTTGAATCCTTGGCCCACTTATTAGTTTTTGTCTCTCATATTGTTGTAGCTTGATTTGCTGCTTAGAAGAAGTTCCACGTCACGATATTTAATCATACAAAATTAAAGTAAATCATACCCATATATCGTAATGCAGATATGTTAAGATATGATGTAAATAATGCAGGAATAATGATGCTTGGCTTCTAGCTTGTCGTTATTTTTGATCGGGGCAGCAGGATATTTGGGTTTGAAGTCTCCGAGCTCTCGAGCATTATTTGGGATGCCGGGGATGGGCCTTTGAATTTGACTTGATTGTTAGCTAGGTATGTACCGTTCCGCAACTATTGGAGCATTAAGTCTCCACACGATGGGAGTATATACACGCAATGGGAGTAGTTGACTTGAAATTTAAAGTATCTCCGCACGATGGGAGTATCTCCACGCGATGAGAGTAGTTGACTTGAAATGTAAAGTATCTCGAAATGATGGGAGTTTCTGACTTGAAAAAAATGTAACATTCCCATAAGCTACATGAATAGAACTTTAAATTATTCAAGATAAAACAAAGAAATAAGGAGGACACCCAAGAGATACTCTTGACTACAAAACTAAATTGTGGTTGTCGATCGGCAGAATGTATAGCGGGATCGAATGGTTCATCCTTTGACTGGCGAAGTTGGCAACGAAATTTTCAACTATCTACTTGGAATCTAAAATATGGCGGAGTGATGGTGTGATCTGTGTGAAGTGCTCCAGTTGGCAAAACAAAAATAGTTTGCTATATATAGGGGTTTGTTTGGCAAAGCCAACAACCCATTACATTCAGCTCATTAGGTGGAACCCGGATGAAATCCCCGTGAATGTAGCAGTAGTGACACTTTTTCACGTAACAGATACTATTGCTTTCCATGGTAGAAGTATCCGGATCGTAAAATCTTCTTGGCCAAAGTTAAACCATTCATGGGAGGTCATCACGTTCCTACATGTATTTCTTCTAGTAATCTGGTTGCTTTAACGGCATCTACACACCTTAGCAGACCTAAGTCTGAGGTCCTCCTATACAGGACTTCCCCGTTAAGAAAAACATGATTTTCTAGCCTTCTGAGTGCTAGATTCTGACCACTGGTGGCATTCTCAGGATACTCTTTTGTTTCAAGGAACCTTTTGATGTTGTAGTACCACTGCTTAATGTCTGGCTCTTCATCTATATGGAAATAGTATGCAAGCTGACCCTGCATCTCTATATCAATAGGGTCGATGAAATTTTTATTTGGATGCTGGATCATAGATGACAAGATTGCAAGAGCGTCGACAAACTCATTCTGGATTCTGGGAACATGTCTGAATTCGATCTTGATGAATTTGTTGCACAACTCTTTCACGCAGTGCAAGTACGAAAGGATTTTGACATTCTTGGTAGTACATTCACCTTGAACTTAATGTATTAGTAGATCAGAGTATCCTATGATCAGAAGCTCCTTGATGTTCATGTTGACTGCCTTCCTAATCCTGAAGATCCATGTTTCATATTCTGCCATATTATTGGTTCTAGGGAACCTTATCTTAGAAGAAACTGGATAATGTTGTCCTGGCTCAAAAATTAAAACTGCCGCAATCTCCATACTCTGCAATGTCCTCCCTTGCGAGCAACACTTCTTCTTCTTCGAAAAAGTACGTAGTGAGCGGCTTGTAGTTCTTGTCAACTGGGTTCTCTGCGAGATGGTCAGCTAATGCTCGTTCCTTGATAGCTCTCTGTGTCATGTACACAATATCGGACTCGTTGAGAAGAATATGCCATTTAGGAAACTTTCCAGTAGGCATCGGCTTCTGGAAGATGGACTTGAGCGGACCGAGTGAGGATATCATATGTGTGATGGATGCCGACATGTAGTGCCTTAACTTTTGAGTGATCTAAGTCAAATCGTAGCAGGTTTACTAGAACAAAGTGTATTTGTCCTCGTACGGTGTAAATTCTTGCTCAGGTAATATATAGCATATTCTTTCCTCCCAATCTCATCGTGTTTTCCCACCACGCATCCAAATGCATTATCCAAAATAGATTGGTCTATACATCGGTTTCCTAGGTCCGGGATGAACTAACACTAGTGGATTTGACAATTACTCCTTGATCCTGTCGAAAGCTTTCTAACATTCTTCTGTCCATTTTGAAGCAGCATCCTTTTTCAACAGCTTGAAAATTAGCTTGAGATTACCATAGACTGGGCTATGAACCTGCTGATATAGTTTAATCTTCCAAGGAAACTCATCACGTCCTTCTTGCTCTTAGGCGGCGGTAGGTCTTGAATGGCTTTGATATGTGAAGGATCCAATAATATCCCTTTCCCGCTGACAATAAAGCCTAACAATTTCCTAGTGGGGACTCCGAATGCACATTTTGCAGGATTCAAATTCAAGCAGTTCCTCCGAAAACACTTGAAGAATTTCTTCAAGTCATTCAAATGCTCCTCACTCTTTCAAGATTTAATGATGATGTCGTCCACATATATCTCAATTTCCTTGTGCATCATGTCGTGAAAGAGGGTCGCCATGGCCTTCATGTAAATAGCACCGGTGTTCTTGAGGCAGAAGGACATAACTCTATAGAAATAAACTCCCTATGGCATTGTGAGCAATGTCTTCTCCGTATCCTCTTCATGCATCAGGATTTGGTCGTACCCAACAAAATAATCCACAAATGACTGCAACTCATGCTTCGTGCAATTGTCGATAAGATATGAATGTTCAACGGAGGGAAATCATCTTCTAGACTAGCTTTGTTGAGATCTCTATAGTCCACACATATCTTGATCTTTCCATCCTTCTTTGGCACTAGTACGATGTTTTCCAACCATGTAGGATAATTGGTGACTCTCACCACATTTTCCTATATCTGTTTGGTGACTTTTTCTTTTATCCTCAAACTCAAATCTAACTTCAACTTTCTGAGTTTTTGTTTGAATGGTGGTCTGGCAAGATTTGTAAGAAAATGGTGCGGGACGATGTTAGTACTTAACACATGTATATCATCATATGAACAAGTGAACATATCGATGTATTGTTGGAGGAGCGTAACCAATTATTCCTTCTGTTCTGCCTCCAAGTGGATAATGATTCGAGTTTCTTCCAATACTTCGTTGTTTTCTAAGTTGATTACTTTTGTTTCTTCAAGGTTAGGCTTCTTATGATTTTCTAACTGCTCAATATATTGCGAAGCTAATCAAGCATCATGCTCTTGTCATACTCCTCGTAGACTGGATCGTTATGCTCGAGGGTTTCGTTACATATCATAATCACGGAACGTAGGTTTTTATCGATTTGTTTATTGAAAAACAAAACTAATTATAAATAAGAGCTAATAATGAGTTTGCAATGATTTCAAGAAAGGTGATTATTTTATTTCATTAAAAGGGGAACATATCAGCGTTCAATGAGGCAATTGACAAAAGAATATAGGCACGGTTCAGGCCTCAACTGAATGTGAATTTTGTTCAAAATTACGACAATTCCACACTACCCAAACTCTCGGCGAACCAGAGATGGGCTAGCAGTCCAATTCTACAAGAGCCTCTCCTAGTTCGGCATCCCGAATGGTTGGTGTCTTGACATTAGCTTTGTTGTGGAATTCCTCGATCATCATCACAAACAATCTTCCCATTCCATAAATGATGTCATCCTCTAGTACTGAGCTCTGATCCGGACACGGAACACGCTCTAGCACAAAAACCTTCTTCCCAAAGTTACCGGTGTAAGTCATTCCAGTTGGAGGTTGATACCCTAAGCCATCAGTACCCTTCTTCCCTTTCGGCTCAATCAGCTCTATTATCCTATCTGATCGGGCTCTTAGCCTGGTCCCTAGTCGGTACCCATACTTCCTCATCTCTCTCATTTCCATCTTTGATCTATATGGCGACTGCATGCCCAGATTCTGCTCAGTCTTCTCTATCTTTGTGGTCTGCATGATGTCGACCGCTTGAAAGGTGACCCCATCCAACCCTTCTAAGAATGGAGCTGCATGTTCTAGATAAGATGACGGGCTCCATTCACCATGAATAACAATATCTTATAAATCCCACTCGAACTTCATACATTGATGAAAAGTGGACGAAACTACCCCTACCACATATATCGAGGGCCTTCCCAGCAATAGATTATATGAAGATGAAATGTCCACTACTTGAAATAGTATTGGGAACTCAACTGGCCCAATCTGTAGGGCTAAATATATCTCTCTAATGACGTCCTTCTAAGACCCATGGAAAGCTCTCACTCTTACATGGATTTCTTTCACCTCTCTCAATTGAATTCCCAAGTCTCGCAGAGTAGAGTGTGGGACGGATCCTCCATCAACAAGAACTTGAGACACCACTTTATCCTCACAATTGACTATGATGTGCATGGCTCTATTATGATCCAAACCATCTCCAGAAAGTTCATCTCTTCGAAAGGAAATCATGTTTGCCTTGACATTTTTCCAATGGTTGTTGCTAAAGCCTTGATGATAGTCTTATTTGGAAAATTTACTCCATTTAATACCTTCATGAGGGCATCTTTATGACTGTTGGAACTCATAAACAAATCCATGATTGATATGTGCACATGGATCTTCTTCAACTGTTCCTCTACGATGTATTCTGTAGCTGGCATCTTTCTCCAATTTTTGGTTGCCTCGCTATCCGTTATATTCCTCATTTTATTTTGTTCTCTACTTGGATTTCCTCGATTTATCTCTTCTAGAGCATATCACCTTCCTGACTTGGTCATCCCGTGAGCTGCTACTGAATCCATTATTTTATCCTTTCCTTTCTCCTGGTACGTCCACGAAACTGTCTTCTATTTTGACTCTCCTCATTGTTGATAGTGGTGGTGGACTGTTGTTGGTATGTTTGGACCATCATCAGAGGTTTTAACTCTATAATAATCAGTGAAGTCTTTAGGGGTGGAATTCTTGCAGCCTCGGCCTTTCCATTTGTGAGGATGGTCCCCTTCTGATCATAATCTTCATCCAAAGCGATCATGTTAGCTCCTTGATTTTAATGGTTTGGTAGTGGTTTTCGATTCACATTAGGTGGAGCCGGAATACATTGAATGGGTCCACTCATGATTAGAGACTAAATATCATTCTTCAGCTTGAAGCAGTCCTCGGTATCATGCCAGGAACACCTGAATAGTAGGCACACCGCTTGGTTGCATCGATGTATTTAGATGGTTGGTCAAGAATTATCACTTCCACTGGATCTATCAAACCAACTCTCCTCAGCATTTCAAACAACTGGACTAAGGGTTCGGCAATCGGGGTATAGTTTCTAGAATTTCTTTCTTTAAAATTTGGGCATGGCCGGAGTGCATATGCGGGTCGATTTTGATGGGTGGAGGTTTGGACTGGAGCATATGGTCGTGGTAGGTCTGGATTTATATGGGCGCGAGGTGGGTTATATTGAGGTTGGGTGTAATAGTATAGTTGTGTGTTATATACTAAAGCGTAGGCGGGTTGGTATGAAGGATTGGTGTTCATAGGGTAAGAGTTGTTTCTACGAGGTGGACTGGACTGATAGTAAGGAAAATTGTTGATACTTCTACCTTCTTCCTCTTCCCACTTCTTATAAAACAGAATTGAATTGCTTTTTTGGCAGTTTGCAACGCGACTATTGACTGTATCTTTCCTGATTTGATGCCTTCTTCCAAAAAGTCTCCCATGTTTACCAATTCGGGGAACTTCTACCACATCATACCCATCATCTTTTCAAAGTAAACTCCTTCTTGAGCGCTGATGAAATATTTGGTTAGCTCATTATCATCTAGCGGGGGTTGGGTCCTGGTAGCTTCCAACCTGCAGCGGTGAGCATACTTTTAAAATGACTCTAATGGTTTCTTCTGCAAATGAACTAGAGCCAACTTGTCCTAAGTGATCTCAATATTAAACCAAACACGGTTCATGAAGTCCTCCGCCGTGTCTTTCAACTCTTTCCAATTTCTGGGGTCCTAGCGGGTGTAACAGGTGAGCGCCTCTCCTCTCAAACTCCTAATAAATAACTTTATTCTCAGCTTTTTATTTCTTCCTACCCCGATTATCTAGTTGCAGTAGGCCCTCAAATGCACATGGGGGTCATCCGTTCCATCGAAGATGTCGAATTTTGGAGGCTTATACCCTACGGGCATGTCTATATCAGGATGCATCTACAAATCTTTATAATCCAGGCTCTCGCTCCCTCGAGCAACTTGGAGATTCTTCATCTACTTTCTCAAAGCCCGCAACTGTTCTGATACCGACTCTTTCTCTTTGTACTTTGCCTCCCTCTCCATCTCAACATATTTATCTATCTTGTATGGCACTATGACCATGATAGGCATTGTGAAGGCAGGTTTTGAGGTGGCATATACAGGAGGAACATATTGCTCGTGTATAGCAGTGTGTGCCACAGTTATGTACTAGGTCTGATTGTTGAAAAAAGTAACATTGCTAGGGGGAGGGGTATGAACTGAGTTAGTTGCGACTGGTAGGTTTTGTGGTGTTTGGACATAGTTTGGGACATAAAGGGTTTGTGTAGGAAGATTTGGTGGGTTTGTGGGGGTTACCGGTGGTACAACCTGGGTTATGGGGTTTTTAGTGACTATGGTTGGGGTATGTTTTGCTTGTCGGGTGGTTGAAGGGAAGTGATTAGGGATTGATCTGATGAAAGGAAGTGGGTGGTAGCGAAAGTGTCATCACGGCCGAATGTGCCAGCTCCCAAATATGCTATACTTCTTCTCATAGTGATTCTATTTCCTATGCCATCCTAACAACTTGTTCATCATTTTGAGTATCATCCTTCCCCCCGATTTCCCCGGGTTGCCGGCTATTACCAAAGCGTTTCCGTCATGGTCATCTGTGCAGACATCTTTCCTTTTGATCTTAGGTTGTATGATAGTTCAGCCAGTTTTTCGTATCAACACAACCCAACCTCTATTTTTAGGAGAAAAATAATAAAGTAACGCGAAAAATAAAAGGAAAGAAGAGCAGAAGTTAGTTTTAGTGATTGTACAAAGATAAGCACATAAAGCAGTTAGTTCACTATTCAAATAAATGTGTTTCCTAATATGCGAGGGACCTCTCTTCGCCGGAGGTAGGCCTATATCGCGAATGTTTGATGAATAGTCAGATCTTAACAAGTTTAGATCCAGAGCAAACTATTGGGGTTTCATTAATAATTTTTGGATTACAATAGGCGGAAACGATGATTACAACATTGTTTTCCAACATCCAAAAGGTTACATGGGCTCACATGCTTTTGAAAATAAAATGGGTACAAGATAAATGGTGTAAGGAGGGAAATCTACCAGCCACTAGTAGTCATCCCCGAAGTCTTCTCCCATGTCCTCTTCTTTGGGTTCCTGTTCAGGGTCTTCCTCAAATTATTATTATTATTATTATTATTATTATTATTATTATTATTATTATTATTATTATTATTATTATTATTATTTTTATTCGTTGATGTATTAAGGCTCTTCTTCAGGATCCCCTTGTGATTCTGTTTCCGATTTAATTTATATATACTCGATCACTCGGTCATCATCCTCCGGAGGTGGTAGCATATCGTCCACCGACCCTGGAACCACTTGTCGATGCATGGTTGCAGTAATGAGATAATGAGGCAAAATTTTGTGATATATTTGTAAGGTTGTTGTTGCATCTTCTAGCCAGGCCACTCCTTCTTTGCTTGGTCGGGCCAACTTATCATCTACATTGATCCACACAAAGTATTCTGGAGTACACCATGAATTCTGGCCCATCGGCATCATGATTAAGTCATTCCATTCATCTTGAAGTCTCCTCACCCTTGGGATCGAGATTTGTCCATTATAGCCATCTTTATATAGGGTTGTTCTCGACTAGAGGGGTACATCCTAAATCAGACCAAACTGCCTAAGAGCTCGTAGAGGTGCATACGACTAAATGCCTTTGAGTCCTATCAGCTCTATGAAATATTTCTCGAGGGTCCTCAGAATTGCCCTGCCGCTCATCCATGAAAGCTTCTAGTTCACCCATTCTCCACTTAGATTTTTTAGCATTTCTCTACATTTCTCTTGCCCTTGCAGTGAGAGTCAGTGCCTCATTCTCTCGTTGTGACTCCAAATCATATTACTGACACCCACAAAATAGTCGGCAGTGGCCTCTCTTTAAAAGAAGTGTTCTGTGGTCCATATATGGAGTAACAAGTTGCATCTTTTGAAGAAGTCGTACCCTCTAGAACATTCAAACAGTTCTCAAAGTGTTTCTGCCAATATCATAAGTACCAGGGTCACTTGGAGATTATCGCAAAAGGCTGCCAAGACCACGGGCAACAAGTTGATATTGATTCTCCCTCTCCTCTATAATAAAAGTAGTAACCCTAGCAATTTCAAAGAGAAGGTTAAAGGACGGAGACTTTCCCAGGTCGCTTGATCGCATTGGAACTCCTCCATATTCCACTCGTAACTCTCTGGGTGTCCAAATCTATTGAATAGTTGGTCCAAGCTCACTCACCCATCTTTAATGTTCCTTAGATTCCGGTTGCTTGCCAGATCCAAAGCGACGAGGAATCTGTGGCCAAACATGCGTAAGCTATTAGGCACCCCTATAATGTATATGAGTTTAGCTCCATAGGACATAGACTAAGTAGGAAATTAAATATCTATATTCTACTTAGTTGGTGCTTGAAAGTTTGTGGCTTACTCTATATCTTGTTTGAAGTTTACTATTTGAAAATAATATTTGTATTTTGAAAAGAAGAATATAGGTTTATTTTGTATTAAACCCTTTAAAACGTTTATAATTACATAATTGAAAAAATTTGGAAATTTCTTTACATCTACAAGATTTGAAAGGATGTAAAAGTATGGATATCTTTATCTTCGAAATAGTATGGCTATATATATAACTCTAGTAAACTAAAGGCTATTAGAGAAGTGGGTTATAGTAATACATTCAAGAATGATTTCAAATTTTGGTGTCCATGTTTATAATAAATCTTGTTGAAGTAATCCTTGATTGCAATCGTGTTCGATTTTATTCACAGAAAACTGACTTTGAAATCTCTCTTTTAATTCAGGCTTTTTTAAAAGAAGAATTACTTGCTTTTCGTATATGTTTTGAGAATCAAAGAAACAGTTAATGTGAAATAAAAATGAAGTCTAATACAGTGAAAACAAATTATCAAAGGGTTAAAGTTCTATAATTAATATAATGTAGTAATGAATCTTTTATTACCTTTGAATCTTGTCTTGCCTAAGTGCCTACAAGAATAAAGGAATAATAAGAGCATTCAATCAATATCGTTAGTGTCATATACATATAAAAACCAGATAACATATTCAATGCATCTAATAATGAGGAAGGAAAGGGAACTGAACTCAGTATTCAAGCCTAAAAGAAATGCTAGCCCAACAGATTTCAAACAGCAGCGGCATGCTTCAGTGACTTGGACTCTAGGCTGGAACTTGGGCCTGAGTTCCTTAGAACTCAGCGGGCCCAATTGGATCACATATGCAAAAGAAAAGAGACACATTAGTGATGACTCCCAATATGATATTTAAAGGCAACTAATAGCATAATAGAGCCACTATGAGGCCCAATAAGACTGTAAAAATATTGTAATTAAGGATGTAGCAAAGGCAAGCCAAGGCCCAATAGAGTGACCAAAATAATGATCACAATGAAGCCTTCTTTTCATTTAGCATTAATCCTAAAGATATTAATAAGTGTCAATGATCAAGAGCTTAGGAAAAATTTTCATTTATGGACAAGATACCCTTTGGATCCCTGGTACTTCAGAGTTCACAAGAGTCTCAGCGACTCCGAGCAGTGCTGTGTCAGGGAGGTCATCTAGACCACAAATGAGATCCTACTCCTAAATATCCTTAACTACTCACACTCACTCTTCCCTATAAGTTTAGTTTCCAACGAGGCATTCACTGTGACAACTAACAGCAAACAGACAGATTCAAGTATACATAATTCTTATAGAAGTAATGTAGAACACCATTATAAGTATAAAATACCATATTACATTATTGAGATCACAATTCAAAGAAAAGAGTGTAGTTAACTGTCAACACTTCCAATATGCATAAGAATTTCCAAAGGAACCAGCCACATAAATAAACAAAGAGAGGAAAACTCTAGTAAAGTAGTTTAGAAGTCCAACTATTAAATCAGTTCAGAGGGTAGAGAACATATATACATCAACCTTATTGATTCTACTGACAACATTTATTCATTAACCGACACCTTATCATAAGGGGAGAAAAATTGTGGCACCTTTTCAAGAAAGAAATTATGTCACCTTTGTTGAAATTGTGGCTTTTAACTGTCCTCCGTTATGGTTATTATTCACCTTCTATGGACTCTTAATGATTTTGGTACTTTTAATTGATCTTGGATGAAATTTAAATAAACAATTTAGGGAAGGGAATGTCCCCAAATATTCAAATCCATTTATATCATAGCCACTATAAGGATCTCATAATGTTGTAGTGCGCCTGAGAGTGTGACGACCCAATAGATCGCTTTGAGTACTAGGCATAATTTCTATGTTTCAAGAACTCTCGTATATTCTTTTGTTATTTATTGATTTGCATGCCTATCCTGTGTTATTTTTCGGAAAGCTTTTACGTAATATTTTGAAGAAAAAGTAATTTTTGACTTAAAATAATGCAAGAGTTTACCACGGTCAACGTTTATTGTAAATGACCTCAGATCGGTATTGTTACAATTTTGATAGGATTGTATGATTCTTTGGGACTTGTAAACACGTTTGGTTGAGATTCGAGGTAACCCGAGCGCATTTCGGCGCATTATGTGAAAGATTGTGAAAAAAAAGTTTTCAAGTTCATCTTGAGTTTTGATGATCGATTCTTGTTATTTGATGTTATTTTGATGATTTGAGGTATAGAGCGAGTTTATATGATGGTATTATACTTGTGGGCATGTTCGGATTAGAGCTGGAGGGGGGGGGGCTCAAGTGAGTTTCGGATTGGTTTTAGACCATTTTTGGACTAGTTGAATTGCTGGTTTTTTTGATGGTGTATCAGTGCTTCATGACCGCGAAGGGAAAATTCAGGGATGGGGCTAGTTGTTTTTCATGAACGCGAGGGTAGGCTCACGAACGGGAAGGCTTGGGGCGACTGACCTTCACAAACGTGGCAAATACCATGTGAATGCGTAGTGTTGGGGAAAATCTGGGGAAGGCAGGTGGTCCTTCATCGCGAAGGCGACACATGGGATACTAAAATAGAGGCTTGGCTGGGAAATGCCTTCGTAAACGCAATGAGGATCCCGTAAACGCAAAGGACAACAATCCTGTGCACTTTGCGAACGCAGCAAGTGCTTCGAGAACACGAAGAACACCTGACGCCCAATTAAATAAAAGCTGAAATTCAGGATTTCATTATATTTCACCATTTTTGAAACCTAGAGCTCGGACTAGAGGGATTTTTGAAGAGATTTTTATCTCAATTTCATTAAACTAGTTTTGATGTATTCTCGTAATCACACATTGATTTATAACCATAAATTTAGTGATTTTAAAGTAGAACTTGGGGGGTTTTGGGTAGAATTTAGAAATAGGTCAAATTGAGATTTATACCTCCAATTAAGATCGAATTTTGTAACGAATCTCATAACTGGGCTTGAGGGTGACTGGGTAATTGGAATTTGGTCCGAATCTCGAATTTGGCCAAGTGGGCCCAGCATTGACTTTTGTTCACTCTTTCAATTTAGTTAAAGATTGAATCTATTTCACTTGTGGGTAAATTCTAAAGGTTGTTTTGAATTGTTTGAACTATATTTGGCTAGATTCGATTGGTTTGGAGGCTTATTCTAAAGTAAAAGTCGTAATTGTTCATCGATTTGGTTGCATAAAGAGGTAAGTGTCGTGGTTAACCTTAACTTGGAGGAATTAGGATTTGATTGGTCTATTTTCTACTTGATTTATGTGTGAAAATGGCGTATATGCAAAATGACGAGTGTATATAGGTAGTCATTGGTTAAACATACGTGTTGAGATATTTAATTATTTACCTCAAGATCATGTATTCATTTAATCCAAGTTATTACGTGTTAAATGCTTTAATTTTTATTTGTCCATACTTGTTAAATTCATGCCTTTATTCGTTACATGCCTTAATTTGCTATGTGTTTTCATGTATGCGTGCCTTTTTTTATTGACTGCCTTTACTTGTTTTATGACTTTGTATGTTGTTAGATAGCTGATGAGAGCAAAACACACACTTAAATATGTTGGCTAGTCGAATATAATATAATATAGTATCGTTTCCACATGGGTTGGAGTTAAACAATATTTTCATAATTTGAAGCTAGATTGCTATCCAAGATGATCAACAATTGAGATTTAAATAATTAAAACTAAAATTAACTAAGAGTCTAAACTATTGACTAGTGACAATCAATGCAAGTACTGAGCAAAAAAGCTTATCAATAGGAGAAAATAGGGTTTTGATAGGATAGGTGCAAGATAACTATTTGGGATCTAACTCTAGATAATTCACTTCTCATGTTCAAATAAGTCTCTTGAATTCACTCGATTATTAGTTCAAACATTTAGTACAAACTCCTTTCTTGATTAAATCTCAACCTCACAAGATGAACCAATTTAAGCTCTATGAAGATATGCAAGAATTTTTTGTGGATTGTTCTTTAAGAGAACCTCTCTTGATTATCCTCATAATAGGTTTAATCAACAGTTCAACTAGCCTCTTTCGATACTAAGAAGAATTAATGAATTCAACCAACAAAGTAATGCAAATATATCACAAGTTATGCCTCTCTCAATTACATGAACAAGTGAATATAGATAGATGCAATGATTAAACAATCCAAAATGATTCAATACATAAAACTAGAGTATAATCCACAAACAAAGGTATGTACAAGGTTGCGGTTCAGTTTCGAAGGGAGGTCATAAGTTCTAGGCAACATAGACGAGTTTAGATGTTTAAAAGAATGCCAGAACTATCCGGTATCACCTGAGAAAGGTGCACATTCCAGAAGGAGCATTGTGTTTTTACTTGCAGATGTTTGATTAGTATTTCGATAATCGTCTAGTTGTTGAATGCTGATGTTCAAATTCTGCTATATGACGCGGAAGATTTATAGGAGTATTTCTTACAAGATGATTGTGTATGAGGGATATGTCAGTCATTTGAATGGTCGATGTGAGATCAGATATGGAGATTCATGTATTCTTGGAATTTAGAGAGTGGGAGTTCTCATAGATGGCATATTCTTTGGTTGTGGACTATGATGATATGGCCAAAATTAGACAGCTGAGGGTATGTATATAAATAGGTTAATGTGGACTTTTTGAAGGTTATTTACCTATTTTTAAGTGATCGGAATTGATTTGGGGCACGCTTGTAGGCCTAGTGAGAATATGTGTTCTAATCGAACCAGATTTGTTTACTTCGCACAACTAGTGTTCAGTGGTGTGCCATCGGCTAGAGTAGATCTTATTTGTTTTCTGATATGTTTGATGTTTTACTCTTCTATGCTATGATAGGTTGTGAGACTATTGACTATTTACACATATGATGCAGTTCTGTTTGGGCCTTATGGAGAAATTCGAGCAAGGTAGCTCTTGTGGGTGTTGAATGGTGGATTGTACCTTGGTTATGGTCTTCCTGTATATGGTGCATTGTGCTACACCTTTCTCTATGATTATGGTCATGCGCTTCGCGTTCTTGCTGTTATTATGCATGTGTTGGTTAATATGAGAATTTGGGCAATGGGTGACTCATGTGGACCAGTATGTTTGGATCGAGTTACGAATCACAACGGGGTTATATTGGGATATGATCTTTTGTGATTATTTTGTGTGTCTTGTTTCTTCTCTATGAGATAGGTTCATAGCATGGCACTTTGTGGTGGTATAGTTGAGCTTGCGGGACTATTCTCTCATTTGGTTCTCCTTACAGTATCAATTATATTAGAGTTGTTGTTTGCGGGTGCATATATTACAGTGTATGTGGATCTAGGTATCATTGGTGTGTCTTGTGGGTTGAGTAGCATGCACTGGGTGAAACAAGATTTTTGGATCTTGAATTTGTGCTATTAGATTCTATTAAGGTATGTTTGGGAGAATAATGTCAGAAGTCAGCTTAGAATTTGGTTATGGTTCTTAGCGCGCGTGAGAGCTCTACGACCTGCTGATCCGATGAAGTTCTACAAGTTTCTTTCATCCTCAGCAGTGTACGGGCCGCTCAGCAAATAGCAAAACTCGAGGGTGTAACCCAAGGTCTAAATATCTCGAATCGATTATCAAAAGTGTTTCATATTATTCTCAAAAGGCAAAGGGGAAAAGGAATGATAAAAAAAGGCGAAAAGCCTATTATACATATGGCTCACAGAGATTCGTTTACAAGGCTTTTGAAAAATCCTTACAAAAAAGGAGCCAAACGGGACCCCAACCTATCATCGAGCCTACGGCCCCACTTGAGGTTACGCTCCAACGGTTCCGACTACAGTCCCAGAACCTCCAACGGCCTCTACCCCTCGGGGAATCCCGCCTTCATTCTCGTCATCTTCTAAACCACTACCCAGCACATCTCCGGAAGCAAATAGGGCAGCAACCCTCTCCTCTAGGGTCTTCACCCTCTCGAGCTCGGCAGACAACTCAATATCTCCTGCATAAATGTTCTCTAGAATTCACCTCCGAGATTCTAACCAAGCGTGCTCCACGGCTCGAGTCAATTTTAGTTTGGCCTCCTCAGGCACTCTCCCGGTGTGAGCAACGACAGCCTATTTGTGCGCAGATATAAGCGCCTCAGCTTCGATTTTGATCCCGAATAATGCAATTATTAACTCAGAGTGGAGGCCTCTATATTTTTCATTGTGTGCCCTCGTATCTTGAAGCTGACGCCCGATTGAGGATATCTTTTCCTAAAGGGTATCGCTCTCAGAGGTTATCTCTCTCACATGCCGTTTGAGTTCGAGGACTTTAGAGTCTCTGGCTCGGAGCCCTCCCTCAATAGAGCACCTTCTTTCTCAAAATGCATGAATCAAATCCAGGATATTAAAACATTGGGATCTGGAAAATATTCAGATCATAGCAAAATGGAAACTACGTAACTTGTTCAACAAGATGAGCCTTCTCACGCTCATGACGGGTCACCTCAGCCTAAAACTAGGTGAAAGTCTGATTGTAGAGCACCTTGGCCTGAAGCCATGAAAAACACAAGTTAGAAAGACAAAAAGCAGAGCGACAAAGATCGAAACAGTAGAAAGGATTTATAAAAGTCACCTGCTCGCAAAGCCTGCTTATATCGTCGAAGATGGGTGAAGTATCAAGCTCGAGAATTCCCTCGGGAGCGGCTAAAGGCCCTTCAAGCGCCTCTATGTCTCCGATAGGCACCCCCGCATTGAAAGATTCTTCATTCGGGACATCTTGCATTCCCTTAGGGACTAAGGCTGTTCCCTGAGGGGAATCACTCACAGCAACGGCACCTGCGGGATCAGTGAGGGCCATATCTTGTCCATGAAGGGCTCCAGAACTGGGTTTCTCTAAATCGCCTACCAAATACGTTCCATATCGAGAAGTATGTTGGCCATCGGCCGGCTCGAGGACATTGCCCGATACTCCCTCAGCGGCCTCCTCATTCCAAAATTGGACCATGACAACATCAAGCTCCGGCTCAAGAGCCACCATCTCTACGGCCTGAGGATCGATCAGGTTTTACCCTCCCTCGGTAAATAGTTTTCCCCCTCGCCTTCAACTCGAGGACTTCCAGCTGCTCCTGGAGTTAGGGATACCGTGTCGGCTTTAGTTTCTTCCACCTTGATCTTCTTGGATTCCGAAGGTTCATTCGACGGTTCCCTTCGTCTTTGTTTCCCTTCAATGGGTCCCAAAGTACCCTCTTCATCAAGCGATGTTCCCTTCATCAGGGGGATCTCCCCCAGACCTACACAAATGAAAGAGGTAAGCACAGGGAGTGAGAGCGCCATCAGTAGCGATTCAGGTTGGAAGGTATGACTGCAACAAGGGCGAAAGCTCACCATGATCCTTAGTTTCCCATCAAGCTCGAGACAAGTCACGCCACAAGCGCTCAATATATGGGCAAATTGAGTCTAGCTGACCGACCCAACCCTAGAGGTCCGTGACCGCGCCAGGATAAATTGCCACCGCTGCATCAACAAAGAAAATTAAGCGCATGGAAAGGTTTACCTAAAAAGAAGCCAGGAAATGCCAGATAGTGTATCTACTCACGTTCCATATTCCACCTTTCAGGGAACAACATCCTCTCCACCAGGATCAGGTCCGAAGTCCTTACTCGGACAAAGCGGCTCATCCACCCTCCGTTCCCAACTTCTTTGATACAAGCAAAGAGGGCCCTTAGAGCTCTTCAGTAGAGCTTAATCAGACCCCCATAGAAGAGACGGGGGTTGTACATCCTGATCAGGTGATCGAGGGTGAAGGGCATCTCCTCAATAATGTTCACATAGTACCTGATCAAGTAGACGGTATTCCAGAATGAATGGTGAATTTAGCCGAGGGTCACTCGATACTACTGGTAGAAGTCGAGAATCACGGGGTCTATCGAAGGCAAGGATGACCCCACCAACCCAAGGGTAAACGAGTAAGTATACATACTGAGGAAATTGGCTTTGTATGCCGTTATATCCTCCTCCCGAGTAGGGATCTCCACAAGCATCGCAACCCCCCAGCGACAATCAGTCCTCACCCTTTCGATGTTTGATGCCGAGCTAATATAATGAGATATAGGCTCATGATGCCCAGGCTTCGAAGAGGGTCTCTCGACCTTGAAATCGGAAGCCGTTGCAAAAAGTTCTAGAATGCATTCCTCAGCACAATGAGGCATTGCTGCTTTGCCTTTAGATGGAAGCAAAGAGGAGGAGGTCGCTCTCTCCTGAGAAGCAAAGGAGAAAGTTTTCGCCATTTCTAAAAGATTCTAGAAGAGAAAGGGAAGTTGCATTTTGAAGAAAGAACAAAAGTAAAGGGAGAAGGAATCTTTTTGGGATCTTGGTGGTGCAGTGAGTTGTAAAGAACGAGAAGAGAAGTATTTATAGTGGCCCCGCACGCAAGCTAAAGGATGCCAAGGAACAGCCAACCACCACAATCAATGCGAAGGCTATAAGGGGCTGTGTGATGGCACCTTATGACTACCATCGTTACGAAAGTAACAGAGGGACATGAATTCAAGATCGTTTCTTATCACTTTCATTCTAAGAAACACGGGGACTATCTGTATACGGTAAAATCGAAGGTTCCATTTTGCCGTCATTATGATGCCTCATGAGCATATTTCACAAGGTTCAAAACTAGGGTCGAGGTTCACTCTCAAGGGCTATCAACGCTCGACCTCGGGTCAAGGCAAACCAATGGCTATGATAGAAAAGTGGGGAGTTCCCAAGGCGCCCATATAGGGCTGACAAAGTCTAGTGAGCTAAGTTCAGACCCAAATCATGGTGTTAACTAGCTGTCTCATCCCCATATCTTTATAATTAATGCATTTTTACTATGTTGGGATTCCCTTTCTTATATAAAGGGGATCCTTGTCATTTTGTAAACATCTATTGCTCCATACTTAATATACTAGAACATTCTCTCTGCTCTCTAACACATTCTCTTGGTCTCGTTATCTCATTTATTGCTTGTATTTATTGTGTTATATCTATTGTTCTTCACTTATTGCTTATTATTGGCCATAAAGAGGTGTCGTTGATTTATTTATAACTGTTAGTCTCCATCGACCACCTTCGTTAGTTCCCAGCCGAGCTTCGGACTCGACCCCGAGGCCCTCAAATAGGCAAGCTCGAGGCCCCGATTGGCAGCAATTCGGTTTGATTAACATCTCGTTTTGGGCTTTTATTTCGTTTCTAAGTCTTTCACATAGCATCAATTGCCTAACAACTAGCATAAAAATCGATTACGTATTTTTAGAACCACTAAATCAAATTTAATTGTTATTACCATTTTTACGGTAAACAAGTCTTAAGTCACCTTTCAAGGTGGAAAATGAAGAAAGATAGGTGGCTTAGTCATCATCTAATGGTCTCACATCTACAAAGGTTTAAAAAAATCCCTCTAAATCACTTAAGGGATTTGATGTCTCTACAACATGAGGGACTAAAGATTCAGCCCATTTCATACAAGGATTCTTATGGTTGTGACATGATTATGTTGTAACTAAAATTCAAATAGATTTCTTAGCATCTTAACAACGGAAGATTTTACAAGTTTAAGGGAGTACAGTGTAATCTTTCTCAAGAATATCTTACAGATTTTTCCCCTACTTCGATCCGCAGTTACGTGTTTTATCACAAAAGACGTGTGTTAAAGGAATTATCAAGGAAATCGGTCCAGGTATGTTAAGGCTATTCCTTCTTTCTTTTGGCATGATCCATACGATACAAACGAAACGAGCAAATGCACAACTTCCACAAATGACTTTATTCATAGAAGTATTAGAAATGCCTACGTTCTTGAATTCCCATGTGTCCTATTATTTTATCCTCTGTTCGTGGATCTCAAAAAAATATGTAAGTTGAAAAAGTTTACTTCATGATATTACTCAAAGATATAATGGTCTTATGACATTCTGAAAGATTTTATTAACGTACTTCTCATGCATTGCATTCATGTACATTGACTCATGACCAGATAGCGTTATATACGCGTATATATGTATATTATATGTATATGGCATATGGGAAAAGGTTACGGCGTTATATACGCACCACCACCTGATCAGCTGGTATACGTTGATGATTTTGCCCATAGTGACCAAGATGATATGATGGGATGCCCTCAGAGGCTGATGATGTTACAAAACATGTACCTATATACGACATGACATTCACACGCATATACATGACACTATAAGTATTTCATGATTTACAATGTTTTCCAGACTTACAGGTTGAGTTATTTACTCTATATTTCTTCCATGTCTGTTATGTACTTATTTAAGTGCTTTACATACTCTGTACATTATTTGTACTGACGTCCCTTTTGCCTAGGGATGCTGTGTTTCATGCCCGCAGGTCCCGATAGATAGGTCGAGAACCCTCCAAGTAGGCTATCAGCTCAGCGGAAGATATTGGTGCGCTCCATTTACTTCGGAGTTGCTTGTTTGGTTAGTATGATTTAGACATGTACTATTTGGTATGGCGGGACTCTATCCTGACCTTTATGAAAATTATGTATTCTTAGAGGCTTGTAGACAGATGTCATGTACGTAAAAGATTGTATGACATTGTCGACCTATGTTTAGTATACGTGTGGTTATTTTGGCCTTATAGGCCTGTATGTCTTATGTATAAATTGGTATCATATGTTGCATTCTACTTAACTCACGGCAGCCTTCCGTCTTAGTTATCTATGATAGTATGACATGAAAAGATACATTATGTTAGTACTCAGTTGGGTAAGGTATCGGGTGCCCGTCGTGGCCCATCGGTTTGGGTCATGACAATTTGGGTAAGGATTCTTATTCTTCTAAGGAAAATATGTTAGGTACCACCTAAAATCTACCTGAGGTAAATCCCTAGGACTTAGAATGGGTTTAGGAAATTAAATACCTATATTCTACTTAATTGGTGCTTAAAGTTTGTGGCTTACTCTATATCTTGTTTGAAGTTTATTATTTGAAAGAAAATAATATATGTACTTTGAAAAGAGAATATAGGTTTGATTCATAAAAAACCCTTTAAAATGTTTACATTTACATGATTGAAAAGATTTGGATATGTCTTTACATCTACAAGATTTGAAAGGATGTAAAAATGTGGCTATCTTTATCTTTGGAATAGTATGGCTATTTGTATAACTCTAGTAAAGTAAAGGCTATTAGAGAAATGGGTTAAAGATTGATTTTTAATTTTGGTATCAATGTTTATAAGAAAACTTGTTGAAGTAATCCTTGATTGCAATCGTGTTCAATTTTGTTCACAGAAAACTGACTTGGAAATCTCTCTTTTAATTTGACTTTTTTAAAAGAAGAATGACTTGCTTTTCGAATCTGTTTTGAGCTTCAAAGAAATGGTTAGTGTGAAATAAGAATGAAGTCTTATACAGTGAAAACAAATGATCAAAGGGTTGAATTTTAATAACCAAGATAATGTAACCGCGATTCTTTTATTGCCTATGAATCTTGGCTTGCCTAAGTTCCTAAAAGGATTAAAGAACAATAAGAGCATTCAATTAATATCGTTAGTGTCATATACATAAAGAAATCAGATAGCATATTCAATTCATCTAATAATGAGGAAGGAAAGGAAACTGGACTTAGTATTTGGGCCTAAAAGAAATGCTGGCCCAGCAGAATTCGAATAGCAGTGGCAGGCTCTAGTGAATTGGACTCTAGGCTGGAACTTGGGCCTGAGTTCTGGAGAGCTCAGCTGGCCCAGTTTGATCACATATGTAAAATAAAAGTGAGACATTAGTGATGAGACCCTATATGATATTTAAATGTAACTAATAGCACAATAAGGCCAATATAAGGCCCAATAAGACTGTTACAAATGCTATAATTAAGGATGTAGTAAAGGCAATGTAAGGCCCAACAGAGTAAACAAAATGATGATCACAGTGAAGCCTTCTTTTCATTTAGAATTAATCGTAAAGGGATTAATAAGTGTCAATTGTCAAGATCTTAGGGCAAAATCCCATTCTTGGACAAAACACCCTATGGATCCCTGGTACTTCAGAATTTACAAGGATCTCATGGACCCCGAGCAGTGCTTGTGTCAGGGAGGGCATCTCAACCACAAACTATATCCTACTCCTAAATACTCTTAACAACTCACAGCCACTCTTCCCTATAGGTTTAGTTTCTAATGAGGCTTTCACTGTGACAACTAACAGTAAACACGCAAATTCAAGTATATATAATTTTGATAGAAGTTATATAGAACACCATTATAAGTACAAAATACCAAATTACTTATTGAGGTCACAATTCAAACAAAAATTTTTAGGTCAATGTCAACACTTTTAGTAAACAAAGAGAGGCAAACACCAGTAAACTAGTTTAGAAATGCAAACACCAAATCAGGCGATTCAGAGGGTAGAGAAGATATATACATCAACCTTAGTGATTCTACTGACAAATTCAAGTTTTGCAGGAGTTCTTAATTGACAATACTTTAACAACTATCAGACTATCTTCAAATTTATTAGAGGTTCATACGCAGGCTTGTTAAGAGTCAATACATTCATGTAAATACAATGTAGTATTCAAACAGAGCAGACGAACAATAGTGAGTTTCTTTTATGCTCATCGGTAATCACAATAACCTACATTTCAAGTTCTAGGTGGTTAAGCTTATCAAGATTCAACTTTTTCCCTTAAGATGATACAATGAGAAGTATGAGCACAAAAGCATGAATATCCCTTACGTGAAAGACAAGCAGGAGTTTGTTAACAAACATAATAGTGTAGAAACTTAAAGAGGATACTAAGATACATACAAGAGATGTTCTTAAAGGATTTCAAGACTATAAAGCATGACAGAGGATCAAACGATATAGAATTAGACTGGTAGATTTATTACAGAAGTTTAGAAGCATGGAAGTTCACATATATCAAGTAGGCATGGTCTAATAGTAGGATAATCAATCTAGGAAGACAAGATAACTCTGATGGCATGGGCATGACAAAGTTTCAGTTTCAGATATGTTAGCAGCATAGCATAACCAAGAAATGATATAGCACAAAGGCAACAAGTACAATTCTAAACTAGACCTAGGGGAAAGCTGATCATAGCTTAAACTAGGCTAACAAGCAAGAAAGTAACTGATTGAATACATATAGAATTAACTACTGAAACTCATTAGGACTTAGTTCAATCACTTCAACACACATTTATACAGTAGTACTCACAAGTGTGGCCACACAAACATGAAGGTTAATAGAAAACCTTCACAATTATGTTTTAAGGAGTTACAGAATCACATAACATATTTGAAAAGAGAAGGTAACTCAATAACTAAGTTAATGTATTTAACTACACTGACAGACTTGCATTGGACCTTTAGGTGTCCACAATTACCACAACCCTAAAATTATCAAAACGAATAATTCAAGTTCATGATATAGGTCAACATAAAGTAGCTTTAATCAATGTCAGACTGGTGACGCATGCATGAAGAGCTCAGCAAGACATAAAAAAGGTTAAGATCAGAACATGTACCGAGAATCATTAAGGTCTATTAATTAACTACAGAAAATCAACAATAATTAGATCATTCAACTTAGAGAAACATTTATTAAGTTCACAAAGATGGTCGATCAATATTGATTTAACATCAAATTATTAAAAAGACAATTGATTCTCACAATGAAGGTAACATACAATATCAATGCATAATTATCAATGATAAACTAATAGCATATATTATAGACAAAGATAATCAGTAGAGAACAACATAGCAGACATAATTTCCACTTAAACAATTAAAGAGAGGGAGAGTCGATATACACTAACATTCCTTTGAGCAACAAACTAAAAGAGATTTTTCTTAGTCGTTTTGGAACCAAAATTTCAAAATTTGATCAGTGAATATATTCATAACTGGAAAAGATAGGAAGAAAATGAGAAATTAGTTAACAACCTAAGTTTCGATTGTGAAACGATTATGTATACTACTGTGTATTCATGTTAGATCGTCTGTTAGGTGAGAGCATTGAAGACCCTTTTTATAGTGTCATTCAATGACTAGGTTTAGTAGATTTGAAATGGTGAGTAGAAGATGAAGAATATCAGATGATGAAAGAAAAGTGAGTGAAAATTGAAGAAGATAGTGGGGAAAATCATCGAAATATTTTACCTCAGTGTGGAATGGCCTTTGAAGGCAAGAACCCAACAGACAAAACCCCAATATCCAGAGGTCACTGCATTTGATCTCTGGACATGAATAATAATGATAGTGTTGAAGAAAATGGACCATGCATGCCATGGATTTGAAAACACAAAGGAAGAACAGGCGATTCTTCAGTAACACATTTTAGGTCTAGGATTTGATTTGGGTTTTTGAACTCTATCGGTGGAAATGGAAAAGAAACAGTAGGATTTGCTGATATAGGGACATATAGGCATTTCAGAGTTTAATTGAGATGACCTTGCACAAATTTGTGCAAGGTTTTGAGATTGATAGGTTAGGGCAGAGGAGAGAGTAGAGAGAAAAAGGGGAAAGTGGGCAGCTGGTAACGAGGGAAATGAATTAGGGTTAGTGTGTATTAGGGTCGGTCTCTAGGGTTAAGGCGAGAGATGGAACGAGAGCCATTGAATATTTTAATCAATGATTTCGATTATTTAGAGAATTAAAATTATAAAAAGGTGTAGTGAGAAATAATGGTGACCGTTGAATTCTTGTAACCCTACGCTCGAGATAAAATCTGGTAGAGGTTTCAAAATAACGAGAAAACAAGAATAAACCTGGTCCGTTGATGGTATGGATCGACAGTCAGGATTGAGTGTGTTTGTTTTGCGAGTGAGTGGGATGAGTGACGTGGCATGATTTGGTTGACTTAGAGAGGAGTTCATGGATTGCTAACATGGACTGGGTCAAGTCATTTAGACTAGGTCATGTGCAATATTGGAACAACTATTGGGTTGGTTTTAATTTAATAGATCACCAATCTGTATTTAATTGTGCAGTTATAATTTTATAGCCATTTAGTCTTTAACCCTTTAAAGTATTGGGGAGAGGTGATCATGCGGGATATGGTGAGGCTTTAGATCTCCGAGGACATGGTACTCGATAGGAAGCTATGGAGGTCGAGCATTAAGGTTGTAAGTTAGGAGGTAGTTGAGCATATTTAGTCTACTAGTATGATGCTAGGCTAATAGGATTTAGTCTTAGACTGCTAGTGGTCAGTGTTGTGTTTACACTACTCTTCCGTTTGCATAGTGTCGGACCTTATTTACTGGTTATTATATATGCTTTCCATCTATTCACTTGTTCTTGTAATGATATTATTATTTCCATGGTTTTTTATTGATGGTACTGATATATTGTCTCTTTTTGTCTTTTCGTCTTCTTGAGCCAAGGATCTATCAGAAACAACCCCTCCACCCCATCGGGGGAGAGGTAAGAACTGCATACACACTATCCTCCCCAGATCCCACTTGTGAGATTATACTGGATCGTCGTCGTCGTCTTTGTTGTTGTAGTCTTTAACCCTTTAAAATTAATTTAAATTAAACATAATTAATTCTAATAAAATATGATAGAAAATATAATCATCAAATAGACCACTAATTGCTGTAATTAAATAATTATTGTAATAATTTTATTTTCTAATTTATGAAATTAATTCAAATAATAAACAAGTTAATTAAAAACCAAAGGTTAGTTTGTTAAGTTATTTGTAAAACTTATTTTTCAAAATATAGAAGTTATTTTAATTATTTTAAAATAGTAAAGATAATATTTTTTACAAAGATTTGATACTGAATTGTTAATTTAACACTACTAAATACCTATTTGGGCTATATTTGTATAAGATAAGTATTATTGATTAGAAAATATTTTCAGCATATTTATTGCACATCATTATGTAAAAATAATTTAATTTCGAAAGGGAGGGTCAAATTGGTCATTAACAACTATCCCTCTTTGACCGGAGATGATGAAAGTGTTTTCGGGCAAAGAAATCAAAACAAGACTAATTTTGTATCAATACTTTAGGCATCTATTGCAAGAATGGTATATGGATTTGAGAAAGATTATGAATTGTAGGACTAAGAAAAAGTTAAGGGAGGTTTCAGGGTTTTTCTGAAAAATTGTTGCCGAATTCTAGCTTTGAATCGCCTACATACCTGAGGATTAATAAAGATCAGGCCTCATGTAGTTTTGGAATGATGATTTGGAGAAAGCGATGCTTGAAAGAATTTTCCCCGTATCGTATTATGATGATACTGCAAGACGAGAAGATTTTGGCACCCAAATGACTTCGAATTGCAGCTTGATTATGAGACTTAGAAGATTCGATGATTGAAAGTTCTACTTATCATAATTGAGTTTGAGTTTGAATCCTTGGCCCACTTATGAGTTTTTGTCCCTCATATTGTTGTAGCTTGATTTGCTGCTTAGAAGAAGTTCCACGTCACGATATTTAATCCTGCAAAATTAAAGTAACACATACTCATATATCGTAATGCAGATATGTTAAGATGTGATGTAAATAATGTAGGAATGATGATGCTTGGCTGCTAGCTTGTCGTTATTTTTGATCGGGACAGCAGGATATTTGGGTTTGAAGTCTCCGAGCTCTCGAGCATTATTTGGGATGTCGGGGATGGGCCTTTGAATTTGACTTGATTGTTAGCTAGGTATGTACCGTTCCGCAACTATCGGAGCATTAAGTCTCCACACGATGGGAGTATATACACGCAATGAGAGTAGTTGACTTGAAATGTAAAGTATCTCCAAACGATGGGAGTTTCTGACTTGAAAAAAGTGTAACATTCCCATAAGCTACATGAATAGAACTTTAAATTATTCAAGATAAAACAAAGAAATAAGGAGGACACCCAAGAGATACTCTTGACTGCAAAACTAAATTGTTGTTGTCGATCGGCAGAATGTATAGCGGGATCGAATGGTTCATCCTTTGATTGGCGAAGTTGGCAACGAAATTTTCAACTATCTACTTGGAATAAAATATGGCGGAGTGACGGTGTGATATGTGTGAAGTGCTCCAGTTGGCGAAACAAAAATAGTTTCCTATATATAGGGGTTTGTTTGGCAAAGCCAGCAACCCATTACATTCAGCTCATTAGGTGGAACCCGGATGAAATCCCCGTGAATGTAGCAGTAGTGACACTTTTTCACGTAACAGATACTATTGCTTTCCATGGTAAAAGTATCCGGATCTTAAAATCTTCTTGGCCAAAGTTAAACCATTCATGGGAGGTCATCACGTTCCTACATGTATTTCTTCTAGTAATCTGGTTGCTTTAATGGCATCTACACACCTCAGCAGACCTAAGTCCGAGGTCCTCCTATACAGGACTTCCCCGTTAAGAAAAACGTGATTTTCTAGCCTTCTGAGTGTTGGATTCTGACCACTGGTGGCATTCTCTGGATACTCTTTTGTTTCAAGGAACCTTTTGATGTTGTAGTACCACTGCTTAATGTCTAGCTCTTCATCTATATGGAAATAGTATGCATGCTGACCCTGAATCTCTATATCAATAGGGTCGATGAAATTTTTATTTGGATGCTGGATCATAGATGACAAGATTTCAAGAGCGTCGACAAACTCATTCTGGATTCTGGGAACATGTCTGAATTCGATCTTGATGAATTTGTTGCACAACTCTTTCACGCAGTGCAAGTGCGGAAGGATTTTGACATTCTTGGTAGTACATTCACCTTGAACTTAATGTATTAGTGGATCAGAGTATCCTATGATTAGAAGCTCCTTGATGTTCATGTTGACTGCCTTCCTAATCCTGAAGATCCATGCTTTATATTCTGCCATATTATTGGTTCTAGGGAACCTTATCTTAGAAGAAGCTGGATAATGTTGTCCTGGCTCATTAATTAAAACTGCCCTAATCCCTACACCTTTTAAGTTTTCTACTCCGACAAAAAAATTTCTCCATCCGGGGTACGATTCTGCAATGTCCTCCCTTGCGAGCAACACTTCTTCTTCTTCGAAAAAGTACGTAGTGAGCGCCTTGTAGTTCTTGTCAACTGGGTTCTCTGCGAGATGGTCAGCTAATGCTCATCCCTTGATAGCTCTCTGTGTCATGTACACAATATCGGACTCGTTGAGAAGAATATGCCATTTATGAAACTTTCCAGTAGGCATCGGCTTCTGGAAGATGCACTTGAACGGACCGAGTGAGGATATCATATGTGTGATATATGCCGACATTTAGTGCCTTAACTTTTGAGCGATCCAAGTCAAATCGTAGCAGGTTTACTCCAACAAAGTGTATTTGTCCTCGTACGGTGTAAATTGTTGCTCAGGTAATATATAGCATATTCTTTCCTCCCAATCTCATCGTGTTTTCCCACCATGCATCCAAATGCATTATCCAAAATAGATCGGTCTATACATCGGTTTCCTAGGTCCGGGATTAACTAACACTAGTGGATTTGACAATTACTCCTTGATCCTGTCGAAAGCTTTCTAACATTCTTCTGTCCATTTTGAAGCAGCATTCTTTTTCAACAGCTTGAAAATTAGCTTGAGATTACCATAGACTGGGCTATGAACCTGCTGATATAGTTTAATCTTCCAAGGAAACTCATCACGTCCTTCTTGCTCTTAGGCGGCGGTAGGTCTTGAATGGCTTTGATATGTGAAGGATCCAATAATATCCCTTTCCCACTGACAATAAAGCCTAACAATTTCCTAGTGGGGTCTCCGAATGCACATTTTGCAGGATTCAAATTCAAGCAGTACCTCCGAAAACGCTTGAAGAATTTCTTCAAGTCATTCAAATGCTCCGCACTCTTTCAAGATTTAATGATGATGTCGTCCACATATATCTCAATTTTCTTGTGCATCATGTCGTGAAAGAGGGTCGCCATGGCCTTCATGTAAATAGCACCGATGTTCTTGAGGCCGAAGGACATAACTCTATAGAAATAAACTCCCTATGGCATAGTGAGCAATGTCTTCTCCGTATCCTCTTCATGCATCAGGATCTGGTGGTACCCAACAAAATAATCCACAAATGATTGCAACTCATGCTTCGTGCAATTGTTGATAAGATATGAATGTTCGACGGAGGGAAATCATCCTCTAGACTAGCTTTGTTAAGATCTCTATAGTCCACACATATCTTGATCTTTCCATCCTTCTTTGGCACTGGTACGATATTTTCCAACCATGTAGGATAATTGGTGACTCTCACCACATTTTCCTATATCTGCTTGGTGACTTCTTCTTTTATCCTCAAACTCAAATCTAGCTTGAACTTTCTGAGTTTTTGTTTGAATGGTGGTCTGGCAAGATTTGTGAGAAACTGGCGTGGGACGATGTTAGTACTTAACACATGTATATCATCATATGAACAAGTGAACATATCGATGTATTGTTGGAGGAGCGTAACCAATTATTCCTTCTGTTCTGCCTCCAAGTGGATAATGATTCGAGTTTCTTTCAATACTTCGTCGTTTCCTAAGTTGATTACTTTTGTTTCTTCAAGGTTAGGCTTCTTCTGATTTTCTAACTGCTCAATATATTGCGAAGGTTATCAAGCATCATGCTCTTGTCATACTCCTCGTAGACTGGATCGTTATGCTCGAGGGTTTCGTTACATATCATAATCACGGAACGTAGGTTTTTATCGATTTGTTTATTGAAAAACAAAACTAATTATAAATAAGAGCTAATAATGAGTTAGCAATGATTTCAAGAAAGGTGATTGTTTTATTTCATTAAAAGGGGAACATATCAGCGTTCAATGAGGCAATTGACAAAAGAATATAGGCACGGTTCAGGCCTCAATTGAACGTGAATTTTGTTCAAAATTACGACAATTCCACACTACCCAAACTCTCGGCGAACCAGAGATGGGCTAGAAGTCCAATTCTACAAGAGCCTCTCCTGGTTCGGCATCCCGAATGGTTGGTGTCTTGATATTAGCTTTGTTGTGGAATTCCTCGATCATCTTCACAAACAATCTTCCCATTCCATAAATGATGTCATCCTCTAGTACTGAGCTCTGAGCCGGACCCGGAATACGCTCTAGCACAAAAACCTTCTTCCCGAAGTTACCGGTGTAAGTCTTTCCAGTTGGAGGTTGATACCCTAAGCCATCAGTACCCTTCTTCCCTTTCGGCTCAATCATCTCTATTATCCTATCTGATCGGGCTCTTAGCCTGGTCCCTAGTCGGTACCCATACTTCCTCATCTCTCTCATTTCCATCTTTGATCTGTATGGCGACTGCATGCCCAGATTCTGCTCAGTCTTCTCTATCATTGTGGTCTGCATGATGTCGACCGCTTGAAAGGTGACCCCATCCAACCCTTCTAAGAATGGAACTGCATGTTCTAGATAAGATGACGGGCTCCGTTCACCATGAATAACAATATCTTATAAATCCCACTCGAACTTCATACATTGATGAAAAGTGGACGAAACTACCCCTACCACATATATCGAGGGCCTTCCCAGCAATAGATTATATGAAGATGAAATGTCCACTACTTGAAACAGTATTGGGAACTCAACTGGCCCAATATGTAGGGCTAAATATATCTCTCCAATGACGTCCTTCTAAGACCCATGGAAAGCTCTCACTCTTACATGGATTTCTTTCACCTTTCTCAATTGAATTCCCAAGTCTCGCAGAGTAGAGTGTGGGACGGATCCTCCATCAACAAGCACTTTAGACACCACTTTATCCTCGCAATTGACTATGATGTGCATGGCTCTGTTATGATCCAAACCATCTCCAGAAAGTTCATCTCTTCGAAAGGAAATCATGTTTGCCTTGACCATTTTTCCAATGGTTGTTGCTAAAGCCTTGATGATAGTCTTATTTGGCATATTTACTCCACTTAATAACTTCATGAGGGCATCTTTATGATTGTCGGAACTCATAAACAAATCCATGATTGATATGTGTGCATGGATCTTCTTCAACTATTCCTCTACGATGTATTCTGTAGCTGGCATCTTTCTCCAATTTTTGCTTGCCTCGGTATCCGTTATATTCCTTCTTTTGTTTTGTTCTCTACTTGGATTTCCTCGATTTATCTCTTCTAGAGCATACCACCTTCCTGACTTGGTCATCCCGTGAGCTGCTACTGAATCCATTATTTTATCCTTTCCTTTCTCCTAGTACGTCCACGAAACTGTCTTCTATTTTGACTCTCCTCATTGTTGATAGTGGTGGTGGACTGTTGTTGGTATGTTTGGACCATCATCAGAGGTTTTAACTCTATAATAATCAGTGAAGTCTTTCGGGGTGGAATTCTTGTAGCCTCGGCCTTTCCATTTGTGAGGATGGTCCCCTTCTGATCATAATCTTCATCCAAAGCGATCATGTTAGCTCTTTGATTTTAATGGTTTGGCAGTGGTTTTCGATTCACATTCGATGGAGCCGGAATACATTGAATGGCTCCACTCATGATTAGAAACTAAATATCATTCTTCAGCTTGAAGCAATCCTCGGTATCATGCCAGAAACACCTGAATAGTAGGCACACCGCTTGGTTGCATCGATGTATTTAGATGGTTGGTCAGGAATTATCCCTTCCACTGGATATATCAAACCAACTCTCCTCAGCCTTTCAAACAACTAGACTAAGGGTTCGGCAATCGGGGTATAGTTTCTAGAATTTCTTTCTTTAAAATTTGGGCATGGCCGGGGTGCATATGCGGGTCGATTTTGATGGGTGGAGGTTTGGACTGGAGCATATGGTCGTGGTAGGTCTGGATTTATATGGGCGCGAGGTGGGTTATATTTAGGTTGGGTGTTATAGTATAATTGTGTGTTATATACTAAAGCGTAGGTGGGTTGGTATGAAGGATTGGTGTTCATAAGGTAAGAGTTGTTTCTACGAGGTGGACTGGACTGATAGTAAGGGAAAATTGTTGATACTTCTACCTTCTTCCTCTTCCCACTGCTTATAGAATAGAATTGAATTGCTTTTTTGGCAGTTTGCAATGCGACTATTGACTGTATCTATCCTGATTTGATGCCTTCTTCCAAAAAGTCTCCCATGTTTACCAGTTCGGGGAACTTCTACCACATCATACCCATTATATATTCAAAGTAAACTCCTTCTTGAGCGCTGATGAAATATTTAGTTAGCTCATTATCATCTAGCGGGGGTTGGGTCCTGGTAGCTTCCAACCTGCAGTGGTGAGCATACTTTTAAAATGACTCTAATGGTTTCTTCTGCAAATTTACTAGAGCAAACCTGTCCGAAGTGATCTCAATATTAAACCAAAAACGGTTCATGAAGTCCTCCGCCGTATCTTTCAACTCTCTCCAATTTCTGGGGTCCTAGCGGGTGTAACAGGTGAGCGACTCTCCTCTAAAACTCCTAATAAATAACTTTATTCTCAGCTTTTTATTTCTTCCTACCCCGATTATCTAGTTGCAGTAGGCCCTCAAATGCACATGAAGGTCATCCGTTCCATCGAAGATGTCGAATTTTGGAGGCTTATATCCTACGGGCATGTCTATATCAGGATGTATCTACAAATCTTTATAATCTAGGCTCTCGCTCCCTCGAGCAACTTGGAGATTCTTCTTCTACTTTCTCAAAGCTCGCAACTGTTCTGATACCGACTCTTTCTCTTTGTACTTTGCCTTCCTCTCCATCTCAACATATTTATCTATCTTGTATGGCACTCTGACCATGATAGGCGTTGTGAAGGCAGGTTTTGAGGTGGCATATACAGGATAAACATACTGCTCGTGTATAGCGGTGTGTGCCATAGTTATGTGCTGGGTCTGATTGTTGAAAAACGTAACATTGCTAGGGGGAGGGGTATGAACTGAGTTAGTTGCGACTGGTAGGTTTTGTGGTGTTTGGACATAGTTTGGGATATAAAGGGTTTTTGTAGGAAGATTTGGTGGGTTTGTGGGGGTTACCGGTGGTACAACCTGGGTTGTGATGTTTGTAGTGACTATGGTTGGGGTATGTTTTGCTTGTCGGGTGGTTGCGGGAAGTGATTAGGGATTGATCTGATGAAAGGAAGCGGGTGGTTGCGGAAGTGTCGTCACGGCCGAATGTGCCAGCTCCTGAATATGCTATACTTCTTCTCATAGTGATTCCATTTCCTGTGCCATCCTAGCAACGTGTTCATCATTTCGAGTATCATCCTTTCCCCCTGATTTCCCCAGGTTGCCGGCTATTACCAAAGCGTTTCCGTCATGGTCATCTGTGCAGACATCTTTCCTTTTGATCTTAGGTTGTATGATAGTTCAGCCAGTTTTTCGTATCAACACAACCCAACCTCTATTTTTCGGAGAACAATAATAAAGTAACGCGAAAAAAAAAGGAAAGAAGAGCAGAAGTTAGTTTTAGTGATTGTACAAAGATAAGCACATAAAGCAGTTAGTTCACTATTCAAATAAGTGTGTTTCCTAATATGTGAGGGACCTCTCTTCGCCGGAGGTAGGCCTATATCACGAATGATTGACGAATAGTCAGATCTTAACATGTTTAGATCCAGAACAAACTATTGGGTTTTCCTTAATAATTTTTGGATTACAATAGGCGGAAACGATGATTAAAACATTATTTTCCAACATACAAAAGGTTACATGGGCTCACATGCTTTTGAAAATAAAATGGGTACAAGATAAATGGTGTAAGGAGGGAAATCAACCAGCCACTAGTAGTCATCCCCGAAGTCTTCTCCCATGTCCTCTTCTTTCGGTTCCTGTTCAGGGTCTTTCTCAAATATTTATTATTATTATTATTATTATTATTATTATTATTATTATTATTATTCGTTAATGTATTAAGGCTCTTCTTCAAGATCCCCTTCCGATTCTGTTTCCGATTTAATTTATATATACTCGATCACTCGGTCATCATCCTCCGGAGGTGGTAGCATATCGTCCACCGACCCTGGAACCACTTGTCGATGCATGGTGGCGGTAATGAGATAATGAGGCAAAATTTTGTGATATATTTGTAAGGTTGTTGTTGCATCTTCTAGACAGGCCACTCCTTCTTTGCTTGGTCGGGCCAACTTATCATCTACATTGATCCACACAAAGTATTCTGGAGTACACCATGAATTGTGGCCCATCGGCATCATGATTAAGTCATTCCATTCGTCTTGAAGTCTCCTTACCCTTGGGATCGAGATTTGTCCATTATAGCCATCTTTATATAGGGTTGTTCTCGACTAGAGGGGTACATCCAAAATCAGACCAAACTGCCTAAGAGCTCGTAGAGGTGCATACGACTAAATGCCTTTGAGTCCTATCAGCTCTATGAAATATTTCTCGAGGGTCCTCAGAATTGCCCTGTCGTTCATCCATGAAAGCTTCTAGTTCACCCATTCTCCACTTAGATTTTTTAGCATTTCTCTACATTTCTCTTGCCCTTGCAGTGAGAGTCAGTGCCTCATTCTCTCGTTGTGACTCCAAATCATATTACTGACACCCACAAAATAGTCGGCAATGGCCTCTCTTTAAAATAAGTGTTTCGTGGTCCATATATGGAGTAACAAGTTGCATCTTTTGAAGAAGTCGTACCCTCTAGAACATTCAAACAGTTCTCAAAGTGTTTCTGCCAATATCATAAGTACCAGGGTCACTTGGAGATTATCCCGAAAGGCTGCCAAGACCACGGGCAACAAGTTGATATTGATTCTCCCTCTCCTCTATAATAAAAGTAGTAACCCTAGCAACTCCAAAGAGATGGTTAAAGGACGGAAACTTTCCCAGGTCGCTTGATCACATTGGAACTCCTCCATATTCCACTCGTAACTCTCTGGGTGTCCAAATCTATTGAATAGTTGGTCCAAGCTCACTCACCCATCTTTAATGTTCCTTAGATTCCGGTTGCTTGCCAGATCCAAAGCGACGAGGAACCTGTGGCCATACATGCGTAAGCTATTAGGCACCCCCTATAATGTATATGAGTTTAGCTCCATAGGACAGACTAAGTAGGGAATTAAATATCTATATTCTACTTAGTTGGTGCTTGAAAGTTTGTGGCTTACTCTATATCTTGTTTGAAGTTTACTATTTGAAAATAATATTTGTATTTTGAAAAGAAGAATATAGGTTTATTTTGTATTAAACCCTTTAAAATGTTTATAATTACATGATTGAAAAAATTTGGAAATTTCTTTACATCTACAAGATTTGAAAGGATGTAAAAGTGTGGATATCTTAATCTTTGAAATAGTATGGCTATATATATAACTCTAGTAAAGTAAAGGCTATTAGAGAAGTGGGTTATAGTAATACATTCAAGAATGATTTCAAATTTTGTTGTCCATGTTTATAATAAATCTTGTTGAAGTAATCCTTGATTGCAATCGTGTTCGATTTTATTCACAGAAAACTGACTTTGAAATCTCTCTTTTAATTCAGACTTTTTTAAAAGAAGAATTACTTGCTTTTCGTATCTGTTTTGAGATTCAAAGAAACGGTTAATGTGAAATAAAAATGAAGTCTAATACAGTGAAAACAAATTATCAAAGGGTTAAAGCTCTATAACTAATATAATGTAGTAATGAATCTTTTATTACCTATGAATCTTGTCTTGCCTAATTGCCTACAAGAATTAAGGAATAATAAGAGCATTCAATCAATATCATTAGTGTCATATACATATAGAAACCAGATAATATATTCAATGCATCTAATAATGAGGAAGGAAAGGGAACTGGACTCAGTATTCAAGCCTAAAAGAAATGCTAGCCCAGCAGATTTCAAACAACAACGGCATGCTTCAGTGACTTGGACTCTTGGCTGGAACTTGGGCCTGAGTTCCTTAGAACTCAGCGGGCCCAATTGGATCACATATGCAAAAGAAAAGAGACACATTAGTGATGACTCCCAATATGACATTTAAAGGCAACTAATAGCATAATAGAGCCACTATGAGGTCCAATAAGACTGTAATAAATATTGTACTTAAGGATGTAGCAAAGGCAAACCAAGGCCCAATAGAGTGACCAAAATGATGATCACAATGAAGCCTTCTTTTCATTTAGCATTAATCCTAAAGATATTAATAAGTGTCAATGATCAAGAGCTTAGGAAAAATTTCCATTTATGGACAAGACACCCTTTGGATCCCTGGTACTTCAGAGTTCACAAGAGTCTCAGCGACTCCGAGCAGTGCTGTGTCAGGGAGGTCATCTAGACCACAAATGAGATCCTACTCCTAAATATCCTTAACTACTCACACTCACTCTTCCCTATAAGTTTAGTTTCTAACGAGGCATTCACTGTGACAACTAACAGCAAACACATAGATTCAAGTATACATAATTCTTATAGAAGTAATGTAGAACACCATTATAAGTATAAAATACCAGATTACATTATTGAGATCACAATTCAAAGAAAAGAGTGTAGTTAACTGTCAACACTTCCAATATGCATAAGAATTTCCAAAGGAACCAACCACATATATAAACAAAGCGAGGCAAACACTAGTAAAGTAGTTTAGAAGTCCAACTATTAAATCAGTTCAGAGGGTAGAGAACATATATACATCAACCGTATTGATTCTACTGACAACATTTATTCATTAACCGACACCTTATCATAAGGGGAGAAAAATTGTGGCACCTTTTCAAGAAAGAAATTATGTCACCTTTGTTGAAATTGTGGCTTTTAACTGTCCTCCGTTATGGTTATTATTCACCTTCTGTGGACTCTTAATGCTTTTGATACTCTTAATTGATCTTGGATGAAATTTAAATAAACAATTCAGGGAAGGGAATGTCCCCAAATATTCAAATCCATTTATATCGTAGCCACTATAAGGATCTGATAATGTTGTAGTGCGCCTGAGAGTGTGACGACCCAATAGATCGCTTTGAGTACTAGGCATAATTTCTATGTTTCAAGACCTCTCGTAGATTCTTTTGTTATTCATTGATTTGCATGCCTTTCCTGTGTTGTTTTTCGGAAAGCCTTTACGTAATATTTTGAAAAAAAAGTAATTTTTGACTTAAAATAATGCAAGAGTTTACCACGGTCAACGTTTATGGTAAATGACCTCAGATCGGTATTGTTACAATTTCGATAGGATCGTATGATGCTTTTGGACTTGTAAACACGTTTGGTTGGGATTCGAGGTAACCCGAGCGCATTTCGGCGCATTATGTGAAAGATTCTGAAAAATAAGTTTTCAAGTTCATCTCTAGTTTTGATGATCGATTCTTGTTATTTGATGTTATTTTGATGATTTGAGGTATAGAGCGAATTTATATGATGGTATTATACTTGTGGGCATGTTCGTATTGGAGCTGGAGGGGGGGCTCGAGTGAGTTTCAGATTGGTTTTAGACCATTTTTGGACTTGTTGAATTGCTGGTTTTTCTGCTGGTGTATCAGTGCTTCATAACCGCGAAGGGAAAATTCAGGGCTGGGGCTAGTTGTTTTTCATGAACGCGAGGCTAGGCTCACGAACGGGAAGGCTTGGGGCGACTAACCTTCACAAACGTGGCAAATACCATGTGAATGCATAGTGTTGGGGAAAATCTGGGGAAGGCAGGTGGTCCTTCACCGCGAAGGCGACACATGGGATGCTAAAGTAGAGGCTTGGCTGGGAAATGCCTTCATAAACGCAATGAGGATCCCGTAAACGCGAAGGACAACAGGCCTGTGCACTTTGCGAACGCAGCAAGTGCTTCGAGAACACGAAGAACACCTGACGCCCAATTAAATAAAAGCTGAAATTCAGGATTTCATTATATTTCACCATTTTTGAAACCTAGAGCTCGGACTAGAGAGATTTTTGAAAATATTTTTATCTCAATTTCATTAAACTAGTTTTGATGTATTCTCGTAATCACACATTGATTTATAACCATAAATTTAGTGATTTTAAAGTAGAACTTGAGGGTTCTGGGTAGAATTTAGAAATAGGTCAAATTGAGATTTATACCTCCAATTAAGATCGAATTTTGAAACGAATCTCATAACTGGGCTTGAGGGTGACTCGGTAATTGGAATTTGGTCCGAATCTTGAATTTGGCCAAGTGGGCCCAGTGTTGACTTTTGTTCACTCTTTCAATTTAGTTAAAGATTGAATCTATTTCACTTGTGGGTAAATTCTAAAGGTTGTTTTGAATTGTTTGAACTATATTTGGTTAGATTCGATTGGTTTGGAGGCTTATTCTAAAGTAAAAGTCGTAATTGTTCATCGATTTGGTTGCATAAAGAGGTAAGTGTCGTGGTTAACATTAACTTGGGGGAATTAGGACTTGATTGGTCTATTTTCTACTTGATTTATGTGTGAAAACGGCGTATATGCAAAGTGATGAGTGTATATAGGTAGTCATTGGTTAAACATGCGTGTTGAGATATTTATTTATTTACCTCAAGATCATGTATTCATTTAATCCAAGTTATTACGTGTTAAATGCTTTAATTTTTATTTGTCCATACTTGTTAAATTCATGCCTTTATTCGTTACATGCCTTAATTTGCTATGTGTTTTCATGTATGCTTGCCTTTTTTTATTAACTGCCTTTACTTCCAGTATCAATTATATTAGAGTTGTTGTTTGCGGGTGCATATATTGCAGTGTATGTGGATCTAGGTATCATTGGTGTGTCTTGTGAGTTGAGTAGCATGCACTGGGTGAAACAAGATTTTTGGATCTTGAATTTGTGCTATTAGATTCTATTAAGGTATGTGTGGGAGAATAATGTCAGAAGTCAGCTTAGAATTTGGTAATGGTTCTTAGCGGGCGTGAGAGCTCCACGACCTGCTGATCCGATGAAGTTCTACAAGTTTCTTTCATCCTCAGCAGTGTACGAAGGTTAAGAAGAGGGTTTTATTTTATATGAGGTATGTTGCCGGTACTGGGTTTGTTAATAGGAAGCTATTGTGGTCAAGCGTTATTGCTATGAGTATCTTAGTTATGTGGTATATCATGTGATTATATCTTGTGATATTGTTATGGATTGATGCAGCTTGTTAAGGCTTATACAGTGTATAGATGCAAGAATCGGATCTCATGATAAATTCTGGATATTGAAAATTGGGTTCTAAGCCTTATGGACTAAGGATAAAGAAGGAATCTTCAGTTAGGTTATGTTGTCGGGCTTATATGGATTGGGATGAAATAGGATCCCCAATGGGTTTGTGAGTTTATACAGTGATTTGATACCTTTATAATAAATCTTGGCATGTTCGAGGAGGAACGTATGTTTAAGTGGGGGAAAACATAACGACCAAATAGGGTCGTTTTGAGCATTTGCATTCCTTTTGGTGGTTTGAGGTCTTGAGTAGCTTCATATGATGTATTATGACTTGCTTTTATGGTCGATTTTGGTTTCAAATGGTTCGGTATTGATTTGGAAGAATGATTCTCAATATGAAAGTTTTAAGTTGGAAGAGTTGACCAAGTTTGACTTTTGTATATTTGACCTTAGATCGGAGTTTTGATGGTTTCGTATGATCTTGATGGTGATTTTGGACTTGGGCGTATGCCCGGATTTGTATTTGGATGCTTCAAGAATATTTTGTCTCTAATGACAAAAATTGGCAATTTGAAAGTTTGGAAGTACATAAGTTTGATCAGGAGTTGACCTCGATGCTATCAGGTTTATATTGTAGTTTCAAGAATTGAAATAGGTTCATGATGTCATTTGGAACTTATGTGAAAAATTTGAGGTGATTCCGAGTTATTTAGACGTGTTCGGCGTAAGTTTAGAATTTGAAAATTGAAATTCATTAAGCTTGAATTGAGATGCAATTCATCTTTTGACATTATTTTGTTGGATTTGAGGCCTCAAGTAGGTTTGTATTATGTATTGGGATTTATTGGTATGTTCGAACGGCGTTCCAAGGGGCTCGGGTGAGTTTCAGGGTGATTTCAGACCATTTTCTATGATGTTTGCACTACTGGTTTCTTTGATTTTCTGGTACTGAAAGTGTTCTTCGCATTCGCATGAAGAGGGTCGCGATCGCAAAGTGTTCTGGGATCCAACTGGATGATCTTCTTCGCATTCGTGACACTGGAGTCGTGTTCGCCGCCGTTGAGGCTTTAAACCTTTGTGTTAGCTTAAGGATGACGTGTTCGGATAGTGTGGAGTTAGTTAGGGAATGTCAGGTTGGTTAGCCTTCGCACTCGCATGGAGGCACCGCATTCGTGCAGGTCTGTGAGTCATGAATCGTGATCGCGAGCCTTGGGACCCTTTTGCATAGGGTTTTTGGAGGCAGTCGAAGTTTTGTACTTCGCGATCGTGAAGTTGGTTCCGCGATCGCGAAGGGTACACTTAAAGCAGCAGTTAAGAATTTATTATCGACTTTGAGTCCATTTTACCATGTTTTGAGATTGGGAGCTCGGATTTGGGCAATGTTTGAAGGGATTTTTACCACTTTTATTGGAGTAAATATTTTTTACTTGGATTTGATTATTATAACGGATTTCATATTTCATTTTGGCATTGATTAATGAATCTTAAAGTATAATTGGGGTGTTTTGACAAAATTATTCTAAAGTAAATAATTGGGTTTTGAAAATCGATTCAGAGTCAGATTTGGCTAAAACTTGTATGGTTGGACTTGTATTTGAATGGGTCGTTGAAATTTGTAAATTTTGTCTTTTTCGGGGTGCGATCTCTGATTGAATTGTTGGTTGACTTTGAGTATTGGGTAAAAATATTTGACCTTTATTGTTTGGGTTTGATTCCTATGATATTATTTTATATTTTTGAGTTGATTTTGGCTAGATTCGAGCCGTTCGAAGGTCGATTCGTACAGGATGGCGTTTTAGAGTATTGATTTGGCTTGCTTGAGGAAATTATCATACCTAAACTTGGTTGAGGAACTAGTTGCCTGAGTTATTAGTGTTGGCTATGCACTATGAGTGGTGTGCATATGAAGGGATTGAGCCCATGTGGGTGCACCGGGGTATTAACCATGCTCATAGTAGTGATTAGGTTGTTATATGCCTTGAATATGATTTTTAAGCTTCATGTCATCATGTTTTTCTTATGTTGCACCCCTTTGTGAGTTAATTGGATTATGCTAGAGATTATTGGTTGGTTGACCTCCTATTTAAACATGTTAAAAGCTATTCTTGTGGCGTAATCGTCTGATTTATAGTACACTTCACACATGCCTGCACCTTAGAATGTTACTTATATCAGTCCATATGTATGCAATTTTATATACATTGTTCATATATGTGTATTCTTGTATATTTGTTCTATGTGATGTGAACTCGGTTAATAGCATGTGAGTTTTCCGTGCGGATCTGAGTTATGTTGGCTCGTGAGTTTTTCGTGTGGTGCTTATATATTGTACGTGAGTTGTACGTGTAGCGTGTGGATAAGGATTCATCCCCTAGGATCATCCTCTCATGTTTTCTCTTGATGGTGTATACACGGTATAAGGAAAACTAGCCAGTGTTTGATTTGGTTATTGAATTTCCTCTCAACTTGTAATTTCATTGGATATATACATGATTTGGTGCATCTCTTCTCTATTTGCTAGCTCCAGAATGTATATATGCCTTTAGGCATATCTTCCCCATATGCCAACTTACTTGATGAGATGAGACACGGTAGATATCTTCTCTATATGTGAATCAGTGTGACTTGACTTGTTTAATCATGCATATCTTCTCTATATGCAAGTTTGGTGATTTAATGATATTGGACGCATATCTTCTCTATATGTTGGATTTTTAACTGAAAAAGAGCACGCTATATTATCTTTGGGCACCGAGGAGGCTTTATCTGTGATTAATGACTTAACAACATTTTGTTGTGTACTTGTGAGATATATAAATTGAACAAGTTATTAGCGAGTATCATTAAAATTCTCGTCACTATTGCCTCGCCGAGGTTAGTTATGATACTTGCTGAGTATATGAGGTCGGTTATACTCATACTACATTTCTATATCTTGCGTGTAGATCTTGAAGCTGAGTTATTGTGGATGACAGAAGCTGGCATTGAAGATGTACCTATTTTCGTCTATAGCTGCCACTTGTCTTTGGTATGTTTTGGATTCGTACTTTATTTATGTATATTCCAGCAAATGTTGTATTTATCAGGTGGAATTTTGAGCCATGACAATGCATTTCAAAGTTAAACTATTTAGGCAAAATTTATGAAATAGTGGGCTCAATAACAAACTCTTGTTATTACCATTTTTACTCATAGAAGGAGGCTTTGTAGTGGTGGAACCCTCACCGCCTCCTTCAGACCTAGGTTTCAGAAGCTCCTTCAGACCTAGGTTTCTGAAGCCTCCTCCCCCCCTCTTCTCAATATTAAAGGAGTTTAAACTTATGAAAGCTCATCAACAATGAAATTGCATCATATGGAATTTTTAGAATTTGGTAAATTGAGGCTTCAAACAATGAAAGATCGATGTTTTGAGAATTCATGATTGTGAAGAAGAGGCAAGAGATGCAAAGAAAATACCAAGTAAGGCAAAGTGCATATTTGCAACAACAAAAAATCGTGCTTCAAGGATTTAAAGAGTGAATAAGAACTAAGAGTTTCGTATTTATAGAAGGAAGATTCGTGATCATGGAAGTCATTATTGGCCGGTTATCACGAAGTCACAGAGCCGCCAGTGCCTTGGAAATCGCTGTTAATGTCAAAACCAATCAAGTTACACCACGTGTCTTGGGTATTAAATGAAAATGCTGCATGTCGCTTTAAATTTAGAATACGTCTCTGTAATTTCGGGATAAGGGTGTTAGACATGCTTTCTTTTTTTGCCATAAAATCGTTACCAATTCCCGAATATGCATTAGCAACTATTCAGAAAGTGGAGGGATTTTCTGTGTTGGTAAAAAATTGTCTCACCGTGTGGACAACTTAATTGTAGACTATCACGATCCAAAATCGGACTAGTTGTGATGGCACCTAACCTGACCCACTAGGTAAGTCAACTAACAGTTAACACAACCCAAATGAGATTAATAAGAAATAAATGATGAATTAACTGAGGTTTTATACAATAACTCAAGGATTGATAGTACAAGTCATGAGTCACTAAGACTTAGATTTACAAAGTTGATATGATAATAAACACAACGTCTATTTGGAATGCGCAAAAATAGAATTTAAAAAAAATTCTACGACTACCAAAGACAAGTGGTAGCTATGTCCAGAAGGTAGGTACATCTTCAATGGCAGCTCCCACCATACACAGTAGCATCGACTCTCAAATCTGCACGCAAGGTGCAGAAGTATATTATGAGTACAACCGACTCCATGTATTCAATAAATATCATAGCTAACTTGGGCGAGGTAATAGAAGCAAGAATCATAAATGATACTCATTACCACCTGTACAGTTCATAAATTCCAACAAGTATAGAACAAAAATATGATAAAATCATGAAATCACTAATAAACCACCTTGGTGCTCACATATTTTCTTAGCATATTAAGCTCAGTCAACAATCCAGCATATAAAAAATATATGCAAATAAATCAGGTAAACAACCAAGAAAATTGCAAGTAAAGAAGAAATGCAATAATCAAATATCAAACCGTTGCAGTGCGCAACCCAATCCAAATAGAAATCATATCACAGCTCTCAAGCCCACATCAGAATCTCAGTAAGAGAACTAGACTAATAACCAGCTCTCCCAGAGCTCACATCAACTAGAAACCTGTCGGTTTATCACAATCCACGTATATACCAAGAGAGAAACATAAGAGGGTGACCCTAGGCGTATGGATCCATATCCACACGCTGCATGGAAAACTCACGTGGTGCATAGAGAACACACGTGCTAATAATATCAACTGCACAGACAACTCACATGCCAATAATATCAATATATGGATCCATACGGATAACTCACGTGCTGCACGAAAAACTCACATGCCAATATTACAATCTGCCTGGTGTGGTCACAAGCTCAATAACACAATTCGCCCAACGTGGTCACATGCATATATCACAATCCGCCTAGCATGGTCACATGCATAACAACACAATCCTCCCGGCGTAGTCACAGGCTTCCTGTCCAAATCATATCACATAGAAGTAAATATACAAGAATACATGTATATGATCAATGAATATTAGATCTCATGCTCCTAGACTGGTATACATGACATGCAAAGGTGTATGCATGTGCAAAGTGTGTTATTATAGCTCTAATCGACAATTTCATCACGTAAATGACAATTATCAATTTCATTCAGGAGATTATCCTCTATGTAATCTCAAACATGGATCAAATAGTTCACAACATGGTTAAAATATGAGAAACATCACATCATAAATCTTAACAATCAATTCAAGGCATCTCATAGCCTAAGCACTATCTCAAGCATGGATAAATACCCTGGTGCTCGTACATGGTCTCAAACCCCCCACGTATGTGCACCCATAGCACGTAGCTATCATAAATAACTCAGGCAACTAGTGCATCAACCATGTTTAGGTAAGATACTTACCTTAAGTCATCCAAATAAAATACCGAGCAAGCTAAATAATACTCCATAAATGCCACCATGCGTGAATTAATCTGTGAATGTCTCAAAACTAGACAAAAGCAACTCAAAAATATTAAATAATGCGTTAGGAAACAAATCCAAGAGATAAAGGTCAAATTTTTAATCAAAACTCAAAGTCAACCCGGGTCCGTACCTCAAGACCCAAAAAAACTCAAAAATTCCGACAACATATTCAATTACGAGTCCAACCATACTAATTTCACTCAATTCCGACTCTGATTCGATATTCAAATCTCAAATATGTACTTTAGGAAACTTTATAAAAAACCCTCCAATTTCTCTTTAAACATTATCAATCAAATGCCAAAATCTAAGATAGAATCTTGGAATATAATCAAGATCGAGTAAAAAAAATACATACCCTGATCCATGTGGTGAAAATCCTCTCCAAAATCACCCAAAACCGTGTTCCAAATCCAAAAATGTGATTAAATGAACCAATCCTCGAATATATAGAAATCTGCTAGGGATTTCCGCATTTGAGGACAAAGTATCGCACCTGGGCTCCCGCATTTGTGAGAAGAAGCTCGCATCTGCGACATTCACTTACTTGACTGCCATCCGCATCTTCTCAATACTCTCCGTAGCTACGACATAGTAGAAGCACGAACACGTACGTAGAAGCGGACACCTACCTGGAGCCTCAATCCCGCATCTCATATTATTATTCTGCAGATGCGACCTCGCACCTGCGGTCCTTCACCTGCAGAAGCAGAACACCTGAACATGCCACAACATCGCAGAAACGACACAAATCTTGCAAAAGTGGATCCGCATCTACGCTCCTACATGCGCAGATGCGAAACACTAGAACCAGACCTGCCCAAAAACATGGAAATGATCTGAGACCACTCTGAAACTCACCCAAGCCCCTCAGGACCCCATATGAACATAACAATAAGTCCCGAAACATAACAAGGAACTATTCAAGGCCTCAAATTACATATAACATTGTCAAAACCACGAATTGCACCCCAAATCAAACTTGATGAACTTTTGGACTTTTAACTTTCAAGACTCGTGCCGAACCACATCAAATCAACTTGGAATGACCTCAAAGTTTGCACACAAGTTTCAAACAGACCTATTTTAACTCCTAGAATAACAATTCAAGACGGATATCATCAAAGTAAACTCCCGGTCAAACTTATGAACATTCCAAACCTTCAAATTGTTAACTTTCGCCAATTAGCACCAAAACCTTCTAGAAACATCCAAATGCAACTCCAAGCATACTTCCATGTCCAAAATACCATCCGGGCCTAATGGTACCATAAAAACTCTAATCTGAGGTCATATACTCTAAAGTCAAACTTGGTCAACTCAACTTAAAGCTTCCTAGTTGAGAATTATTCTTTTAAATCAACCCTGAATCACCTGAAAACCAAAACCGACAATACACACGTCATAATACTTCATACGAAGTTGTTCATGCCCTCGAACCATATAACAAAATTCAAATGCTCAAAACAACATGTCTGATCGTTACATTCTCCCCCACTTAAACATACGTTCATCCTTGAATGTGCCAAGAGTCCTTCCAAAGCGATCAAATCACTGTGTATACTCATCATGCACATACCCATGGGTGATCCCACATTACCCCAATCCATATATGCTTGACAATACAACATAACTGAAGATCCTTACTTCAACCTTAGTCTGTAAACCTTAGAACCCAATTTCCAACATCCAGAATTTATTATAAGAAACCGATTCTTGCATCTACACAATGTATAAGTTCGAACAAGCTATATCAAGCCATTACCATAACCCAATATGTAATCACATGATATAAAACATTATTAGATACTCATAGCAATAATTCCAGCCACAAAAGTTGCTCAATAACTAATCTGGTACTGGTAATAAACCTCATATCAAATAAAACCTTGTTCTAAACATTCGTACACTGGAAAATGATGAAAAATATATGTATCAACTAATAACCACCCATCAGATCAACAACTTGTGGAGCTCTCTCGCCCAATAAGGACCATAGCCAAATTCTAAGCTGACTAGAGACGTTATTCTTCCAAACATACCTTAACCAAATCTGATAGCACTCGTTAAATATCCAATAATCTCATCTTATCTAGTACAAGTTGCTCGACTGACATGCCACACCAATACCACCTTGAGCTACATACCGTTCAATCTGTGCATCAGTAGGCAACAAGTTGAATGTACCCGATGATGGAAGGAGAAACAAATGAGAGAACCATCTCGCAAGCTCAATAGATACCACCACAAGGGAAACGTTATGAACCTAACACAGAGGATCATATCCCAACATAACTTTATCGTAGTGCGCGACCATATCCAAATACTGGTCCACATAAAATACCTCGAGCCATAATGCTCAAAATCAACAATCATGCGTAAATCAACAACAAACACACGAAGTGCATAACCATAACCATGGAGAAATGGATAGCAGAATGTACCACAAATAGGAAAGACCATAACTAAGGCGCAATTAGCCATTTAACACCCCAAAAACCATCTCGCTCAAACTTCGCCTCAAGGCCCAAACAAAAATGCATCATGTTTGCAAATATCCAACAGATCACAACCCATCCTATCATAAAAGAGTAACATATAGAGCATATCCGAACACGAGCAAGCTCAAATTTAATTGAATGATACACCCCTCACAATAGTCGTGTTGAGTCAACAAATCTGACCTGGTGTAGAATACACATCTTTATTAGGCTTACCAATGGGACCCCAAATTAGTTCCGGTCTTCCACGAATAGATAAATAACCCTCCAAAAGTCTACAAAAACCTAACAATAACACATACTATCACCTATCTATATCTTCACAGTTCGCAACCAAAAAATAATCTACCTTTGAGAACTCCCAGTCTCCAAATCCCTAGAATATCAGAATCACCATATCTGATCCCAACTCGATCACTCAAGTGACAGACACATACCTCATACACAAGCATCCCATGAGAAATACTTCCATAATTCTTCCGTGCCACATTGCCAAATCTGAACATCAGTAGTCGATCAACCAAGCAATTACCGAAATACTAATAAAGCATCCGTAAGTCAAAACACAAGGTTCCTTCTGAAATGCGTACTCTTATCAGGTTATACTATGTAGTCACAACAGCAAATCTCAATTCCATATGACGCACCATCTCTAACACACCATCATATGGAAGCACGAGAATTACATTATCAACTCTGAGTTACAAGTAGGATACCTACTCAATCATCCAGAAACCTTCCACCCGATCTCATCTAGGAGAAAATCATAACAAGCAATAAACTCCCCATGCCTGTAGAAAATATCCATCTCAAGTTGTGGTTGACACCATCTAGAACTCTTCAGAACCCATTTGCATATAACCAAGCCATTAGAACTGAATCTCTCTAACTCAATCAAATTAAATAGATCGCCAAACCTAGGAGTATTTCCACAAAACACCCGTAGAGACTTACCACACAAAAGGAACCAAAATAATCGATCATTTCTACTGCTATATTGATCCAATCTACTACCAAGCTGTACTATTCCTTTGAGTTCCTTCTGAATTGACTTTAAGTTAACACTCCTCTTTGCCAGTATACTATGATCCTTACCCAAAGCTCCCTACAAGAGATCCCAGCATGAAACCTCATCGTCCTAAAACCCGTAAGCCATTGTACTCCCCCTTAAGCTTCCAAAAGTACTATAATTGAGATACCCACTCTGAAAAGACCTTCTACGAATTTGAATCCGTTTCCTTTAACCTCTCTGCTACTAAAATGTAGAACCTCTAATGATACAGATGCACTGCAAGTCTCGACACCTTTCAATTCAAATCTCAGATCTTAGCCTTTTACGAATTCAGAAATTCCTTAAATGCCACATATGAATCTTGAATCCATTAGAACCTTCACGAAAACCATCCACTCTGCTCTAATCACAATTGCACCGCTCAAACGAGTCAAATAACCTGTGCTCCATTAGCATACCAACACCCAAAGAAGTAACCCACACCTTTAAGCATCCGAGTGAGCCCATTTTCTTAGCAAATTACATCCACCTAAATCATTCCAAGATTTCCAGTATGCCCATAAAGTGTAATACATCATTCATCCAACTATTCCAAAAGTCAAGTCATCCTCAAAACCAACCTTTTCAAGTCACAACGGATCCAAAAATATGCCTCAGAATGAACTAATATAACACATAACCATGCAATCAGATCATCAATAGCAGACTCCTCCACTTAGCTCCAAGGCATAGAGCAAAATATCCGATATCCCACAATACCCTTACTATTGCCATGATATCGTACTATAATTCAGCCAAATCCTTTATGAACTCATGTAGCACTAATTATAAAAATACTTCAAATCATTTGCTAAACACATATTCATTCTCGTGACATTCAAGTCTTCCTCAAGCGATCAAAACTTAAATTGCAACATATGTAAC